>NC_143018.1:123446671-123746671 GCF_055824585.1 Amblyomma mixtum | reverse complement strand
GTTTATGTTATTTAATAGCACTGGCAGCGTATACGTGATAGATTGTTGTGAGTAATATGCTCTAGGTGTAGGAACTAGCCACATTTCTTTATTTCTGGTTTGTGGAATATGGGTGTTTTTTGCAAGTTCTGCCAAATTACCAACATAATTTTCATTGTTCCGCGAAGCACTTTTGAAACTCATTAAAAGTCTGTGTTCGTGTAAAGCTAAGACTGGCAGGATTTCATATTTTAAAAAGAGGTCACTGGTAGGGAAACAATACGGAGCACCAGCAATGCATCTCACAGCTCTTTTTTGGAGAAGATGTAACTTGGTCATGTTCGTGATGCCAGTGGTACCCCAAACGATAATGCAGTATTGTAAGAGAGATAGAATTAAGGAGTTATACACCAACAGCCTAATTTTGACAGGAAGAATGGTGCGCAGGCGCGACATAACTCCGACAGCTGAAGATATTTTGGATCTGATATAATCCACATGATCATTCCAAGTCAAGTGTTTTGAAAACACGACACCAAGGATTTTGACAGAATCCACTATCTCCACAGGATCATGGTTTAAACATACATTGAGTGGCCTAAACAATACCTTCCCTTTCGGCAAGTACAACACTATTTTAGTCTTTTTAGGATTAATCTTCAGAAAATTTGCTTTTGCCCATGTATTTAATGCATTAATTGTTCTACCTGCTTTTTCTTCAATATCATCTTCTGATTTGCCGGAAATGAACACTGAAGTATCATCGGCGTAAGATACAAATGTACTATTAGGTTCACAATGCACAATATCATTTAGATAAATTAAAAATAAAAGCGTACCCAATATGCTTCCCTGGGGAACTCCTGTGCACTTATTCTGTACTGAGGACAAGGAGCTTTTAAAGTCTACATACTGTGTTCTATGGGAGAGGTATGATTCCATTAAGTCTAGTGCTTTTCCACGGATACCGTAGGTTTCCATTTTATGTAAGAGAATTTTGTGACTTAATAAATCAAACGCTTTTGTGAAATCTATGTAGATACCTGCAACTATCTCCTTATTTTGAAATTTATCTATTATTATTTCTTTTTGTGTAAGTAGCGCTGTTTCTGTGGATCGATTCTTTCGAAAACCGTGCCGAAAGTCAAGGAGGAGATCATGCTTGTTAAAAAATGACAGGACTCCAGGACGCACATAGCTCGCCAGAAATCTTGCTGCCTAAGCTAATGGATGGAAGCACCGTCTGGTATAAAATGTCCCCAAGTGAAAAAAAAAAAGAAATATCTCCCGGAACCCACTTGACAGAAAACTGCCCTCTTTATAAGACTCTTCTTTGGATTTGACAATAGATGTAAGCATTATGTATTTGTTGTACCAGACCACGCCATGGTCATGCAGTCCAGGTCATGCAATGGAAAAGCACTGCTGCAAGTGACTTCGGAGAAGCGCCGAACGATCCAGAGACGCACAGGTTAAGCCACTCGTTTTTTTCTTTTCTCTTCGTTCATTTTCATTCATGTTGCGGGTGAAGAACTGTGCCGAGCTTTACGTCATGTGCGGGAGTCCGTAATGTATGCGTTTTTTTGACATCCTTATACCTCAAGCTTCTATAAGAGCGATAGAGCTTTCTCTGTTTCATGGACTGAGAAATTTTACCCACAAAAACAAATGAAAATTTCAACAGTTAGTGGTATGTTTTCTACATTGCGTTAAAGAATAGGTAAAGTTGCATTTCACCAAAATACCATTTGCGCCATAGTACCAATATCATTTTGCCACCGCGGTGGCTCAGCGGTTATGATGCTCGGCTGCTGACCCGAAAGACGCGGGTTCGATCCCGGCCGCGGCGGCTAGAATTTCTTTGGAGGAGAAATTCTAGAGGCCCGTGTACTGTGCGATGTCAGTGCACGTTAAAGAACCCCAGGTGGTCGAAATTTCCGGAGCGCTCCACTACGGCGTCTCTCATAGCCTTAGTCGCTTTGGGACGTTAAACCTCATAAACCAAACCAAACCAATATCATTTTGAACAATAAAAAAATTGACATTCCGCTGTTACTTATCAGCATGTTCGAACTCGTCCTGTGAACACAGCGAGCGCGAGTCTCACGGAAGGCGCTCTAACCGAAAATGTTACATTGTCCTTAATCAAAAAAAAAAAATAGTACTCGAAAATACGCTCAGAAATCAACTTTCCTTCGACACGAGCATAAAAACCATCATATATCGTATTCTGGCACTTGAAGCCTCCCCCATTTGCTCCCCTATTCCTAATTTTACACTGAACACACGCGTTTGTAGTTATTCTGTTAAGCAAAACGGCATAGATCATACTGCTCAGCTTTCTTGATGATGATGCACCTAGTGAATTCCTTCATATGTTTAGCTATCAAAACAATAACAACTGCACGATCATTTTTCGGCGAGGAGCATGACAAAGAAATAAAGACTACAAACATTCGCGACATGGGTGGTGCATGCTAAGAATGATTTAGCGAAAATTCGCAGGGCAAGATGGAATGACACGCAATGCAAGCGCTTTATCAGGGCGCTCAAACGCGAGCATCGCTTTGCGCAAGAGTTCTGACTTGGGAAAATACGCAAAAGCGATATTTAAGCACATTTTCATCGTCGCTTAAAATATTTAAAGAAAATGCGTGAATAAAAACCTTAGCGGTCACCGCTCTCCATGCAACAACTTCACACCGTTTCAGGGCTGCACCTGCTGCGATTTGCATCGCAACCTTTAAAATACTGCAGTCGCGCCTTTGTTTCCTATAGCTGAACATCATAAACGACAACAAAGAATTCTACTGCGACCGTGTCTAACGAAGGGTCCAAGAAAAGTGTGTGGTGGTGCAGACGCTGCCGCGAAAGACTACAACCAACATGGAGCTTGGCAGCGTCTGGTAAACACGCGCATACGCGCAGTGCCCAGCGCATACGCGAATTCAGACTATTCCCCTACACAGTAAAAAAAAATTTCACCCTTAAAGGTGTAGCGCTCATGGCTGCACCCTTTCCGCACCCTCATTTTTTCATATGTTGTTGGAAAAGGGTGCGCTGAGCACGTTAGCACCTTTGATGCACCCATGGACCCTTCAAAGCTGCACGGGTGCAAGGGTGTTGTAGCTCCTGCAGGTTCAATAGTGTGTAAGGGTGTATGGTATTCTTTGACTTGTTGAACAACATTCCAGTAGTTCAATCAAGCGTGCTTTTAAAATGACGTGAGCTATTCGAGTTTTCCATGAAAAGACAGCTGCAACCTTGATACCAGCCGCTATGACTGGGATCTGCGTCCCGAGAATGTGACAATTAACTGAATTATTTTAACTGAAGTGCTAAGCGCCACTGACTTCATATAGGGGGTTGCCGTAATGTATCTTCGTTTTTGTAGAGGGACAGATGTCCCTTTTTTGCTCGAGGGTCAAATAAACTTCTCTTAAGCTCACTTTATTTTTAACTCTCCTCTATCTGCCCGCGGCAACGGCGGTGGCTCGGCTCGAGCAAGTCGGCAGGCCCGTGCACTTCATTCCTCATCCTTCTTTCAGTCGCAACAACAAATGTGACTCCACAGCAAGGAGGTTCAGAAACACCGTGAGACACACACCTGGGTATTATAGTGATAGTTTGAGATGCCGTAACGTAAGTGCAAAGTTAGACAGGTCGTCGGCAGCTTTTCGTCGGAAATGTTTTTCTTCCATTTAAGAGTGCACCCAAAAATGAAATTGATCAGAGCCTTCTAAAGGAATAAAAATCTATGAAACTTTAAAGCCGTCGGAAAAAGGGTGCGACAAGTATACTTTGCACCCTTTTAGGCAGCCAAAAAATAAGGGTGCAACCGTAACGATCCCACCCTTGCTGTGGGTGCGACGAGCATACTTTGCACCCTTTTGGGAGGGTGCGAGGGTGTGAGTTAGACACGGAAATGCACCCTTAAGGGTGCAAATTTTTTTACACTGTGCCGTTACTTACTGGGGGAGGCGAAAAAACAGGAAATAGGTTTGAGTTCCGCTGTTTTTGAAAGCGCTGTGACTCCATCGGTTTAACGCAGACTTTCGGGCTGCAACGCGAGGCGTCACCACACAGGGCACACATGAGACCAGCGGCTAAATGGCACTATGTAAATGCTGCACCACACCGTAACTGCAAACACAATTTCCCGTGATCACGTTTGTTTTCCCAAGACGTTCAGCGAGGCCATTGTATTTATTTATTGACGGATACCTCAAAGGCCCTTGGTATGGGCATTACATGAGGGATAGGCATGACAGTTGACCAGCAATGGTCTTCATAGCAAAGAACCCCAGGTGGTCGAAATTTCCGGAGCCCTTCACTACGGCGTCTCTCATAGCCTCAGTCGCTTTGGGACGTTAAACTCCATAAACCAAACCAAACCGTTCTTAAAATCGATGGCGTTGATATAATGCATGGTGTCCTGTGGTAGATCACTCCAGTCCCGGGATAACGTGACGAAAAAAGATCGAGTATGAGCGGTAGTTTTTGCAGTGGGACGTAGACGGCTTTATTGTGACAAATACTGCTTGATAGGCGATAAGCAGGTGATATGACTGATTTTCCTGACGATGAATGATAAAACGTAAGAAACAGGTACACTAGAGAATTTTTTTGTCGCGTTTCAAGGCTGAGTTAGTTGGCTCTACATTTTGAAGTAGACACACTAGAGTAGTATGAATAATCAGAATAAATAAAGCAGATAGCTTGATTTTGCTATTTTTCGAAGGCTAAAGAGGTTAGACCGGAGTGTATCTCATGTTCCTGAAGCGTGTTCTAGTTTAAGACGGACAAAATTTAGGTTTGGCTTTTGCAGGTCCTTCGTTGACCACAGGGGAAAGTGCCTCTGGTGATTCAAGAACTTTGCATGAGATTTCCTCAATGTTTTGCTTAAAGTAAGCGAAACAACAGGACAGGTTTCAATTATGCAGCGACCGTTGCTACCGACTGTTCCTCTGCATGCCTGCCCTTAGCACGGTAGTGGGGAAATGCGTGTACAGATAACAGATCTGTTTTGGCAAGCCACAACTCAAACCATCCGAGGCTGGCACTTGTTCCGCGAAATGAATTATGAAAGTGTGTGGCCGTGATATCAAGAAATCGGGGGTTCATGGCAGATCGCCGCTCTCGAACCAATTCATTGCCTTCTAATGGTCATAGAGCAAGCCACCACGCTATTTCATTGCAGCCACACTGATCGATGCCGCTAACGTGTAAACACAGAAAACCAACCCTGTAGTTTCGGGCTGCACTTCTGCCGCATTGGCACAGGAATTCACTAGATAGGTATTGTACTTACTAAGATCGGTACAGGACATCAACCGCCGTGGGTCCCAGTTCGCGGGAACCGAAGGCGCCAGCCAGCCGTCTCCGCACGTAAGCAGTGCCGCACCGTAGTGGCGCATTCAGGCTCCACAAGGAGGAGGGCGTCTCGCAGCAAGGAAAGACTTTTATGTCCTCCACGACGTAGGAATATAAGTCCACAAAGGAGGCATTTATTCATCCGTTCCCGAAAGCTCCGAGAATACCTGCATATGCCCCTAACACCGTCACTGAATGCTAAAAGTAATGCAATGGCCACGCAGTTAGGACGACAGTTTCAAAAACAATACTTTCACGTGATTTCGTACTTACGCCGTATTTCTCCCTATATGCACCGCAGCAATCTTTATTTAGGGTGTCAGCATTTTTAACGCCCGACTGGAAACGATGTAGGCTGAACACCCCCCAGGCGGCAGTGCTCTCGGCACTTGTCGCGCACACCGAAAAGCACCCCACAACCCAGCTGCTTCTTTTCACATGGCTGTTAATGCATGTATGGACAACGCAGTGGGGCCCAGATGACTTGTTTTACTTCCAGGACGATGACACGGACATTCCAAAGCGGTCTCAGAGGTTGAAAAACTCGCTTGTTAAGCATGGCGCAAAGGCACTTCGTACCGTTTTGGCAGCCCAGCGGAAAATGGCGTCTGATGTCCGGGTTCGAGAGTACGCGCCAACCGGTTCCAGTGCAAGAGTATCATACTGCGGCATATAAAAGGCGTCGCAACGGGCAATCGTCATTTCTGTCTCTTCTCCCGACTGCGCTAGTGCGGAAGAATGGCTTCCCGCAAAGGTCACTGTCTATGGTTGTGGTCCATATCTACGGAGAAGCTCCAAAGGCTGACGGACGACGACCGGCGCACCCTGGACCTGCATCGCTTCCTGCTGCTCACAAAGACGCTGAAGAAGACAGAGCACGAGGTCCAGTTCTGGACGTTTCCGCAGCAAGCAGCCCCTGCTCCCGCCTGGAGCACTGCTGACTGGATTTTGTTCACCCTTCCCAAGCAAGACAAAGGGACCTTGTCGGGGCCACCGACCTGGTGCATTGGCGGAGCTTCGCGGACGAAGCGCGGCCCCGTTCTCTCTCACTTGACCGTGTACGGTTGTTCGACAGGTGCCAGCGAAAAGTACCAGACATAGTTTGGTGATGGTAGCATTAGCGAAGCCAGGGCGCAAATATGAGTTCCTTTGAATATCTTATTTTTATCTATGGATAGTGCATGCTTGAGAGCAGAATTGATTCTTTTTTGCTTGCGGCAAGGTTGCTGATGCAGTAGGTTGGATTTTCGGAGTTTCATCTCCTATATAAATTTCAGTTTCTTTATTTCGTCAATTCGCTTTTGTAAGAATCTGAAGAAAAAAAAATTATCGACCAAAATTTCACTATTGCTTCGTTTTGGAGTCTCGCCTTACACTGTTAACAGAAATGAGCACATGTTTGCACGTGGTGTTATAGGTGGTGCATTTTCTGGATATTTTTCTGGCAGCAATGATCTTGATGTGCGCAGATGGTCTAGGAAAAGCTTGTTAGATAGAGTTACGGCAAGATGTTTGTTAGCTTCAAAGAAACAGGGTTTGCTTCAGGAGAGGTGGAAGCAGGTGTTGCGTTTCCAGTGCTCGACTGGACGGATATATGGGGAAACGCCACAGAGATGCCTGCAGAGGATACAATAGAAAGGCGGCCAGAATTTGGAACCGGAGGAAATCAAAAATTCGGGAAACGGCTTGGTAATATTCAGGAAAAAAAATGGCCGTCACCGAAAGCCGACTCGCCTTCGCAGAACACGTGGGTAGCCCCATCTGGGGCATGGCAAGAACGAAGTAGGTCAGGGAGGCTTTAGCTATTTACAGAATTCATCTGAGAAGTGTCTAAGTGATAGTGAGGAACTGAACAATGGGAAACCAAAAAAAGGAGGTCATGGTCTGTGGGCTCGATGGCTGTGCATCCCCACATAGGGAGCTACGACAGGTGGCATGGTGTTACTGACAAAGGGGACAAAAGTTGAGCAGTAAGGCCGAACGAAACCCCCGGAAGGAAAGAAAAAAAGAGGCAGGGGTTCAACGAAAGAGCGTAACAATAGGTGGAGGGAGTGCGAAAGCACAGGGTTGCTGAGAAATGATAGCATGTGGTGCCGAGATAAAGGCAAGAATAGATAAGAATACTGATAAGAAAAGAAATGTAGGAGAAAAGGGAGGGCAGTAAGGTGGAAGAACCGATAAGCAAGAGATATGCAGCAATGAAAGGCCTGTTTTTTTTTTCAGAATACATGCAAGACTTTTTCAAAGAATCAAGTGGCAGCATGTACCAGAGATACTCTCTGCTATTAAAACGGCTGGACACTGCTTCTAGGACGCCCTTTCTAGCTTTGTCTGCACAGTGGCCATTTAGTCTAGTTCTCATTGATTGTGCGATACCTCGGATATAATGTTTTTGACAGTAAGAGCAATAAAGCGTCTGGGTGACATAAAACGATGTGCAGGGATAGCTATAGTCTTTTTATCAAAGATAAAGTAGCTTTCCGTGCTTCTAACAGTGGTGTCGCTTTGCAAATGCTTGCAGGTCTTGCATCTTGGTCTAAAACTAAGGCAATTGCAGGCGGAGATTTTTATCGAGCCTAGCGTGTACTAGGATATCTCTCAGGTTTGGGCTGTGTCTGTATGTAACCATAAGTGCATCGGCAAAACCTTTTCTTGAGACGGTTGTTGCTAGTTAAAATAATGTGGCACAAACCCAAGAATTTTGGCACAAAGTGCCTTTGAGCGGTAAAGAGCTTATAAACACAATTTTATATAATATAAGAGTTCATTATAACAATCAATATGTACGCCGACGGTGGTATTGATTTTTTTTATTTTTGCTATTAGCGTTTCCGCTAACGCCAGAATTATTAACTATTTGTTTTCTACGGCATTCTGGACAGTTCAATGCAATCGAAAAAAAAAACACGTTAATCGAATTTTCTACTACACTTCGAAAGATTAGATCACCGACTTCAACATTTCCCTAATAGTATGTTACAATCTTCCAATATTCAGAGTTTCAGTCCAAGAATGTTGGACATGTTTCCGCCAAATATCGCGCACGTGTCGAGGTGCGTTAGAGTATTTCGCTATTTAAGTGCAGGGGGGTGCTCACACCCTTCCAACTTCCCGACCTCCTCCCCCACAGAGGGCATTCTTTCTCAGACTTAAAGGAGAATTTAAACCCCGTCAGTGATGAACGCTTTGCCCAGGCAAGAGAAGTCTTTTCGAAACGTTGGTAGGCACGGAGGCATTTTCCCGTTCTTCGCTTTGTATAAGTCAGTGTACGTGGCATGGATGAAATACTGTTGCCGGCTTGAAGACCACCTAGTCTGCTGGCATGTTTTTTACGAACGAAATAGAAGTTATTTAACGGGATGATAGGCGGTGGCTAATGAAAAATTCCAACCTTGCACACAAAACGGCGGGTTTCGGCAAAAGGACACTCAATCGCCAAACAGTCGCGCTCAGTGACTCAGCTGTTTCAATTGGCAACAGGTGGAAGGCGGTTTTCAACGGGAATGACCCATCTATGGCCTTGCTGTGCTGTTCGTGGGCTGACGCAACACCGGTCACCGTGTCATTGGTGCAAACTTCAGCGTGGGTTGATGTGTCGAAATGTAACAATACAAGTTGTTTGCGGCATTGTTAGCTACGCGATGAGCGATGTAAATCTTTCCAGCTGGGTAACCCTAAGTAAAAACATCGTTACTTTATTGTAACGTGTGCTTAGGCCGCGGAATTCCTGGTGTTTGCATTTTTGATAATGCGGCGCCTTTCGGCTCGTCGTACGCGAGACAGCGCCGAACAACGCAACTTTGATACTAAAAAAAAAAAAAAAAACGAAATTTTCCCGCAAGGTTTGTGCACTTTCAGTTTATTGGAGGAAGCTGTATTCGAACGCTGATATCCAAGAAAATATATCTAGTGAATATGTCTCAGTCCGTCAGATGCAGGAATATGTGAAAAAAAAATGTCATAGTAGCACCTGAGAACCTGGCCGAGCTCTCTCTAAGCACCCAGAAGAAAAATGTTCACTGGAAAGAGCAAAGGATTCCGCGCAGAACTGGAACTAATGTAGGCAGTCTTAAATGTAAGATGTTACTGTGGTACGACGTGACATAATGGCCAGTACTATGTCACGTCAAGGGAGAAAACCAGCCAAAAAGGACGGAAACACAAGAAGAGAACGACACAGGACAACGGCAGGACTAACAACTGAATTTTTCATTGAGTACAGACCGCCAAGTAATCACCACGCTTGCGCCAGGGCAACACTCAAACATGATCACTCAAATAATCAAATTCTTTTGCCGTTAATGCTATCGATGGTGAGCTGACGCAAGCATCACCATGTTTGGCAATCTAGAAGGCCTCAAAGGTTTCACGAGCCTTCCGTGTTTTTCCGCAGCCCAGGATGGTGACATCTGTGAAACGTGGGGAACATTTTCCGGGACATCTACTGCAATGCAGAGCAAGATTACCATCTTCACCAGCACCGACTTTTGTTCTGTGCTTGCGCAACCTCTCGTTCACACAGTCCCCTGTCTGACCTATATAAAATTTTCCACAGGTCAGCGGAATCTTGTAGATCACTTCGGTCCTGCACTTTGTGTACATTGTTCTATGTTTGGTCGTGCAACGCACCTTATTTCCGCCAGGCATAATTTGTGCGCAAAGACCTGAAAGCTTAACTGGCGCAGAAAACACCAAATTGACCCCCTGGCGCTCGGCGACTTTCTTAACATTGTGCGCCACTTTGTTCAAATAAGGCCTGACTTGCAACAGGCCCACCATTCTTCCCTGCTCCTGTACTATGTCACGGGACAACTAAAAATCCTGCGCCCCCACTTTGCTTCTATATATCTTATTTATTTAGTTATATTTATTTTTTGCTTTTAACTTTGTCCCAAGTGAGTTCCGGAAAAGGCTGTTTCAGAATACAACACAACAATTTCTTGTTGTCCTTACACAGTGCATTGTTGCCTCAAATAACCTGCCCGGCGCTCCGTAAAAATTGCGAGGACACTTTGGCAACTAATGTGTTGAGAGGCGTAAGCCGAGGACACTATGCCGTTCCCGTGGCTATATCATTGCACAAATTTATTTATTTATTTACAAATACTGCAGGCCCTTCTCGGGCCCATGCAGGAGTGGATACAAAGGATACAATACAGGGGAACAAGTTAGGTACACATATAATACAAAATGAGAACTCATCATTATAGCGGCATCGTAGTATAATTATCCAATTCAGGGAAACGAAAATTATACATTTTTCGAGGATCTTAGGTGTTAATTACGCTTAATTATACATTTTTCCATCTCTGACGTTTTTGACAATTCTGTCACAATTTTCACTATGCCGAGACGACTTCGGATTGAAGTTACGTTACATTAGTCTCGTGGCTATATCAGCGTGTACCCTATTTCGACATTTTCGCATATAATTAAACAACTAATTATTCTACCATCATCAAACTTGGCTTCTAGGTTCATTTTTCCTTCTCTATGTGCAGCAACCATCGGTTCTTGTTTATCTTATTTAGTTCTCGACTTAAACGCGTGTGACACGCTTTATTAAAGGACGACAGTATGAGCCATTAAAGGCTTTCGCCTTAAAATTCTGCTTTCCTCACTGCCACTCCGGCGAATAAGCGTCGCCGACTCAGTGAAAGAGCGCCGCCGCTTGTGGCGCTCGTGTTGCCCTGGAGTTAGTTGTGCACGGTGCCCACACCCAGTGAAGGTCAATGCCGGTAGCTGAGCTCTAGCACGAAGATATTGCTCGGCGCGGAGTTTCCGCACGTCGGGACGGCCGAAAACGTCAGCAGATATCGATCTCGAGGACCAGGTCGGAGGGTCGACTTCATGGATACGAAACCAACGGTTGGCGATGTCCATGAGGTAGGAGAGGACGTTGCGCAGTTTAACAGAATCGTCCTATCGATTGTAACTGCTGACGCGCGCGTAGTAGGCCGACATATCGTCGACGTCCTGGTCGTCGTCGCCACTGAATTGAGAAGCGTCACGCTGGCGCTGCGTGACCGTACACGGTCAAGTGAGAGAGAACGGGGCCGCGCTTCGTCCGCGAAGCTCCGCCAATGCACCACGTGGGTGGCCCCGACAAGGGCCCTTTGTCTTGCTTGGAAAGTGCGAACAAAACTCAGTCAGTAGGGCTCCAGGCGGGAGCAGGGGCTGCTTGCTGCCGAGCCGCCCAGAGCTGGACCTCGCGCTCCGTCTTTTTCAGCATCCTTGTGAGCAGCAGGCAACGATGCAGGCCCACGCTGCCCCGGTGATCGTCCGTCAGCCTTCGGAGCTTCTCCGTAGACTCAGACCACAACCACTGCAGGCAGTGACCAATGCGGGAATCCATTCTTCCGTACCAGCGCAGTCGGGAGAAGAGACAAGAATGACGTTTGCCCGTTGCGACGCTTTTTATAGGCCGCAGTATGATACTCTCGCCCCGGAACCGGTTCGCGCGAACTCTCGAACCCGGACATCAGGCGCCATTTTCTCCCGAGCTACCAAAACGTTACGAAGTGCCTTTGCGCCATGCCTAACAAGCGAGTTTTATAGCCACTGAGACTGCTTAAGAATGTCCGTGTCATCCTCTTGGAAGTAAAAGACGTCATCTGGGCCCCAATGCGTTGTCTGTGCATGCATTAACAGCCAGATGAAAAGAAGCAGCTGAGTTGTGGGACGCTGTGTGCGATGTGCGTGACGTGTGTGGAGAGTTCTGCCGCAGAGCAATGATCGGCCTGCATCGCTTACACAGGCGTAAAAAATGACGATGTGCTGAACGTGTCATACACAATCGCCTCAACAACTTTTTTGTTGCAAAAAACATCATATCAACAAAGCAGTACGGGTTCCAGAAAGGAAGATCAACTGAAATGGCCCTCGTACAAATAAAAAATAAAATAATTAAAAATATTGAGGATAAGCTGTACACCGTTGGAATATTTCTAGATTTTCGCAAAGCCTTCGATTCCATCAAACATCATATTTTGCTAAGAAAACTGGAAATATGTGGAATTAGGGGCATAGCACTTCAACTCATGCGCAGTTACCTTGAGTCGCGTTTTCAGTTCGTATGCCTACATGGCTACAAATCAAACCCAAGGACTGTAAAATATGGTGTACCGCAAGGATCTATATTAGGCCCTTTGCTCTTCTTGATCTATATAAACGATATAGTTAACATTCCTCAAACTGATGACATAGTATTATATGCAGACGATACGAATGTATTCTTCTCTGGAACAAATCTTAATGAACTTGAAAACACTGCTAACACGTGGCTATTAAATCTTAGTGTATGGCTAAACTTAAATAGTCTTGAACTCAACGAGAAAAAAACTAAATTTATGCTTTTTTGTGCAAAAAACAAACCAATAGATTACGATTTTAAGCTTTGCTACGGCTCTTGCTACCTTGAACGTGTCAGCTCCCATTCCTTTCTAGGAGTTAAATTCCATCACAACCTAGGCTGGAGCGACCACATAGACAACACCCGTGTCAAGATAGCGAGAGCTATTGGTATGCTTTCCCGGCTTCGAGATCTTATACCTTGCTCGCTGAAAAGACAGTTGTATTTCTCTCTTATCCATTCTCGCATCAGTTATTGTCTTCTTATCTGGGGTACTTGTAACAAAACTGACTTAGAAAAAATATCAGCCCTGCAGTCGCGTGCAGCTCGGTTACTTTTACCTGCAGGAAACAACACAAATAGTTGCTCGGCAAATACGCAGTCTCGAATGATCCCTGTGAAAATCATGTATGAACTCAAAATATGTGTGTTTATTTATAACGAAATAAAAACAAATTACATTAATTTTTTTAACACGTACCTAAACAGATCTACTGGTTACAGCTTGCGTCAGACTTCTGTTGTGGTAAATAGGCCTCGTACTAACTACGGAACACAATCAATTGAGCACCAGATCATGTTGATGTGTAATTCTCATCCGTTTGTAATAGATGCAGCTAAAAATAGTTCCACGCACAGGGGTTTTAAACGCATCTGTTCGTCTTTATTTGTGTCTAACGTTGTGTCCTAACAAAATGCTTACTTCTGGTTCCGTTTGATGTAACCCTGCTGAGGGGAGTTCTGTGGTGCGGTGGCCTCATAGATTGTTCGTAGTAGGATGTCGTGCGGTCTGTGTGGCATATCGTGCGGTCTGTATGATATGCCATACAATTCGTATGATATGTCGTGCGGAAGGAGTGGTGTGTCGTGCAGATTGTGTGGTGTTCTGTGGTGGATGGTCTGTGGGGTTGTTGCGTCGTAGAGCTTTTTTTTTCAGCAGGGAATGCTGTATCGGTTCGAACAACCCTAATGTATTGCATTACTGTACCATTTTTGTATATGATTTAGTGTGTATTATTATTTTATTATCTGTATATATTTACGAGAACTGTTTATGATGCGTCTGTTTTGTAAGCGATGGCAAAGACAGCCTTTTGTTGTTGTACAATGCAATACCGCTCCTGCTGCTGTACCCAGGCGAGGACAAGACCCAGTCAGGAGGTTTAGCACCTCCTTTTGTCTTGCCTCGTGGGCAATACCTGTATGTTGCCCGAAGGAGAAATAAACAAAAAAAAAGTATGGATTGCTGCGTTTTATATAGAATGATATACGAGCAAATACGGAACCAGGAGTAAGTACTCCGTTTGAAATTGTCAACCTAACTGCGTGGCCATCGCATTACGTTCAGCACTCAGTGACGGTGTTGTGGGAATATAAAGGCACGATGAGAGCTTTCGGGAGGGGTTGAATAAACGTCTTTTTTCTCGCCCAGTCTGAAAGACTATGGTTAATAAGATACCGGCTAAAACATGCTTCCACTAAAAGAAAGCTTGTGGCATATACTTCACTAGTGCGTCCACTACTCGAATATGCTGACGTAGTATGGGACCCGCATACCAAAACGGATGCCAAAAGCTTAGAGCGTGTCCAAAGAAGAGCGCTACGCTTCATTTTCAACGCCTACGGAAGACATGAATCGATATCTGATCTTCTTAGCCGTTCCGGTTTGCCCACCTTGGAATCTCGTCGCAAAATGCATCGCTTGGAAATGGTATTCGACATCGTCAATAATCACACCAGGATAGACTTTCACACTTATCTGCAGTATAACAGAACACGACAAACTCGGCGCTAACACGATAAATCGATTGCAGTTCCGAAATGCAGAAACACTGCATACAAGCTGTCGTTCTTTCCAAGAACGATAGCTGATTGGAATGCATTACCTCGTGAACTGGTCACCTTATCGTCAGCCGAAACATTTCTATCTGCAATCAACCCCAGCCGGTCAAGTTAGGGTATTTGGTTTTGATTCTGGAGTGTTGCCCTTGTCGCGTGTTGTTTTGTATTTATAAAGTGTTTGTTACTCTATTATTTGTGTTGTTCGGAAGAAATTTTGTTGCCTAACTGCAGCCCTTCTTTTTTTTTCTTTCGTTGTTTACTGTTGACAAAAAACTGTGCAATTGTATCCCCACTCCTGCCTTGGCCACCAAAAGGCGGCTGGCAGTATTGAATAAAAAAATAAATAAAATATTCTTACACAATAGAGGCCTTGGGAGTCTGTTTCCTTGCTGCGAGCCGCTGTGCCGTTCTTCTGCCTGCGGAGATTGCGTTCCCCGCTGTGGTGCTGCACCGTACACGTGTGGTGATGGCTGGCTGAGGCCTTCGTTTCGCGCGAAGCCACGGTGGTCGATGGCTTGTAGCGATCGTCGCAACCACAACATCGACAGAGTGAAACCCTGCGACAATGGTGCTGCTCGGCGACGCAAGGGAGACAAATGTACCCCGAAGCTACAGCGTTGGTTTTCTGTGTTGACACATTAGCGGCATCCGTCTTCATGGGAGCTCTGATATAGCGCAGTTGCTCGCAGTATCACCAGTAGAAGGCAATGAATTTGGTCGAGTTCGTGACCTGCCACGAACCCCGCATTTCGCAACATCGCGGCCACGCATGTTCGTAATTTGAGGAGCGCAACAAGTGCCCGCGTCGGAGAATTTGAGATAGTGGCTTGACAAATATCGTATCAAGTCTGCTCTCTGTGCGCGTATTATCGCGCTAAGGGCGGTCATGCATATAGACAGTTCGTAGCAATGCTCGCAGCATTACTGACAGCAGTCTGATCGTTCCGCTCACTTTTAAACAAAACATTGTTTGAAAAAGTCGCATGCGAAGTTCTTGCGGTCGTCGGAGGCATTTGCCCCGGTGGTGGACAGGGGCATGCTATCAGAGATGAAGGATTAAAAATAAAATCTGCATAATGGCCTTCACCGAGTAGTGCCTTTCGGGAAGGGGGCAGGCGGATCGAGCGAGAGGAAAGAATTCGGAGTTACCGACTGAAAGCATGCGGCACATCAGAGGGGGGGGGGGGGGGATAGATCAAGAACCTTATTACCTCTAAGAAGCAGACCCCTTTCTTAACCCTGCCTCTTGTAATCACTAATACATAAACAGAAAAGACCAGCCCCTGACACTTAGTACCAAGTAACCGTAAACTGGACAGCTATCAGAGATGAAGGATTAAAAATAAAATCTGCATAAAAAGTGCCTGTATTCCGCTGGCGATTTTGCAGTTTTATTTTCGCTTTCTGTTAAAGTGCGTGTGACCCCCGTTTAGACGGATATTTTCAATACCCTGACTGTTGCCAGACGTCTCTGGAACACGCAGACGCAAAATTCTGAAATTCCATATTTACAACACAGGTACCACCGTCGCAATCTTGCTGCTCATTAACCTTCTCTATGCCGAGTCTACTTCGAGTAGAGCCTGTGCTGAAGGCCATGAATGGCACGCATAGTGTCAAAGAAAAAAAAAACAGGAGGCAGAGCCTTTCCCCCAGATGCTAAGTCTAAAAGCGAATGCAAAAGAAATTCTCCTTTCCTCAGAGTTATCAGAGGAAGGCGCGAAATACGTGAGATATGCACGTCGTGGCCCCACCTAACAAGCTTTTTATTTTTAGCTTTTGGTTTTCCGTCCTTAATACTTTCACAAACCCCGGAGCACATTCTAGACGCCGGCGCAACGAAAGAAAAGGCATTGTTGTGTGCAAAAAGGAAGTATCGACAACGATCAGGAGCACCAACTCAAGAACCTGCGGCCAACGCCCCTCAAAGGAGGCGCTCAAGACAGTAGCGCCTGCGTATTAGGTGCATGCCTGGACAGGGCTGAACAGGCGAACCGCAAATTAGTGCTAAGGTTGGATGCTCTAGAAACAGAGTTACAGGTAGAGAGGGCAGAGAAGCGCAAGATTCAAGAACAGCTTGGTCAGTCGGAGTCAAAAACGGCTGACACCGGCATTGGGAGCCACAATGGCGGGCATTCCTGCGCCAGCCACGTGGATGGGGCTTGCACTGGCATGGAAAGCGATACGCAAGTAAGCCAGACATGTCCAGACAGGAACAGCAACGCACAGGTGGCAGCTGGGAAGTTGGAGGCGATACTGAGAAGGCGACCGGGCTAATTCCAGGAAATGAAGTCACAGTCGCTGATAAGAGGCAGCAAGATCCGGAAGTTAGGAGGGAGGGGCAGAATACGCTAGTGCTTATCGCTGTGACTCAAACATGAGGCACTGCAAAAGAGCTATATTTGACCGTGTAAAGAGTGATATGCGGGTAGCAGTTGGGGTGTTTCCAGGAAGGACAATGGACGATGTTCTGAGAGAGACAAAAAGTAAGGCGCAAGGCGTAACTTGGTAGTGGTAGCGGCGGGGCTAAATGATGTCCTGAATGGCGACGCCGCACAAATAGGGAAAAGATTAGCTGAGGGAGCTGACGGTATAAGGGTGATAGCACAGCAAGCTCAGATCGTGGTGTGTACAGTGCCGAAAGTACAAGCCAGGAATGGAGAGGTTGCTAACGACGTTGTGAATCTTAATCTAGAGATAGGGCAGTTAAGCCCCGAGAATTTCTTCGAGGTGGTAGACATAAACAAGGAAGTGCACAGAGCAGGTTTGGGCAGAGATTTTGGACGAGATGAGATCCGCTTCAGTGCAAGGGTAGGAGAAGACATAGGCTGGCGCTTGGGAGGCCGAGCGGTAGCTTTTTTACGGGGTCCACAGTGGCTCAGGGCGTAAGGGTAGGTAGAAGTGAAGTAGTGAATGTAACAATGGCGGCTGAGCCCAACAAAATGCCTGCTAGGAGGCCCAGAAAGAAAACTACGAAAAAGAAATTAAACGCTAGGATCAGTTACTCAAACATGCAAGGGGGTAGAAAGAGAGCAAAATGGCTAGAAATGGAACAGCAGTTAAAGGACGAAGAAGTAGGTGTTTACGCTCTATGCGAGACACATCTGAGGGATCTAGAAGATCCACCTATAATCGATGGCTATGTCTGGGAAGGATGCAACAGAACAACAACGCAGAAAAAGGGAGGAGGAGCAGGTATGCTTATACATCAAGGAACAAATTGGGAAAGAATAAAATGAACTTGCGAAGAACATTTCTGGGTATCAGGTACAATTGCTGGCAAAAAGGACATGGCTAGGGGTAGTTTATTTAGGGACCGGGGATGAATGCAGGCAAGAAAAAAAAAAAAAAAACAAGGATCTAGTTAAGTGCCTCAATGACGATATAAAGCAGTTTGGAGACGGTGCCGATATCATTCTCCTTGGAGACATGAATAGCCACATCGAGGATGTGGATGGATACACAGATTGTAACGGGAAGTTAATGCTAGACTTCTGTGAGCGGCACAACCTAATTATTGTCAACAGAGAAACTAAATATGAGGGACAAATCAAGTGGGAATCCCGTAACAGGCAAACAACCATTGACTACTGTCTAATGTCACAGGGCATCTAGAGCAAGCTCGCAGTAATGGAAATAGACGAAGAGGGGAAGTAAAGCCTAGGAAGTGATCATAAACGTATTAGTCTACAGCTGGGAGCCCTAGTCAAAAGAGAAATGCAGCGAAGTCAAAAGGGCAACGCAAAATTAAACGATGAACAAATAGCGCTAATAGCAGCTGATACAGAAGAAGTAATAGACAAACGCCCCATAGAAAAATGGGATTATAATCAGTTAGCACTACTCATCGCTACAAAAATGAAACAAGAGAAAGGAGTAAACCGCTTTAGAGGAAAGAGGAAGCCACGAAGCTGGTGGAATATGGAAATTAAGGAGGCCATCTAACAACGACGGGCGGCTACAAGGGAACACACAGAAGCAAAGAGGGCGCAGTTATCTGAAGATGAAATAGGCGAAAAATGGGAATCTTATCGACAAAGGAAACAGCAAGCTCAGGTCCTAGTCCAAGCTAAGATAAAGCAGTCATCTGATAAATGGCGGGCTGAAGTTCGCGAGGCAAATAAAGGGGGGCCAAGAAAATTCTGGAACCCTATAAGCTGGTTGGGAAAAACAAATCACAGAAAGCAGGAACAGATTAAAGATACTGAGGGAAAATTTTTAGAGGGAGACGATGCTGTGCACTACATTACGTCATTTGTAGCTGCGTCTTTTAGCAACGACAATGGGGTAATCTCACCAAGTAAGGCGGCAACACAGGACAGCAAAATAGAGAGCAGCTTAGAACTGACTAGTCAACTGGAAATAGCCGGAAGCTAATTATCCTAAAACCACACTCACAAGGATAGACGAAATTCCAATTAAGCTGATTAATGAACTTCGCCCAAGAAGCAAGGAAGCGCTGATAAAAGCATTGGAGACAGTCATGACAAATCAGCAAATTCCGCACAGCTGGAGACAGTAAAATGAATTTGATTTACAAAGGGAAAGGAGATAAGATGAACATAAAATCCTTCCGTCCGATTACGATAACTTCTGTTATGTACAGGCTGGCAATGCAGGCGGTGAAATTAAAAATGCAGTCGTGGGTAGAAGGTTATCGCTTCATGGGGGAACTTCAGAATGGGTTCAGAAGGGGTAGGCGCTTAGATGATAGCCTGTTCGTGCTTGCCCAATGCATGCAAATAGCTAAGGCGGAAAACAGACCTCTGTATTTAGCCTTCCCGGACAGAAGCGGTGCATACGATAACGTGAACAGAGAATTCCTGTGGAGGATATTAAAATATTTCGGTATTGGTCATCAGGTAATTGATTTTCTACAGGAAATCTACCGAGATAATAAAGTTGAAATTACATGGGAAGGGAAAAAAAGTACCAAAACTATGAGGGTGCACAAAAGATTAAGGCAACGTTGCCCTCTATCACCGCTGCTGTTCATGCTTTATGTGATAAATATGGGAAGAAGGCTAGAAGAAAGTAACCAAGGTTATAATCTGTCGTACAGATTAGGCAGAAATGTAGTTGAGCAGTGACTCCCGGGTTTAATGTATGTGCACGATATTGTACTGTTAGCTGATAGGCAGGCAGAATTTCCAACTTTGGTTAATTGTTGTGCAGACGAAGAAGACGTTCTAGGATTCAGTTTTAGCGCAACTAAATCAGGTGTGATGATTTTCAAGGATAAAACTGATCAGGTGCTTACAATACAAGGCCACGAAATAACCAAACTCGCCGAATACAAATACCTCGGGATATGGCTAAACGAAGGGCAGATATACAGGGTCTGTTCTTCAAGTAGGATTGGTTTTTTCCTGGGCGAACGGGCGGAAGAGAGACGGATCGTTGAAGGGGGATATTGGGAATGCTGGGGAAAATCGGCAGTCGGCTCTCGGCCGCTGAAGAGAGGTGGTCGCTTGTACTGTAAACCCCTGTCAAAACGTCTCGTCACGCAGAATAGTCGAGCGTTTGCTCGATCAACGATACGCGATCAAATTTTGAGTAAATCTTAGTAAAACGGGCAAATAGACTCACAACATGATTAAGGAGGCCTACGGTGACGCTTCCATGGGTATATCAGGTGTTTTTTGAGTGGCACAAGCTGTTCCGAGAAGGTAAGGAAAGAGTGGAGGAAGACCACCGCTCCAGACGCCCTTCGACCTGCAAGACCAACGAAAATGTGTAGCGAGTGAAACATTTACTTAACAGTGATCGTAAAATGAGTATCAGAGAATTGCTGATGACTTCAGCATTCCTCAAACCCAAGTTTTTGAGATTGTGACAGAAAACATATCCATGAGGAAAGCGTGTGAGAAGTTGGTGCCGGGAGTGTTGTCAGAGGAGGAAAAGGCCAACCGGTAGGATCTTCTTCATCATGTGAATGAGGACCCCGATTTTTTGCCCAGCACAAGGCGACAACGCTGCCTCAGCCCCCCTACAGCCTCGACTTGGCCCCGCCAGACTTTTTTCTATTCCCGAGAATAAAATCGACGCTCGAGGGGAAACATCACGGATCGGTAGAGGTGGTTCAACAGGCCGTGACGAGGGAGCTAAACAGCATTCCGGTCCAGGCGTTCCTGGAGGCGTACAAAAAATGTAAAGCTTATAGGCAGCAGCGTGTAGGTGCGGAAGGGTGCTACCTTGAAAAATGGTAATCGTTTGTGGTATTCTCTTGAATAAATTTTGTTTAAAAAAATCAGTCCCACTACTTTCAGAACAGACCATGTACACGGTAAAGCATGAACAGGCTCTCAGGGCACAAGTACGAAGAGATGCCGGGATAATGAAACATAGGGCATTGTGGGGGTACAACACACAATAAGTACTGAGAGGTATTTGGAATGGAATAATGGTGCCGGGGCTTACTTTCGGCAATGCAGTTCTGTGCTTAAGGGCAGAAGTTCAGTGGAGATTATACGTACATCAGAGAGCTGTTGGAAGATGCGCGCTAGGTTCCCACGGCAAAACCACAAACGAGGCACTACAAGGTGATATGGGCTGGGCGTCGTTCGAAGCACGACAAGCTAAGAGTAAAATACTATATGAAGAACGCCTGAGGAAATCGGACCATAACAGGTGTGCAGCTAAGGTATTTAAATACTTATACAGAATGAGCGTTGACTCAGAGTGGCAGAAAAGAACTACAAAACTAACCAGTAAGTATGCCGGTCATGAGGACGGAGAAAGAAATAGCAATAAACGAAGGGTTAAAATAGCGTTAGTTAAAGATTGGATTAATTAAATGGAAAAGAAGCATAGTGTAGAACTATGTCGATACTAAAAAAGGCAGATCAGGAAATAATTTTTTTTTATGATAACTCAAGACGCAGTGCCCTACTTTGGGAAGGTAGGTCCGGGTGTCCAGAACGCGCAGGTACAAAAAGAAATTTAACGAAGATAAGACATGGGCAGTGTGTGGTCGACCTGTGAAAACAATTGAACACCTCATAATCAAATGTGATGGTATCCATCCGGATGTCGATGCAGGCACAGTCACTCTTCCCGAGGCGCTAGGGTTTAAAGATAACAATCGTCATGTAAATAAACCTGCAGTTGAAGTTAGCAAAAAGCGATTGGAGGATTGGTGGCTGAAAAGCAGAGATGTCAAGTCAAGTCAAGTCAGTTTTATTTACATCATTATTATGTGGGCAGGCTCAGGCAAAAAGCGAACGATTGTGGCATAAGGTTGGAAGTGTAGGAAAGCGTGGGTAAAGAAGATGGCGAGTCTTAATGAGAATTGACAACACCGTTAAGCAAAAATAAAAGAAAGAAAAGCTGGGCATGCTGGCAATTGCCACCACCCCGTTTCGAAGGGGGCGCTCCTATCCATCTATCCATTGATCCGTCTACCCATCCGTTTTCAAAATGCATTCGTAATCCCCTAGGGTGAAATGGTAGTCTGCCAGGTGCATCTGTGAAATGGGATTATCCATGATGTCATGACAGTCGTTGAAATCTGCTAGATGGAGGGGCTCCTTAGTGTGGTATCTGTAAATTCCTTCATGAGTCACACCTGACACTACTGATCACTCATGGAGAGCGCTTACTCTAGTGGGCGCTAAACGATACCCTCTCCACTTCGTTATAAGTTCGCCGCTCTGTGCCGAAAAAAAACGGGTGTTGGAAGAAACGTCCCCGGAAAAAAGGTCCCTGGAAATAATGTCCATTGAGGATGCACCATCTAGGAAAAAATGTCCTCAAGTGAACAAGAAGATTTCTTCCGGAACCCAGTTGACAGAAAATGTACCTCTTTATTGGTCTCCTGTTTGGATTTGAGAAGGGATTCTTTGTCGTGCCTGTAAAAGTTCGCAAAACATAGATCTTGAATTTTTCGCCGGGTGCTTCCGCAATGATGGAAGAAGCATGCCTGTATGGTAACGCCTTCTCCAAACACTGCTATGAGAGCATTCATGGTCGCTCTTTCAAAGTCGCACATAACGAGGTCCGGGTAGAGAACCAATTCAAGCAGTTCGCACTGGCCACGAAGTGAACTGAACAGCCCTTCGTAGGCTTCCTGATTTTTTTCTTGTCATGGAGGCGTAAGCAACTTATACAACGCCCTCGCCGAGTGGTACAAGAATAAAATATAGCTGCAGGAACCCATGGGTGCGAGATCGAAGTACCCATCCATGAACCATGTGCTGATCGCGGCTAGAAACTTCAAGCAAGTTGTGCTGGCAAATGCAGGAAATTGGTTTTCAGGCTCTGTGCCATTGTCGTAGCAGAGGAAGGGCTCTGGCTTGGTACCGGAAGTCATAGTCCACGGTGGCTGAACAACAAGGCCACTGAGGCTGACAGGAATCGGCGGGTAGATTTTGCTCCGCTTTTGGCGGATGCAGCGTTTCAGGCTCTGCTCGCTGCTTATGCGACATTTTTATTCTGCTCTAAGACATCTAACTGCATCTGCGGGAATGACATCAGGCTTTTCTTTTGAGACAAGAGCGGTTTCTTTCATTTCCTGCTTTTTTGTGATATTTACAGCAGCATCATCTGCGGGGTGATTGTGGGGAACACTTTGGCGGTACTATGAGGAATTCTCCAGAATTAGAGCACTTCTCCCGCTATTGCTTTTAACACAGCACCAGCGGGTGCCAGAGGAAATATCTTTTTGCCTTGTATAGATAAAGACGTCAAGGCTTTACGCCTCCTTTGTTCGACTTGATGGTCTCAATCCTGAAATCAAATACAGCATTAAATCAATACTCGGACAAGTATCCAACATTTAGCGCACTTTATACCGTTACATCACGTCTGCTAAGTCGTACACTTACCTTACAAGAGCTGGTGCAAGCGCGAAGCTGTGGTCTCCAGGTGCAGTGCACAGGCGCTGAACTATCCCCCCTTAAATATTGCGTCGGAGTCATGTGATAGCTCGATGATAGAGCAGACATCACGTGCAGTCCTTGTGCCTACAAACTTGATGCCCAGCAACAAACGTTCGCTGATGATGTCAAGCGCTTTCGTTATGATCTGATCATAGATAATTTTTTACACTTACTTTCTGAAGTCCACGATATTTGCTTGTATTTAGCTTGTAATTAGTTTGTGTATCGAGATGTACTTCTCATCGTGTTTTGCTGCAAAAATTTGAAGCGTTGAGTGAGAATCCACTGCCACACCTGCGTTGCTCTGACCATGCCATTGCGTTTGCGGGTCAGTCACTTGTTCCACCGGCAAACAACTTGTATCCGCCTCATGCGAGCCGTACATGCATGGGAGTTGCATGCATGTACACATGCGAGGTGGGCGGATGCTCAAATTACGACGGCTTACGATATGTTTGATGTCACCCGTTTGGAGACATTTTTTCCTTCTTCACAAATCGGGACATTTTTTCCGGGGATGTATGTTGAGGGGACGTTTTTTCCGGGACGAATCTTCCGGGCACGTTTTTTCTGGAACATTTTTTTCGGCTCCCGAGAAGAAATATAGATACGCAGAGCGCAACGCATGCAGCCTGAAGAAGCTTAATATGGCGGCGCAAAAATTCCATTCTACGGGGTCAGTGCAATCGTCATCGCTCCGTTGTTTTGGAAACTACGCGGATGCTACTAGCCCGCTTTGTTCCGAATGCCTTTTATCATCCTGTTGTTAAAGTTGAACGAACATTTTCGAAATTCAATACCGTGGACACAAGCATGTTTACCCAAGTCAACAAGTTAGTTAGTTAGTTATATTGATTTTAATGGCGCAAAAGCAACTGAGGCTATGATGCGCCAAACACAAGGTTAGAGTTTTTGTTAAAGGTGAAGCTTTCTATGCTTAGAGTTTGTTTAAAATGCTGGCTTCCTTGAGAAACCTAAAAATACATGAGATATCAACCAGTGCTCGATCTCCTAAAAGTAACATGGGGTGTAATGGGATACTTTCCTTGTAAAATGTTGTAAAATATTTCTTTCTTAGTTCTTCTAGTTTTATACATGAAATTAAAATGTGGTTCACTGTGAGTTCAGCACCACACATTTCACAGAGAGGTTGGTTTTGTTTGGTTAGCAGAAAGTTGTGTGTGAGGTGGGTGTGTCCAATGCGGAGCCGACATAAAATAACTTCGGTAAAACGTTCTTGATGCCTACATGATTGCCATTCCCCTAAAATGGGCTTGACAGAATGTAATTTGTTGTTTGCGTGCTCTTCCCATGCTGCCTGCCACTTATTTCTGAGTTTACTGTAGACAAACTTTAAGCAATCCCTGTGCGGTATGTTCACTTGCTTTATTTGGCCATTCCGGGCTTGTGCAGAGCATACATCTGCTTTCTCATTACCTACAATTCCAACATGGCTAGGAACCCAGCAGAATTTAATGTTATGCTTTTGTTTTGTGATTTTAACTATGTTATGTATGATGTTTCCTATTATGGGTTCAGTAGCATTCCTGGAGTGCAGTGCTTTGAGCATACTGAGGGAATCGGTGTAAATGATGCTATTTTTGATGTTCTCTCTTACTACTTTTTCTACAGCTACGAAGATGGCATAACACTCAGCAGTAAAAACTGATGCGCATTCTGGTAGTCACATTATCTGTTTATTTTTTCCTTGGATTGCTGCACTTCCAACATGACTTTCTGTTTTTGAGCCATCGGTATAAAATTCAATGTAGGTGTCATACTTTTCTTGTAGTGCAAAGAATTCCTGTAATATGTACTCGTTTGGCGTTTGCTTTTTATCTAAATGTGTCATTGTGAGGTCGCATACTGAAGGCAGGCTGTACCATGGTGGTAAATATTCATTTCTTTATGCAATATTCGGTAGGGCATTTAGTACTGTTAGCTCTTCCCATTTATCTTCAAAGCGCAGTAGTAATGGCCTGATAGAATGTGGTTTTTTGATGAATAATCTTTTAGATGGGCACTTGGTGACAATTGGATGGCAGAGATGTTTCGGAAGGGAACGGATTTTTAAGACATATGAGCATGTAAGGGCGATTCTTCGATCCTCAAGAGCGGCTTCATTAGTTTCAACGTAAAGGCTAACTACTGGTGATGTTCTGTATGCTCCAGATGATAGCCGCAAACCAAGATTATGAATGGGGTCTAATCTTTTCAAGTAGGATGCTCTTGCCGAACCATATACTATGCACCCGTAGTCCAGCTTGGAGCGCACCAGAGAGCGATATATTTGTAAAAGGCTTGCTCTATCGGACCCCCCCCCCCCGCTTCCGTGAGAAAACTTTTATGATATTGAGGGCTTGAGAAGCTTTCTTTTTAAGGTTGTTAATGTGTGGTAGAAATGTGAGTTTCTTGTCGAAAGTTAGGCCTAAAAATTTGTGTTCTTGTTTAATTGGTAGCACAGTGTGATTCAGGTATAGCTTGGGATCGACCTGTAGGCCTCGTCGCAATGAAAAAAGAACAGCTACAGTTTTTTGAGGAGAAAATTTAAACCCATTTCTGTCTGCCCAAGCACCTAGTTTATTTAGTGTGATTTGTATTTGTCTCTCACAGGTTGATATGCTAGAGGACGTGCATGCTATTTGTAGGTCATCTACATAAACTGAATACATTATGGACTTGGGTATTACTTTAACTAAGGAATTCATTTTTACTATGAAGAGTGTCGTGCTTAGAATGCACCCCTGGGGTACGCCGTTCTCTTGGGTGAAAGTCATGGAGAGAGTTGCTCCTAGGCGGACTCGGAAAGTGCGGTTAGCCAGGAAGTCGTTCAAGCAGTTCAACATCCTGCCGCGGATACCTAGCTCTGCTAGGTCACGGAGGATGCCGAACTTCCACGTAGTATCTTAGGCCTTCTCCAAGTCGAAGAAGACCCCAATACAGTGCTGCTTGTGGATGAACGCCTCCCGGATGGTGTTTTCTAGACGGACAAGGTGATCTGTGGTCGAGCATGCTTTTTTAAACCCACATTGGTGTGTATCTAATAGTTGCCGAGATTCAAGTATGAAGGTCAATCTAATGCTTATTACACTTTCGAAAGATTTAGCAATGCAGCTGGTGAGGGCTATTGGTCTGTAACTGCTAGGACTTATTGGTGGTTTTCCGGGTTTAAGAAAAGGTATTATGACTGCTTTTTTCCACTCGTTAGGTATATTTCCAGTTATCCAGATTTTATTAAAGAATTTTAACAGTGCCTCTACAGCAGCCTCGGAGAGATGTGCAAGCATAGCGTAATGCACGTTGTCTGGTCCTGGTGCTGTCTTTTTTCCAGAAGATAGTACCTTATTTAATTCTTGCAGTGTGAGAGGCTGGTTGTAATCTTCATGTACACCTGCTCCAGATGGAAATTTTTGTTTTTCAGCTATTGCTTTGTGTTTCTGGAATGTGTTTGTGTAGTTGGATGAGCTTGAGATCTCAGCAAAATGCTCGCCCAGTATGTTGGCCTGTTCTTCTAAAGATGTTTGTGCCCCGGGTGCTGTCAAGAGAGGAAGTGTGAAAGGGGTATGGTCACCAGTAAATTTACGAACTTTTTCCCACATTTTCTTTGATGTTATTGAACTATTTATTGAGGAGACATATTTCTGCCAAGAGGTTTTCTCTGCATTTCTTCGTATATAGCGCGCTCTAGCTTTTGCCTTCTTAAAGGTAAGTAAGTTCTCTGCAGTGGGATATCGACGCAGAGCGCTCCAGGCTTTGTTTTGTTGTTTTTTTGAAAATGTGCATTCTTGTGTCCACCAAACTTTGTGTTTCTTTTGTGCAAGTCCTGTTGTTTGTGGTATAGCGAGTGTTGCGGCCGATGTTATGCATTCAGTAAACTTATTATTAATTTCATCTGTGCTGAGGTCGTCACAAAATTCCTTTTCCAGAGTGGCACTTTTTGTAAAAAGTGACCGGTTGGCAAGCTGAATTTTCCAGCGCCGTGGCCTTGTGGGGATGATTGGAGTGGACGATGAGAGCCTGATGACGGTAGGTAAGTGATCGCTGCCCATGGGGTCATTTAAAACATCCCATTTAAAATCGTTAAAAAGTAATGGGGATGCGAAAGCTAAATCGAGAGAGCTCATTTTTGCTGAGCTTTTGCAGCAATATGTGGCTTTTCCCGTATTTAAAAGACATATATTATTCGAAAGTATAAAATCTTCGATTGTTTGGCCTCTAGAGTCACAGCGTTCGCTTCCCCAAAATGGAGAGTGAGCGTTAAAATCGCCAACTACCAGAAATGGCTCCGGCAGTTCATCGATCAGGCCTTCTAGATCTTGGCATGTTAATGTGATGTGTGGGGGAAGATATACAGAACATATTGTTATGGTTTTGTAGCTGATGACGCTAACCGCAACCGCCTCAAGTTTTGTTTTCAGTTTGATTTCTTGAGCCGGGACGCCGCTTTGGATGATGATTGCGACGCCTCCCGAAAGTCTATTTGCATGTTCGCGATCACGCCTAAAAGTTGTATAATGTTTTAAGATATTTGAATGTTGTGGACCAAGATTGGTCTCCTGAAGACATAGAGCTAAAGGCATCACTGACCCTAGAATATGAGTTATATCACTGTAGTTCCTCAACATTCCTCTACAGTTCCATTGAACCATAAATGTCATGTTTGTTTTTTTTTTGGGGGGTGGGAATGGAACTGAAGAAATTTACTGTTCTGGGCCCGTTACCGGGGTTCTATCTTTTCGTCGCTCGAGAGAGCCGGTCCGCCGCTGCAAAGCGGGTGGAGTGGGAGTTGTATCCATCACCTCACCAGAGGTGCTGGAGGACCGCGAAGCCGCGGATGTGTTGGTGTCGGGCCTCCCCCGACGGGGGGAAGTCCTGCGGGATGCTGACCTGTGGGCCGGCACTCCCTGGCTTGTAGTTGGCAGAGCAGCCTTGGCTGTCTCTGCCTGGGGCGTTGATGGCACTGCCACAGGCTCCGTGAAGATGGCCTGCGCAGATGCAGGAGTGCTGCGTGGTGCACCGCCCCTGCGCGCCACGTCAGCAAAGTTTGTTTTTGTTGAGAACGTGAAGGCGTTCTTTGCGTGGTAGAGTTGGCTTGCTTCCTTGAAAGTTATATTTTGTGTTGTTTTCATTGTGATTATTTCTTTCTCAGCCTTCCAAGAAGGACAAGATCTAGAATATGCGGGATGATTGCCTTCACAGTTTGCGCAGCGAACTGCTGCTCCTTCACAGTTCTCAGAAGTATGGTCTTTTGAGGCGCATTTAGCGCACGTTTTGTGGCCACGGCAGCTCTGTGACCCATGTCCGTACTTTTGGCAGTTGAAGCACCTTCGTGGATTCGGTATGTAATGACGTACATTTATTTTCAAGTAGCCTGCTTCGATAGAGTCTGGAAGTGTGCTAGAGTTGAATGTCAGAACAATATGTTTCGTCGGGATTTCCTTGTCGTCTTTTCTTATTTTAATACGATGCACGTTTGTAACATTCTGGTCCCTGAGACCCTCAAGGATTTCTTCCTCAGTGAGGCAGACAAAGTCTGCTTCGGAAATGACACCACGGACACTGTTCAAGGAACGGTGTGGAGTTATTGAGATTGGGGTTTCCCCGACTGACAATATGGTGGAGAGCTTGGAAAGTTGGCCGTTGTCTTTAAGCTCCAGAAGGAGGTCGCCACTAGGCATTTTTTTTAGCTTGTAACCTGTGCCCAAGGCGTCGGTCAGGCTTTTCGCTACCAAGAATGGAGATATCGTTCGGGCAGTTTTATCTGCCGCTTCGCTGTGGAGCACATGGAATTTGGTGAAAGTCACTTTAGATTTCTGGATGTATTCAGCTGTCACTTCGGTCCGCCCTCTTTTGAGAGGGCGATCTGGTTTGGAAAGGAGGGGAGCCATAAAATTTGATGTTTTTCGGTCATGGTGCCAGCCACCCACCATGGAGTCCAACAAGGGGACGCGACAGGAACTTGAAAGCAAGTCCTGCCCACGCCAGCTGTACACCTTAACTATAACCTAATATGACTCAACTCAGGGTAGTTGAGTCAGGGTAGGGTCGACCCAGGGTAGGGTCAGGTCAGGCCGGAGGTGCCGTCTACAGGAAGCTGGGGCCAAAGTGGTGTGTTGCCTCCGCCGAGGGGCCTTAAGGGTCCAAACGCTCGGCATCGGCTCAACCACCAGGATCCCCTTTTCCCCGGACACGGCGATGCCACGCACGGCTAAGCGCGGATGCTCGGGTCCGTGGTGACGCATTGTTTACCATCATCCCCCTGCGGGGATGTCCCTGCGGATGCTCGGGTTAACCCCGCGGTGTCGCCGTTCACCAACGTCAGCATGCTGCAGACGCCTCCCTGCGGGGACCAAGTCAACAAGGCCAACACCCCTACTACTGCATCCTGAGGGGAAAGCGTGTGTAGCAATGAGGTAGAAATGATTCGTGCGTCTTTGCTAAGTTCGAAAACTTTTTACAGCCGCAGACGTCGCGTGTAATGTTTCCACTGTATGATTAGCCGAAAAGCGCCTAATTATCAGAAATGCAAACGACAGCAAGTCCGCGGCCTGAGCGCACGGACCAATGAAGTAATAATGTTTTTATATATGGGTTACCATCGCATTGCTGACATCGCCGCACACCGCATGTATTGTTACATTTCGACGCATCAGCCCATGCTGAAGTTCGCATCAACTACAGCGGACACGGTGACCGGTGCTGCGCTAGCCCAACAACAGAGCAAGGCCACGGATGTGTCATTACTGTTGATAACTGCCTTCCGCATGTCGCTGAGTGGAATAAAACGTGACCGATTGGCGATTGAGTGTCCTCTAGCCGAAACCCGCCCTATTTGTAAGCTCGGAATTTTTCAGTAGTCACCGCCTATCATCCCCTTATCTGATATATTTCTTTCATAAAAAAAAATTCGGGCAGGCCACGTGGTCTTCAAGCCGGCAGCAGTATTTCTCTATGCCACGTGCACTGACTTATAGAAATTGAAGTAGGGGGAAACGCTTCGCAGGGTGCCAACTTTTCGACAAGACGCCTAGTTAACTTGACACTCTGATCTTCCTCATGGCACCAGTTAAAATTCTTCCTTTGGATCGTCGTCGGAATGGCCGGTTTGGCCGATGATCGTATAGCACTTCGCGTCGTCGTACGCTCGTCCGGCGACACGTTGCCGGTTTGGGCAGCACTCCAAACTTCTTGAGAAGCAGGACTAGTTTATTTAAGACGTGACCAAAAATAAAGGCAACAGGAGGAAAAGGCGGTTCAAAGAAAGGCTGTCTAAAAAAGGCTGTATAAAAGCGGCCGAGGCTGGGCCTCGGCGCGCTCCTTGCTCTTTGTTTGCAGCGGGTTTTAACACCCTCAATAATTGGGCGGAGCTTTATTAAGTCTGTTCTCGCCCAATTTCAACCAATACCGCTGCAATGGCGTCGTAGACACAAGTGGGCGGAGCCCCGTGGTCGCCAGAGCCCGACTCTAGAGGCGCCAGTAAGTCCACTGCTTAGATAGAATGTCGCGGGGTCTCAGAAGTCGCCGACTTTACTGACCCCCACCCACGTGAGAGGTAATCTCTTTTCAATGGTCGTCAAGGGACCCTTTCAAGGGGTCGTCGGCCCTTTGGACCCCGTTTCCTGCAGCCTTGGACAGCGTCCGAAGCGCACGACGCGCTGTCACCATTCCTAACCCCTCCAGACGAACACGGTAGGGGGAAATTAGCAACGGGCGCCGTAGGCGTCTAGCTTCACACGGCATGTCTTCATCTGGACAAGGCGTTCATAACTGACGGGGTCTGAATACGACCTCCACTACAAGGAGGAATTCCCGGGGCGGGGCAGGAGGGCCGGAAGTAGAAAGGGTGAGACCGCCCGCCTGCACTTATATAGCGAAATACTCGAACGCACTTCGAGACGTAAGCAATATTTGGCGGAAACATGTCCAACATTCCGGGCAAAAATTTTGGATATTGAAAAATTTGGAGATATCGTTATGGAAATATTGAAGGCAGTGATCCATTTTTCTGAAGTGTAACAAAATATTTCATTTAACGTGTTTCCTTCGGTCACTTGAGCAGTGAAGGCGGTCAATAAAAAAAGGGAATGCTTGTGACGTTAGCGAAAACGCTAAAAGCAAAAAAAAAATTCCGCTGCCGTCGGGTGTTGAGCGGATATACTAACTGTTGTCCCGAAGTCTTGTGATATATCAAAAAAATTCAATCATAAATTGTTTCAAGCTGAAAAAACGTTTTTTTTTTCCGAAATTGTTGGGATTGTGCCACATTATTTTAACTATATAGAAACGACCGTCTTCAGAACTCAGAAACGCTTTTCTTTCGCACTCTCTCATCTCTGTTTTCCCTATTTCTGTGGACCTCTAAAGTTTCCCTCTTCCTTTTTTTTCTTTCCTTCGCGGTGTTTCCTTCCGCCTTAGTGCTCAAATGTGCGCCAGACTATCCACTCATGCGTGCCACCTGTCGCATCCCCCCATTTGTGGACGCACAGCCTTCAAGCCCATGTTCGCAATCTCTCCACCTTTCCACGCCCCTTCCCTTGGGATTCCTTTCTACTGAGCTGGCATATTTCTTTTCCCAGTTTTCCAGGTCTGTCCTTTTCAGCTACCATCATGCCTGGACAAGGTTCACTGCCAACTGTCTTTATTCTACACCTTTTTCCCCGTGACCAGCGTTTGCGTCGTCCACACCTCTTGTCTTTCCGAACGCTTCCGAAATAGAGCATGCTCTGCATTTCCGTGAATTTTTTCTGCTGAGCTGTCCTCTTCCTTTATCGCATTCCATCAAGTAGTTGGCTAATCTTTCTTATCTCGATTGAAGCTGTTTGTGCCGGCACGTGGCAGGGGAAAGAGTGGTGGGCTATTGTCTGGCTCCTGGAAAAGAGATTGAGGGTAGGAAAAACTGCACAAACAGCACCACCGGGAAGTGACGTGTGTGCTGCTTTTAGCCGATGGATTTATTTTCCTGCGAAAGGAACACTACGCTAGTCGCCTAGAAATTTCGGGTAGCTGAGCAAAGGCCATACTGCGCATGCGCGGGGAGCAGTGACGTAACACGGCGCACAGCTTGCGCGTCGCTACAGTTGCTGCACGGGTGACTCAGAGGTGCCGCCGCCCCTGCCGCGCGCTCTCCGTCGCCTCTCTCTCTCTCTCCTCGTTGCTCTCCCAATCCTCCAGGTTTAACCAGAGCTAAACCACTGCCATTTTTTTTTCCTTCATCTCACTCTCACCCCCAGTCAACTGGGCTTCACAGAAAATGCTCAATGTACCCCTGGGCTTATTATTTGGTGAAGACTGTGCTATTGACCAGAATCCAATGCCGTTTACCGACGCGGCCATTTACCACCAACGCCAGCGGCGCGGTGCGGTCGTTTCTTTGGGACTGCGGCAGCTTCCCGGTAGCACCTACACATTGCCCAGCATACTTTCGCAGCGCGGTTTTGTTGCAGCAAGCATTGTGTTATCAAAGGGACAACATTATGGGGAAAAAATGGAATTTCTTTTGACATTCACGTTAACCTTGTCCGCGCTTTGCACGCGCTTGTGCTCACATGGCTACCGTCATCGTGGTGCATGGCAGTGAAAACTTTTTGGCCAATATCGAGCATTAGGTGCATAGCTAGCATGCAGACAAAATTACAATGCTCTCTTAATGCTTCTTGCCGGCCATAAAGCACCCACCGGAAATAGGGTTTTCTTGTCGCCTCCGTGGAGGTGCCCCAGTTATATCAAAAATTTAGTGTTGTAAGCTCAACTGAGTCGCAACGCTAACAGAAAACTAATTTTGCCATGGTTTATATTATCTGGCACATATAAACGTGCCGCCGCGGTGGCTCAGTGGCTATGGTGCTCGGCTGCTGGCCCGAAAGACACGGGTTCGATCCCGGCCGTGGCGGTTGAATTTCTTTGCAGGAGAAATTCGAGGCCCGTGTACTGTGCGATGTCAGTGCACGTTAAAGAACCCCAGGTGGTCGAAATTTCCGGAGCCCTCCACTACGGCGTCTCTCATAGCCTGAGTCGCTTTGGGACGTTAAACCCCATAAACTAAACCAAACGAAACATATAAACGTATTTTCTCTTAATTTATCAAAGCTTCAATATATTTTACAGAGAAGCTCTGCTTTCACGAATTTGGGGGCCTTAAGTCGCGTTTATTTTATTCGGAAGCTGTCGCCCCGTGTAACAGCATTCCGTAGCCCTTTAGCTTAGTGTAATAGAATGCAATAAAATCGTTTATATTTTTCTCTGCTTAAGGTAGATACCAAAGCAGAAAGATACTACGGACACCCATTTACCCCCACGATCCCTGAGACATGCGCGTGGAAAGAGCAACTGAAATTGGCCGCTCTCATGTTTACATTCCGGTACATAAAATGCCATTTAATGGGAACAATAGCAAGCTCAGCACAAGGATGCCGAAGGCGTACTGGTGATCGAATCACGCGCTTTGCAGGGACAACCTTCAGTTCTGCAGCTGGGCTACCCGGTTACTACACCATCGAGAGAAATCAGTAACTTCATATTCTGATGCATGAAATTATCGTAGATGGTAGCGCGCATCGAAGACATGAAAGCACAGAAATCTGCTTTAAGTACCTGTTTCCAGGCCCTTCCTACCTGGTCAAGTACCCTCGGATGTCACGTTAACGAGCAACTGTGCGTCAGATAACCGCACTACTGTCTGGTAGAGGGAAAATGATCACCAATGAGCGCAACAACAGAGAGTTATAGCATACTGTTGCCGTGCTTACGTCACCATTTACAGTAGAGAGTTATAGGATATCGTTAGCGTGGTTGCGTTACCGTCTTACAGGACGCCAGACTTTCCGGTTAGCCGTGCACACGCTAGAAGACGTTTTAGGATATATCGTCTCTCCCGCAACAAGTAACCGTAAGGCGAAAACAAGTGATGATGATGCCAGATGCCCCAGCATTAATCAGAAACAAAAATACGCATGGATTGCAAGCATTTCTTCGCAGTGAGATCCTACATGCTTTTTAATCATCTTTTCCTCTTCGTATAAAGACGTGCACAATACTTTTCTGCCACCGTGCTTCAATCGGCTTTAAAAATACAAGCACCGGTAGACAAGTCTACTACACAGGACGCACTCAGCTTGAGTACGGTGCGGTTGCTGCGTTGTGAACGCTGTAATATACGCGGCTACATCTACTGTTCACCGCGCGAAGCGTCGCTTCTTTGGATGTTTGGATGCATGATTTGTATGTAAAAATAGTGGCGCCATCTGGTGACAGTAAATCGAAGCGCTCGAACTCTGGACTGGAGAAATTTTCTTTTTCTGAATTTAGTGGTGAATATATCAAGCATTACAAGATTTTTTTCTTGAACGGAGGAAACTATTAAAAAAAAGAGGAAAATGTTCAAGCTGGCACAAAAACTACAGTGTTGTCGTTGCTACTTTGGTTATGTACAGCCTCCCTGATTTTTAATAATATAGCGCGAGCGTCGACCAAACTGCTGGTCAGCGCCTTATAACGGCGATAAGCGTGCAACAAGGCGAGAGTTCGCGCACGCGCACGAAGGCAGAGCGTCGTCTGCTACGCTGTTCCGAGCACGAGGACACACGCCCTGCCACAATATCAGTTCGCTAAATCCCGCCACGTCGTAGAGCGCATGCGCATGATTAATATGTGATACTTTCTTTCCTTTTATTTTTTTCTTATCGTAACTTTGCATCGCCAGGCTGGCCTCCCGTAGTAGGCAAAAAAAAAAAAGAGGGAAAGAAATCATGTCTCATGCAGTCTCACATATTAATCATGCGCATGCGCTCTACGGCTTCACCGGGATCTTGCGAACTGATATTGTGGCAGGGCGTGTGCCCTCGTGCTCGGAACAGCGTAGCAGACGACACTCTGCCTTCGTGCGCGTGCGCGAACTCTCGCCTTGTTGCACGCTTATCGCCGTTATAAGGAGCTGACCAGCAGTTCGGTCGACGATCGCGCTATATTATTAAAAATCAGGGAGGCTGTACGCGGATAGGTAGGCTTGACTGGTCCAAAATCGCTGAATTATCTCAACAACACGGGCTAGTTGTCACCTGAACCTGGACGTATGAGTGAGAGTACGCGTATTAAGAGCGAATGCTTTCATTTCGGGCGGGAAATGGCGCCGTAGAAAGCGGCGGCGATGTTTATTTTTTTGCGAAGCGGCCGTGCATGGCGGCGCCTTGTTTGTTTACGAGCGAACGCTACCTCTCTCTATTGCCGCCGCGGTGGCTCAGCGGTTACGGTACTCGGCTGCTGTCCCGAAAGACGTGGGTTCGATCCCGGCCGCGGCGGCTAGAATTTCTTTGGAGGAGAAATTCTAGAGGCCCGTGTACTGTGCGATGTCAGTGCACGTTAAAGAATCCCAGGTGGTCCAAATTTCCGGAGCCCTCCACTACGGCGTCTCTCATAGCCTTAGTCGCTTTGGGACGTTAAACCCCAGAAACCAAACCAACCAACCTCTCTCTACGAAGCTAAAAGAGATTCCGTAAAATGCGCCCAAGCTTCAGAACACAAGAAGCTTGGGCTGCTTGGGAACGTGTTACTGCGTTGCAAATCATGTTAGAAACCCTGCTGCGACACTTCTTTGCCGTGTGCCGCGCCGCTTCTTTGGATGTTTGATTACATGTCAGAATCGTCTTCTCTTGGACTAGTTGGTTTTTCATGCTGTAGGTGTTTGCAGCGCATACGAAACACGGATGGACAGAAAAGGGAACGAAACACAGCGCTGACTTTCAACTGAGCTTTATAGGAAAAATAAGCGACTTTTATACAAAAATTTTTAACATGTGACTCAGAAGATGTCAAAATTATTTTTCTTCGCTTATTTTTCCAATAAAGCTCAGCTGAAAGTCAGCGCTGTGTTTCGTTCCCTTTTCTGTCCGTCCATGTTTCGTGTGCGCTCCAAGCACCTACAGCTTGATTACATGGTTTAGATGTGAGCGCAGTGGTGCCATCTAGTGACAGTAAGTCAAAGCGCATACCCTGGGGTGGAGAAACTTTTTTCTGCATTTAGTCATAAATATGAGAAAAATCACCAAAATAGTCTTGTTTTTTCAAGGAAGAAAACTATGAAAATAGAGGAAAAACTTAAAGCTGCCACAAAAACTACAGTGTTGTCGTTGCTGTTTTCGGAAACCACACGGCATATAGATAGGCTTAACTGCTCGAAAATTGCTCAGTTATCTCAAAAACATCGGGTAGTCACTTAAACCCCTACGTATGAGCGAAGGTATGCGAATTAAGAGCGAATGCCTGCATTTAAAGCCGGAAATGGCGCCGTAGAATGCGGCGGCGATGCTGTGTTAGGCCCGAAGCGGCCGTGCCGGGCGCCGCCATGTTTGTTTTCAAGCGAACGCAAACTCTTCGCACAACGCTGAAAGAGATTCCGCAAAGTGCTAGCGCCCCGGTAATGGGCGCGCAAGCGCAGATGTCGCGAGCCGAGCCGGTAAACGGTAACGTAAAAACGGCAACCATATGCTATAACTCTCTAACGACAGAAGCGAGGACATCATCACTCGTTCTACGAGCGGCGCTAGCGCCAACCCGAGTCCATCTGCACGCAGCACCGACCGCTGGCGACTGGTGTCGAGAGTAGGGGCGCGACCACACCATGCGTGCGAGGGTAAGGGATTAGGCCTATAAAAAGGGTCGGAGTCACAGAATGTTCACTCCAGTGCTTTCTGGTGACTGCAGGGGCAAGTGAAGAATGGCTCTCCCTCTTTCGAAGCTGTTGTACCACGAAAAAGAAGCTCCGCAAGGTGAAGAAGGACCCGGCCTGCATCGACCTGCGTCGCCTCGTGCTGCTCAACACGACGCTCAAGACGATACGCGTCCTGAAGGCAGCATTGAATTTGCAAGAGGCTGCGGCTCAAAGGCTCGACGCCCACAGGTTCGGTCCTGAGGGGAGAGCTTGATAATTTTCCACTTCGCCCCGACTTCTTCGCCTGACATTTAGGCCTCGGAACCTTCGAAGCAACACAACGGCCCTTGTCAGGGCCACCTACGTGATGCATTGGCGGAGCATCGCATGCCCCATCCATAGCCCAGTTTCCTCTCAATCGACGACTTGTGGGTTGCGTAGATGTTTTTACAGTGGCTGTAAGCACTTCGGTAGTCGTTGTTTGTAAGTGACCTAGAAGGGTTGGACTTGACAGATTCGTTTTGATTATTTCGCTGAACTGGACAGCGGAAGTAGCGCAACCGGCAGCATGTATGTTTTAGTTGTATTTGCGGTATTGTTCGCTAAACTGAAGTTGCTTGCAGGGGCTCCCCCTGCGTTGTCTGTAAGGCCTTATTCCCAGCTCAGACTTTATTCCATTCAACGGCACTACCAATATTTGAACTTCACAGACATGTTTCATGTTTTAATCTTGGTACTAATGTTGGTGAGGCTTGTATTGAGGTGTATCTCTTCTTTACCACTTTAGAAGGCTGCTTACTCTGTAACCCCCCTTACAAAATGCCCCTATGGGGCCTGTAAGGTATTTTAAATAAAAAACAAATAAATAAGCATAGGAATGTGATTCGCCTGTACGAGGGGGCGCCCAAAAGAAACCGGACTTATTTTTGTTTGAACTTATTTCTTCACATTTTAAGCACAGACCTTCAATATCCTTCAAAGTATTCCCCACTTGCAATGATATGCTTGTCGAATCTTTCATTCCATTTTTCAAAACATTGTTTAAATTCATCTTTTGTGATGCTTGACAGTGCCTCCGTCGTTTTTTTTCTTCACCTCAGCAACATCAGCAAAACGCTTCCCATTCACCTATTTTTTCATTCTAGGAAACAAAGAAAGTAGCGCGGGGCTAGGTCGGAAGAGTATGAGGGTTAAGGAATAGGGGTCATGCCATTTTTGGTCCAAAATTGTCGTAGAGAAAGGGCTGTGTGAGCAGGGGCATTGCCATGATGGAAAAACCACTCACCCGACCGCCAGAAATCTGGCCGCTTCCACCGCACACTGTTGCCCAATCTTTTCAAAACATCCAAGTAGAAAGCCTGGCTAACTGTCTGACCCTGCGGAACAAATTCTCAATGGACGACTCCTCTCACGTTGAAAAAACAAATCAGCATCGTTTTGAGGTTTGGTTCCACCTGACGAGCTTTCTTGAGGCAAGGTGAATTTGAAGTTTTCCATTGGCATGATTGTTGCTTTGATTCAGGATTCGATTCAGGAACACTTGAGTTGTCCCCATAGCATCGTCCTTCTACGTATTTCTTAATATTTCAAGAGTTTCCATTCAACTTTTTCCGAGCAAAAATCAGAATTTCACCGGCGCACGCTGTTCACGAAAATCAGCCATTGCAAAAACGACATTCACACAAAACAGTCGTCACTCTAAAACTCTGCCTAAACTAGTCTGACCTCCTTCGACGACGGCACACGGCTTACTGACTCTGGAATGTTGGTTCTATGCGCTCCTAGTGGCAAAACGCGGTACCAAAGAAGCTTTGCCGAACAAAAAATTTAGTCTGGTTTCTTTTGGGTACCCCCTCGTATACCATTGTTACACATGTTTTGAGTTTTTACGTTGGAGTCGTTGCCTCCCTTCTACCAAACAACGAAGCCTATTTTTTTTTTCGTATTAAGAAATACAACAGAAAACGTTGTCAATGTTTAGGAGTGGAGTGCAAGCTAGCTTCCAATGGTTTTTCAAAAATAAGGTAGGTATGCCAGCGGCCTCAATTTAGGTACTTTGAGATTAGGTGACCCCATCAGCTAGCTGGACTGAACGCCCCTCATGCGAGGAGGGTGGTCAAATCACCGGTGTTTAAAGGGTTTACGAACGGAACGTTTGGTTGCATCCGTTTGAGAACGTTATTTTTCTACTTTGAAAATGGGGTCGTTCTATCCAGCGGAGGCTTTTACCGGGACCGAGGACACACAACGAGTAAAAGCTGGCCTGAGTTGGTAGGGTGCTGTGCTATAATCTCGAAGAGCTTACTCTAATCTAAAATGGAGAGATTATAAGCCAGAAAAATAAAACAAGAAATAAAATACAAGTGTCGCCTTTGTCGAATTATTTCGCAAGTAAAACGCGGGCGCCGACACCAACTTCTATGGGGATAAGCTGCTAATGACGTCGCCTGAAAAACGGTGACAAGCCTTCTTATTAGGCACGGACGTCAAATGTTCGAACCATCTGGCAGAAGGACTTTTTTAAACCAATTTTCTTGGCTATACATGCGCCTTTTTTTTTTTCTGGCGGACAGATCACTAACATAGCCAGCGTGAGCCAGACCATATATTTTAATGCAGGAATGCCTTTTTTTGCGTGATTTTTAGCTCTTTGTCTGCACATTTTTGTACCTTCGTCGGTGCAAACCACATCGAAAGATATAGGTTTTCGTGGGAATCATCTCGACGAAAAATCTCACTCTTTAAAATTTCGCGAGATGTAGGGAGCCCCTGTAGAAATCTATTACGGGTGCCCAAGAGATCATCCGTCACGCATGCTCGCCTAGTGTTGTGCTGGGCTACTCTCCCTGAAGAAATGTATTGAGAATATTTCTGCCAGTGTGCCCCGTTGGGCAAAAAAGATTCCAATGCATTGCATGTTGTGAACACTGGAGCGAATATAAGTAGGGCACTGTCAACCAGCGTATACAACCCCTCTGTGAACAGGCATCGCAGGTGTGTTAGAAACCGCAGGACGCAAACGGGGCTGGTCTTCGTTTACTGACGGCGCGAAGCATCAGGCGCTACACGCACTGAAGCAGTTCTGACCGCGCCGCAAAGGGCAGCAGGGAATGGCCCGACAAAAATTTTCGGTTTCTGTCCGATTCATTGGTAGTCGCTGACACCAATATTTGAAGGTTTCGCAGTGTATACTCAGACGCGCTTTCCCTGATACCACTCGAGAACGAAGCAGCAGCTGACCTTCAAGGGGGACTTCCCAGCCAATGGCGTCGGCCGATTTCCATGACACCGTGGCTAATTCGATGAAACCCTCGGTATTCCCCATTCATGCAGAACCCACTGCGATTTCACGCTAGCAGGCCCAAAGGAATTGCTCACGGCGGAGAGGGAGAGAGTTTGTGAAGGGAGATAATCCATCGAGGGTATTGGCTTTAGGGGAATTTTGCGCTTCGTTCTCTAGTTGTATACGGCTATAGTACAGACATTCCAAGTTTCCGTACAATGGGGTGTCTGACTGCCTGGTATGGGGACAACAAATCAAAAACACAAAGTAACAACGATGGATTGCAGTACGCATTACAGCCCTGCTAATTTCTTTAGGCGCGACACTGCAGTGATTTTGACTGACGTAAAACATTAATAAGACTTCACAAAAAAATTCTCGGCAGCGATCCTTTAACAGCGAGGTAGCTCTTTCCGTACCTTGACCATTAAACTCCTCCCCTGGGTATACGCCATTTTTACTGAGGTATACAACGACTGTCGCTATACACAACTGGACCATTATCACTGTCGCCTGCACAGAGTAGGGAGTTGAAATAATCGTTTTTAAGAACGTTTTTAAGAGGCACTGCCTCGTGCGGTGCAGCGTCGTTTTGTATTTGCCGCAGTTTTTTTTTCCGGGAAATTTTTCCCCCTGCTGTTTTACCGCTGTTCTGACGACTGCCGTCCTATTGAGTGCTGGTCCCGTGCTGTCTGGCAGCCGTGCGACTGCGGCCAGCTGAGGTGGCAAGCAGGCCCGGCTTCTCACAATCCCACTAGCCACCCCTATCCTGCTGACATAGATTCTTGGCCGCGTCTGGAGGATTATCGCGACTGGCTCTTCCAGAGCATTGCTCGCATTTTCACGAGTGTCATGCACGAGAAATTGAATGCACTAAAACTGCCGCATTCATGAAAACTCGCCTCCAGACAAAATTCCGAGTTCCAGGAAGCCTCTCACACAAAACCATACGAGAGACGGTTTGGCTACCGATAAACCTGTTTACAGCTCCTCCTGGCACATCTCAAACACCTCTACTTTCATGCCTGGAAGAACAGATGGCATCGTGTCGCGGTTGGATTTAAGCATCAGGCGTGGAACCTAATTCAAATCCTTGACAAAAATGCTGCGATCCCTGTGCACAAAAAGTTCAAATTCGAGTTACTTCGCACTTCGACACTTTCGCAAGTTTGAGATCTACATACATACATACATACAAGTTTTATTCTCCACAAAGAAGTGGAAGGAGGCGGAGGGAAAAGCCGTACATTTGCGGCTTGAAAAATCCTCCACCCCCTTACAGTGTATACAGCAGCAGAGTGGGGCAATAAACAGTCGAACAATAAACAGTCGAACATAAACAATTGAACATAAGGATACAGCTGTGCGTTCATTCACACAAAGAAAGAAAAGTATGAGTAGCAAAATATTTGTACATATTTGGAAGAGACATACTGGATACATCAGCGGCTTCTTTTTCTGCAGCATTCAATAATCGCGGAAGATTATACCGGAGTGTTTGTTGTCCATAGGCAGTGCGACATTTTGGAATTTTCCATCGTTCTGGAGTTCTGGTGCTGTAGGTGGGATAATTGGGCCTTAATTCTGCCATTTCAGTAAAAACTGTACTCTTTCGTTGGACGCTTAAACGGTACTGCCTGCATAATTTGTATTCGTATATATTTCTTACTTTTAATAAATTAAGCGAAGCAAAGATATGTGAAGAAGGTGCTGTGTATTCAACGTTTTCAATTATTCGTACTATTTTTTTCTGTAGCCTTTCAAGCTTCAACAGATTAGTTTTCGTTGTTGTTCCCCAAACTAAATGAGAGTAGTTTAGGTGGGAGACAAAGAGAGCGTTATAGACCATTAGTTTAACTTTTTTTGGAAGAGTATAGCGGTTGCGATTTAAAATTCCAGTTATGCAGCTCAGTTTGCTGATTATACTATTTACATGATTATTCCATTGTAAAGTTGAATTAAAATATACCCCTAACACCTTGACAGTATCTACCACATCAATGGCTGCGGATCTAAACATTACGGTTCCTTGTAACGAAATTTGTTTACTTTTTGGTCGAAAAATTACCACCTTTGTTTTGTTTGCGTTAAGTTTTAAATTATTGCTGGAAGTCCACGAGTCCAATTTGCGCAGAACATTATTTGCTTTAGTAATTCCTTCAGCTTCAGAACGTGATGGCACCAAAGCACTCGTATCGTCGGCATATATAACGAACTTGGTATCTGAGCAGATGTGTACAATATCATTAATGTACAAATTAAATAGGACAGGGCCTAAAATGCTGCCCTGTGGGACTCCTGAAATTATTTTTTTGCTGTGAGAAATGAGACCATTTATGTCGACATATTGAAATCTATTTGATAGGTAACTTTTGAGCAGAGCCAAAACATGTCCCCGTATACCATAATGATGCAATTTTTCAAAAAGGATAGTGTGACTAATATAATCGAAGGCTTGGCTAAAATCAACAAAAATACCCATAACAATACATTTCTCTTCAAACTGTTTTAGAATATATTCCTTATGGTCCAACAGCGCCAGCTCTGTAGACCTGTCCCTTCTAAAACCATATTGCGAAGTAGTTATAATATTATGCTTGCTGCAGAAGCGCGATATTCTATCTAGGATGATTTTCTCTAGTCCTTTCGAGAAGGCAGGAAGAATTGACACCGGTCTGTAGTTAGATACATCATTTTTATCACCTTTCTTATATAAGGCTATCACACGGGCGACTTGCATTTTTGTTGGAAAAACAGCGGTAGAAATGCAGAGATTAAAAATGTGCGCTAGAATGGGGCTGATTATACGTATCACATACTTCACGGGTCTTATTTGTATACCATCGGCATCAACACTATGAGAATTATTTAAACTCAAAAAGAGAGAACACACTTCATTTGCATCTGTTGGTTCAAAAAATATTGTGCTAGAGTTTTTCTGCCCTGAAGTTTTGTATGATGTTGTCGGGTTTTTAGTAAAATCTCTGTTAACAAAGTAGTCATTAAAGATATTTACCATTTCTTCTCCTTTTAATATCTGTCCTTCGTAAAAAATTTCTTCAACTATCTGTTTTTTCTCGCTCCGACCCATCAGTGCATTTAAGTTATTCCACATTAAGTCAGTCCGCTTTACGTTGGAACCGAACATGTTCTGATAGTATAGTTCTCTTGCTTTTCTTAGCTGCTTAGTCAAGTCATTACGAAATTTTTTGAACGTAGCGAGATCAGATGCTGTACGAGTTCGCATAAATGTTTTAAACAGGCGTTCTTTCTTTTCAATCTTCTTCAATAGGTACTTTGTCACCCACGGTTTTCGACATCTCTTATTACCCGTGTGGCGTTTGAATACGAAGTGACGTTGGTATACCGAAAGAAACAAACTCAAAAAGGCGTCATAAGCTACGTTCGCATTTGTTTCCTGAAGGATGTTGTCCCAGCAAACTGTTTCCAACTCATGATAAAAAGCTTCTAAGAGGGTAGGTGTAACAGGCTGAAAAAGATTAGACACTTTATGGTGGAAGTTTCCCCGAGTACTAAATTTTATGCTACAAAACACAGGCAGGTGATCACTAATAGGGTACTAAGTGAGAACACCGGAACTGACCAGGTTAGCATCATAATTTGTTATTACTAAATCTAGAATTGTTTGCGTGGACGACGTTAGACGTGTGGGAGAAACAATATGGTTTATACAACCATTAGATAGCAATGCATTTTCAAAATCTGTTTTCTTCGTACAATTGCTACTCATATCAATATTAAAATCACCGGCAAGTATCACATTGTATCTGCTTTGGTTAACAAATGACAATAGATTATCTAAAAAAACAAAAAATTCAAGGAGAGAGCCATCCGGAGGGCGATAACAAGTTGCAATTACAACGTCTTTGATTTGCAGACAAATAATCTCAAAATTATCTGTGACACAAGAAAATTCTGAAAGCAAGGCAGGTTGTAAGAGAGAGCTTACTAGCGCAGACACACCACCACCGCGACGAGTGGTTCTATTAACAGAAAAAGTTGTCATATTAGGAAGATCAAAAGTGTCAGAACTGCTTGTTTGCCATGTTTCTGTTATCATCAGAACATCAAAACAGTTCTCAAGCTTTTTTAACAAGGACTCTAGTTCAGCAACCTTGTTGAATACAGACTGTGCATTTAAGTGAAAGCAACGAAGATAACCATGTGTCTGACCACCAAGCTCTCTTAAGAGTTCTTCTAAGGTAACATGCCCTAGGTGCGCCATTTCAAGATAAGGATCACGGGTTTCCGTCTACACGAAAAGGCATTTAGCTACCAAGTGTGGAGAGGTCACTTACGCTCTTGATAACCTTAGCGCCATCGCCACTCTTTCTACGCACCAAAATTTTCCCATTGACATGCCACACATATGCAAAGCCAGACTGTTTAGCCCACTCTTTTGTGGCTTGCAACAACACTCTCGAATAGTTGGTCATGTTTTCTGTGATGTACACTGAGTCGCCTTTTTCCTTAAGAACCACCCTTTTCTGCAGCCAAGCGTCTCGAAGATCCTGCCTTACAAAACGGGCAATCACACCTTTTGTCTTCCCTGGTTTCGCCGACATCCTATGAAGCGCGAGGGTGTCCGCCTCAGTGAGATGATTCATGCCAATCTTCTCCGCCACTTCGTTGACTTTTGACAAGAGGTCCTCTCCTTCCGCCTCAGGAATGCCATGAATCTCAATGTTCAAGCGCCTGCTGCGCCATTCTAAGTCATGGACACTGAGTTGTAACTGAGTTATATCTTTTGAGCCAGCGTCTCTCTCGAGCTTGCCAATTCTGCCTTTAATTCCTTTGATTTCCTTATCCTGCGTATCAAGACGCTCTTTAATAGTGGCAAACTCTTCATGCAGCATCTGGATTGAGCTCTCTACTGCATCTAGCTTTTCGGTAAGAGGGAGAAGGGAAGTCAGTTTCCTGTTCATTTCTACAATAAGGACTTTCAGGTCGGCATCCGTATTCGAGTCACCGTTAGAGGCGTCACCCTTGCCTCCAGTCGAACGTTTACACGCTTCACACTTCCAAGCCTTCTTAGTCGACCCTCGTTTTGAAGCAAATGTTGTTTCACTCATGCCTGAACATATCGCGCCATGAAAACAAAATTCACACTCACTGCATGTAATGGCATTATCGTCATTCTTTAACTTTTCGCGACATTTGCAACACCGAGTCATGGTGACCAATATCGACTAGCAAGTTGGCAGCAGCGGCAGATAGCCAAGCAACATGCACGAACTTAATATAAAAAGGTTTGACCAACCTGTAAAACACAGCGAAGAACGGATTATTCGACGTCCGCCCCTCTCCGCCGCTGCTGCCAAAGTGCCTGGCGAAGTACGCCCCCCGTTGCAAAAGATTCCGCAGCTTTCGTCACAGCCGTCGGCTCCCGTTGATTGGCTCCGTCTTGCTGATATGGAAACGATGCTTGAAAATGGTGTTGCAGTTCAGTCTTGCCAAGGAAAACAGGCCACGGTGAGATTCTTGTCCGATGCACCACGGAAACACTGCAGCATCTGCGACTGTAAAACACAGCGAAGAACGGATTATTCGACGTCCGCCCCTCTCCGCCGCTGCTGCCAAAGTGCCTGGCGAAGTACGCCCCCCGTTGCAAAAGATTCCGCAGCTTTCGTCACAGCCGTCGGCTCCCGTTGATTGGCTCCGTCTTGCTGATATGGAAACGATGCTTGAAAATGGTGTTGCAGTTCAGTCTTGCCAAGGAAAACAGGCCACGGTGAGATTCTTGTCCGATGCACCGCGGAAACACTGCAGCATCTGCGACTGTAAAACACAGCGAAGAACGGATTATTCGACGTCCGCCCCTCTCCGCCGCTGCTGCCACTCCGACTTGTCCACAGCGGAAGGCTACTTAAGCGTAAAAATGCCTAATGAACATAGTAGGTGAGGATCTAGGATTGCAGCTCTAAGCATTTGCGCAGCAATCTAAAAGATATCCGTATAGGTTGCGGAATGAGGGCGAACACTGAATTTTAAACGCCCCGTTTTAAGCATGAAATGCTTTTTGCTCCCGTTGTCGGCAGTGTGGTGACGTCTCGCCGAGACAGAGAGCCAACATCCGGGCACTGAATTCCACTCATCCGGGCACTGAAACGTGCATCCGGGCGCCGTACGAGATTTAACGAGACTCTCTAAGCCCTCCTATAGGACCGGCATGCAAGCGCCGGTAGCTTCGCGCCGAACGGGTGGTGGCGTTCCGTGGACTGCTTGGCAGCGCTACAACACGCTGTCACATTCCACTCCTAAAGGCCAAGCTTAACCGTCATTAAATAACAGTAAATTAGTATTTGTCACTAATCAGTAATTAGTTACTAATTAGTAATTTCTCATTACTTCGTCAACAATTACGTGTTGCGTAATCCACTGGTGACGTCACCAGTGTCACATAGGCAAAGTGATGCGGAAAACCCTTTCGCCTCTATGCACTTTAGAGAGTTTCGAACGCGCTGCATATACATTCTTCTCAGGGCTGCATCTCGTCGTGCTTGTGGTGTGGTGAACACTAGACCCATTTCAATATTTTGACTAGTACCATCTACTACCAATGTGTTATGCCCGTAAACATTTCATGCTTACTTTGGTCTCGGTTACGGGAGAGACAAAGAATATTTTCCTCAGCTCGCCAGATATCTTGCTGCCTAAGGTAATAGATTCCGCATTTAGTAAGGCTGAGATCTGGGCAAGTTGTTGTTGTCCCGCCTTTTTTGCGCTGTTCACCAGTATGAATAGATTCCGCAGTGGTTTTTTACACACCCTGTAGAAGACTGTTAGCGAGAATATTTCAATAATCACATGCAATCGTTTTTGTTTATTTTGATTTTAGATACCGTGACAAGCAACACCGATGGCAATTGCACATCGCCAAGTTTTGATGTATGAAGAACAAATGTAGATCCCACCTGCCAGACCCTAATCAGATATTGGACTTGTAGCTGGACTTGTTCATTGGCCCGTGACGGTTCGTTAAGTTAGTTGCGCAATGATTAACAGCACCTTTCTTGTCTACTTGTGACGTCACATCCTGTTAGTGCCCTCAGTTAGTGGTCCTGGTAGACAGAACAGGCAGATGGATTGCACACAATTCGAGGAGGAGTGCCCGGTGAGGGGGAGCAGGGCGTGACCTTGCAAAGGTGCTAGGATGGAGAGTGTGAACCTTGTCCAGGCTGAATGACAGCTAAAGAAAATAGACCTGCAAAACTGTGAAATGAAATACGGTAACTCCGTACAAAGAAATTCCGTGGGTGAGAGGGCGGAAAAATAGGGAAAATGGGCTCGATGGCTGTGCATTCCCACATAGGGAGCTGCGACAGGTGGCACGGTATGACTGACAGAGGGGACCAAAGTTGAGCACTGAGCCCAAACGAAATAGCCGGAAGGAAAGAAAAAAAGAGGGAGGGGTTGAATGGACGAGCGAAACAGCAGGTGGAGGGAGTGCGAAAGCACAGGGTTCCTGAGAAATGATAGCATGTGGTGCCGAGCTAAAGGCAAGAATAGATAAGAATAACCGATAAGCAAAATGGAGGGCAGTAAGGTGGAAGAACCGATAAGCAAGAGATATGCAGCAATGAAAAAACCCGTTATTTTTCTCAGAAGATATGCAAGACTTTTTTAAAGAATCAAGACAGTGGCAGCATTTAACATATATATTTTCTGGTACATGCGCTGGATATGTTGATTTGTGCCGCTTGAGGTTTTAAGTTTGTGCATAAGGCATGCTTACTTCTATTTTCTATCTCTTCCAGATTATAAGGCTGATTGCAGAATGAATAACTTAAGAACATGCCAGTTGTATCCACATTGATTAAAACGTTTAAAAAAAGAAACAGCGCGACCAAATACGGACACACGAAGAAACGACACACACACGAGCGCTGACTCACAACTGAAAGTTTATTCTGGTGGAAAGTCGTGTAAATAGAAAACATGAGGGAGTGGGTAACAGGGCTGCTCCAGCGATAACCGGGAATCAGCGTGGTCGCGTCACAATATCACGCAAAAACACAACAGGGAACAAGAGAAAGTCATAAGCGATGAAAAAATGGTGCAAAGGGCCGCGTAACGGTGGTCAGGGAGGTAACATTAACAAAAACCATGAAAAGGTACCCAAAAGGGCGGGGAAAGGTAAAAACTATGAGGGACACAGATGAAAATTATACAGGTGAAAAGTATGCATAAAGATATAAAAAATGTAAAAACGTAAATGTAAATGTAAAACTTTTAAAAACGTGCTCAAAAGTGGGTGTGCAACTAAAAGCAATATAAAAGCGGTAGCAACGAGGATTCCTTGAATTAATCAGCTCTGTGCGGCGCACCAGAGACCTTAGGCGTTAGTCTACGCACCCAGAAAATCTAGCTCTTTTTTTTTTTTACAAGGAGAGGGATGGAGTACTGACGCAGTCTTGACCGGCACAATGGATCTGGAGGGCTTCAACGATTTCTCTTGTAAACCCATCTCTGGGTGCGTTGACTAACGCCTAAGGTCTCTGGGGCGCCACACACAGCTGATAAATTCACGGAATCCTCGCTGCTACCGCTTTTTCCTTGCTTTTAGTTCCACACCCGCTTTTGGGCACGTTTTTAAAACTTTTACCTCCTTCACGTTTACACATTTTTTATATTTTTATGTTTTCACCTGTATAATTTTCATCTGTGTCCTTCATAGTTTTTACCTTTCCGCGTCCTTTTGGGTACTTTTTCATATTTTTTTGGTAATGTTACCTACCTGACCACCGTTACGCGGCCCTTTACACCGTCTTTTTATCGCTTATAACTTTCTTTTGTTCCCTGTTGTGTTATTGTGTCATCATGTGACGCGACCACACTGATTGCCAGTTACCGCTGGAGCAGCCCTGTTACCCACCCCCTCATGTTTTCTATTTAAGGGTCTTTTCACCAGAATAAACTTTCTCATGGTGAATACAAGGGGGGGTACTGCGCACAAAAAGACAAGGACAAGAAGATAACAGAACTGCGCTTGTTCTGTTATCTTCTTGTCCTTGTCTTTTTGTGCGCAGTACCCCCCCTTGTATTCACCATGATTGACCGACTAGCCCAACAACGTACGCTCTTAAAATAAACTTTCTGTTTTGAGTCAGCGCTCGTGTGTGTCGTTTCTTCGTGTGTCCTTGTTTCGTCGCGCTCTTTCTTCCTTTAAATGCATTACCAACTAGCCCGAAACCTTGCTCTTCTGATTAAAACGGCTGGACACTGCCTTTTGGACGCCCTTTCTACCTGTGTCTCCACGGTGACCATTTAGTCTAGTCCTCATTGATTGTGTGGTTTCTCCAATATATCGTTTCTTACAGTAAGGGCAATAAAGCATCTGGGTAACAGGAGACGCTGTGCAGGTAAAGGTAGTCTTTTTATTGAAGGGAAAGTCGCTTGTCGTGCTTCTAACAATAGTGTCGGTTTGCAAATGCTAGCACGTCTTGCATCTAGGCCTAGAACATAAGGCAATTATGGGTGGGGTTTCTTATCGAGTCTAACGTGTACTAGGATATCTCTCAGGTTTGGGCGGTGTCTGTATGCAGCCATTAGTGCGTCGGCCAACATTTTCTTGTGACGGTTGTTGCTATTTAAAATAATGCGGCACAAACCCAATAATTTCGGCACAAAGTGTTTTTGAACGGAAAAGAGCTTTTAAACGCAATTTTTTCATATAATATAAGAGTTCAGTATAACAATCATTATGTACGCCGACGGCGGTGTTGATTTTTTTTTTTGCTATTAGCGTTTTCGCTAACGCCAAAATAATTCCCCATTGATTTTCTACTGCAGTACATACAGCTCGACACAATCGAAAAAGACACGTTAAATGAAATATTTTGTTGCACTTCAGATGAATGGATCACTGCCTTCAACATTTCCGCAACAGTATCTCACAATTCTGCAATATTCAAAAATTTTGTACTTGAATATTGGAAAAGTTTCCGCAGAATATTGCTTAGGTCTAGAAGTGCGTTCGAGTATTTCGCCATAAGCGCAGGGAGCCGCCACACCCTTCCTACTTCTCGCCCTCCTCCCCCCGCACCAGGCTTTCCTCCTCGGAGTGAAAGACGTATTTAAACCCCGCTAGTGACGAATGCTTTGCCGTCTTGTCGAAAGGCTGCAAGCACTCTAGGCGTGCTCTCTTCTTCACATTGTGTATTCAGTGTGCCAGACATGAATGAAATACTGTTGCCAGCGTGAGGCAAAGCTAGTCTGCAGGCATGTGTTTTTTTTTTTTATGAAAGAAATTTAAGGCATTCAGGAGGATGATACTCGGTGACTACTGTAAAATGCCGACCTTACAAAAAGAGCGGGTTTCGGCTAGATGACCCACGATTGCCATACAGTCACGCTCAGTGACTCAGCTATTCCAATTGGCGACAGGCGGAAGGCGGTTTTCAACAGTAATGACACATCCATCCCCTTGCTGTTCTATTCGTGGGCTGACGCAACACCGGTCACCGTGTCACCTGTCATTGGTGCAAACTTCAGCGTGGGTTGATGTGTCGAAATGTAACAATACAAGTTGTTTGTGGCATTGTTAGCTACGCGATGAGCGATGTAAATTTTTCCAGCTTGGTAACCCTAATTAAAAACATCGTTACTTTATTGTAACGTGTGCTTAGGCCGTGGAATTTCTGGTGTTTGCATTTTTGATAATTCGGCGCCTTTCGGCTCCTCGTACGGGAGACAGCTCCGAACAAGGCAACTTTGATACTAAAAAAAAAAAAAAACGAAATTTTCCCGCAAGGTTTGTGTACTTTGAGTTTCTTGGAGGAAGCTCTATTCGAACGCTGATATCCATGAAAATATATCTGGTGAATTTGTCTCAGTCCGTCAGATGAAGAAATATATGAAAAAAAATGCCATAGTAGCACCTGAGAACCTGACCGAGCTCTCTCTAAGCACCCAGAAGAAAAATGTTCACTGGAAACAACAAAGGATTCTGCGCAGAACTGGAACTAAGGTAGGCAGTTTTAAATGTAGGTACGACGTGACGTGACAGTATGTCACGGGACAACTAAATATCCTCGCCCCCCTTTTGCTTTTATATTTCTTATTTATTTAGTTGTATTTATCTTTTGCTTTTAACTTCGTCCCAAGTGAGTTCCGGTAAAGGCTGTTGCAGCATAGAACACGATTACTTGTTGTACTTACACAGTGCATTGTTGCCTCAAATAACCTCCCCGGCGCTCCGTAAAAATTGCGAGGACACTTCAGCAACTAATGTGTTCAGAGGCGTAAGCCGAGGACACTATGCCGTTCCCGTGGCTATATCAATGCACAAATTTATTTATTTATTTACACATACTGCAGGCTCTTCTCGGGCCCATGCAGGTAGGGATACAAAGGATACAATACAGGGGAACAAGTTAGGTACGCATATAATACAAAATAAGAACTCATCATTATAGCGGCATCGTGGAGGTAATGATCGAATTCAGGGAAACGAAAATTATACATCTTTCGGGGATCTTAAATGTTAATTACGCTTAATTATACATTTTTGCATCTCTGACGCTTTTGACAATTCTGTCACAATTCTCACTATGCCGTGACGACTTCCGATGGATGTTACGTCACATTGGTCTCATGGCTATATCAGCGTGTGCCCTATTTCGAGATTTTTGCCTATAATTAAATAACTAATTATTCTACCATCATAAAACTTGGCTTCTAGGTTCATTTTTCCTCCTCTATCTGCAGCAACCATCGGTTCTAGTTTATTTTTTTAGTTCTCGACTTAAACGCGTGTGACACGCTTTATTAACGGACGACAGTATGAGCCATTAAAGGCTTTCGCCTTAAAATTCTGCTTTCCTCACTGCCGCTCCGGCGAATAAGCGTCGCCGACTCAGTGAAAGAGCGCCGCCGCTTGTGGCGCTCGTGTTGCCCTGGAGTTAGATGTGCACGGTGCCTACACCTAGTGAAGGTCAATGCCGGTAGCTGAGCTCTAGCACAAAGACATTGCTCGGCGCGGAGTTTCCGCACATCGGGACGGCCGAAAACGTCAGCAGATGTCCATTTAAACGAGGACCAGGTCAGAGGGTGGACTTCATGGTTACGAAACCATCGGTTGGCGACGTCCATGAGGTAGATTGGGCCGTTGCGCAGTTTAACAGAATCGTCCTATCGATTGTTACTGCTCACACGCGCGTAGTAGGCCGACATATCGTCGACGTCCTGGTCGTCGTCGCCACTGAACTAAGGGCCACGCTGGCGCTGCGCCCCGGAACAATGGATGGGCGGCGATGGTTGGCCCAGACTGTCTTGCATATTGGCCGGGGAGATTAAAGTTCTGCTATGAAGTTCCAGGATGAATATTGAGACACTTACATTAAGTGTAAAAGTAATTATTATAAGCGTAGGTAGGCGGGCGCTGGCCGATGAGCGTCCCAAGGACCACGACTCCACTTCGTCCACCTCTTTGCCGCCACTCGGTCCCATTACAAAATACTATTACTAACGTCAGTTAAAGACGAGACCGAAGACAATCGAATAAGCAACTCTTCGTCAGAAATTTGTTTCTTTAGATTCTAACAGAAGCTAAGTTACGAAATATGTCAACTGATATTTAAGCAGTGGAACGAACTCAGAAAATATTCGCTACCGGTTCAATAACCTTGTGCAAGTCGAAGAGAATAAATCTGCCGTCAAGCATGCACCATCCATCCACAAAAAAATAAACAAAAGACCTCACAGTTACGCTCTGGCTTCGCTACCGCTGTCCTCACCAAAGTATATTTGGCACATCTGGCCGGCACCTGTCGAACAACCGTACACGGTCAAGTGAGAGAGAACGGGGCCGCGCTTCGTCCGCGAAGCTCTGCCAATGCACCAAGTGGGTGGCCCTGACAAGGGCCCTTTGTCTTGCTTGGAAAGTGCGAACAAAACTCAGTCAGCAGTGCTCCAGGCGGGAGCAGGGGCTGCTTGCTGCCGAGCCGCCCAGAGCTAGACCTCGTGCTCCGTCTTTTTCAGCATCTTTGTGAGCAGCAGGTAGCGATGCAGGCCCACGCTGCGCCGGTGATCGTCCGTCAGCCTTCGGAGCTTCTCCGTAGACTCAGACCACAACCACTGCAGGCAGTCACCAATGCGGGAATCCATTCTTCCGTACCAGCGCAGTCGGGAGAAGAGACAGGAATGACGCGTGCCCGTTGCGACGCTTTTTATAGACCAGATTTTTTTACCCTCGCACGCAGGCTGCGGACGCGCGCCTACTCTCGACGCCAGTCGCCATCTGTCGGCGCGCGCGGCCCGAGGGACTGCGGGTCGCGCCGGCGCCGCGCATACAACGCATGTTTAAGTGTTCGCTTCTGCCGTTTTGTGCTCCATCAGCTAACGTATGAGGGTGTGTGCTGTGCGTCACTACTCACATTTGCCCTCTTCCAGACAGTGCTGCGGTTATCTTGTGCGCAGTTACTCGTTAACGTGACATCCGAGGGTAGTCGACCAGGTAGTGTACGGACTGGAAACCGACACTTCGAAGCAGATTTCTGCGCTGTCGTGTCGTTTGTTGTCGCCTTTTACGTGCGATATCATCTATGATAATATTATGCATCAGAATGTAGATCTATTGACTTGACTCAGTGGAGTAGTAACTGGATAGGCGAGCTGCAGACTGAAGGTTGTCCCGACGGAGCGCGTGTTTTCGATCACCAGTACGTGTTCAGCATCCTTGCGCTGAGCTTGCTCTTGTTCTCATTAAGAACATTTCATGCACAGGATTGTAAGCACGACCGCTACCGATTTCAGCTGCTTTTTCCGCACGCATGTCAGAGGTATCTGGGGGGTAAAGGTTTATCTATAGTATCTTTCTGCTGTTGGTATCTACCTTAGCTTGGTTTGGTTTATTAAGGTTTTACGTCTCAAAACGACTCAGGCTATGAGGGACGCCGTAGTGAAGGGCTCCGGAAATTTCGACCACCTGGGGTTCTTTAACGTGCACTGACATCGCACAGTACACGGGCCTCTAGAATTTCGCCTCCTTCGAAATTCGGCCGCCGCGGCCGGGATCGAACCCGCGTCTTTTGGGCCAGAGCAGAGAGCCGTAACCACTGAGCCACCGCAGCGGTGCGGTATCTACATTATTCATAGGAAAATATGCGCGATTTCATTACATTTTCCACACTTAGCCAAACGCGCACGCAACGCTCTCACACGCGGCGAGAGCTCCTGAATAAAATAACGCGGCTTCGGACCTCAGAATTAGTGAAAGCTGGATTAGCTGCTCATATCTATTCAAGCTTTTGCTTTTATAAATTAAGCGAAAGTACGTTTTTATGCACCAGGTTGCATAAACCATGAGAAAATTTGTTTTCTGTTGGCGCTGCGACTCAGTTGAGCTCACAGCGGTAATTTGTTGATAAACTGGCGCGGCGACAAGAAAGCCGTTTGTGGAAGGGAGGGGAGGGGGGGGGGGGCTTTATGGCCGGCAGGAAGGAATAAGAGTGCATGGGAATTGGAACTGCATACTAGCCGCACACCTAATTCTTGATATTGAATAAAAAGTTTCTTTGCGGTGGAGCACCAAGACGGAATTCGATTAAGCACGAGCGCGTTCTAAGCGCCGGCACAATTAACCTGAATGTCAAACTAAATGTCATTAAAACGCGTCAATGTTATCTCTTTGATAACGTAAATACTTCCTGCAACACAGCCACGCAGCGGAAGTATGCTCGACAATGTTTTTTTAGCGCCCGAAGCGCGGCTATATGCAGGCGCGGCCGCGGAACTGCCGCAGCCCCGCAGTCCCCAAAGAAACGCCCGCACCGCGGCGCGCCAGTCGGTGCAAAATGGCCGCGCCCAGGAGAGGCTCAGAAATCTGGTCTATAGGCCGCAGTACGATACTCTCGCACCGGAACCGGTTCGCGCGAACTCTCGAAATAGATCACGGACCTTATTACTTCTAAGAAGCAGACCAGCCACACCCCCGGTCTGCGCCTTGCATTCACTCACCGGAAGCTTCCACCCCGGTCAAGAAGATAAAAACATCAAGCAAGAAACTGGTTTCGAGCTCTCTTTTTTTACGCCTGCCTTTTGTAAGCACTAAAAAATAAAGAGAAAAGACCAGCGCCTTACACTTAGTACCAAGTAATTGTAAACTGCATAGCTATCAGAGATGAAGGATTAAAAATAAAATCTGCATAATGAGTGCCTCTCTTCCGCTGGCGATGTTGCAGTTTTTTTTTCGCTTGAAATACACAGTATTAGCTAATATGCAAAGCCTACTCAGCCGTCAAGTCACGCTTATTTTTTTTCTGTTAAAATGTGTGTGACCACCGTTTAGACGGAAATTTTCAATACCCTGACTGTTGCCAGACGTCTCTTGAACACTCAGAATCAAAATTTTGAAATTCAATATTTACAACACCGGTAGCGCCGTCGCAATCTTGCTGCTCATTAACCCTTCACTGTGTCGAGTCTACTTCGAGTTAGACCATTGCTGAAGGCCATGAATGGCACGCATAGCGGCAAAAAAAAAACAGGAAGCAGAGCCGTTCCCCAAGCTGCTAAGTCTAAAAGCGAATGCAAAAGAAATTCTCCTTTCCTCAGAGTTATCAGAGGAAGGCGCGAAATATATACATACATACATACATCTTTATTAACTCTCACAAGGTTACATTAGTATCAGAGGAGAGAGGACGCAAGGCAAAAAGCTGCGTTGGTGCCGCTTGAGGGTCACCCTGCGCCCTCTGCCGGCGGTATCGCCTGGCAGCTAATCACAACCGCAGTGGAAGAGCGCGCTCACAAGCACAAAAGATAATACAGCCACAAAATATATACATTAACATTTGCATGATGTTATGCCTCTATTATCACTCGACATTATTGGACAAAAGGAACTGCTCAAAATTATTATGTACAGGAAACGCATTTATAATCAACCGAGATACAAATCAAGTAGAAAAAAGATACACAAAGCTATATATATATGTTCTAATCATGATGTCAAAATGATGCACATTCAAACAAAGGCACACATTCAACACATGCATACTCGAGATATGCATGTCGTGGCCCCGCCTAACAAGCTTTTTTATTTCTAGCTTTCGGTTTTCCGTCGTTAATGTTATCACAAACCTCGAAGCACATTTTAGACGCCGGCGCACCAAAAGAAAAGGCATTGTTGCGTGCAAAGGGGAAGTATCGACCGCAATCGGGAGCACCAACTCGAGAACCTGTGGCCAACGCCCCTCAAATGAGGCGCTCAAGCCAGTAGCGTCTGCGTATTAGGTGCACGCCTGGACAGGGCTGGACAGGCGAACCGCAAATTAGGGCTAAGGATGGATGCTCTATAAACAGAGTTACAGGTAGAGAGGGCAGAGAAGCGCAAGCTTCAAGAACAGCTTGGTCAGTTAGAGACAAAAACGGCTGACACCGCCATTGGAAGCCACACTGGCGGGCATTCCAGCGCCAGCCACGTGGATGGGACTTGCACTGGCATGGACAGTGATACGCAAGTAAGGCAGACATATTCAGACCGGAACAGCAACGCACAAGTGGCAGCTGGGAAGTCGAGAGGCAATACTGAGCAGGGGAACGAGCTAATTCCAGGAAATGAAGTCACAGTCACTGATAAGAGGCAGCAAGATCCGGAAGTTAGGAGGGAGGGGCAGAGTACACTAGAGCTTGTCGCTGTGACTCAAACATGAGGCACTGCAACACAGCTATACTTGACCGTGCAAAGGGTGATAGGCGGGTAGCAGTCGGGGTATTTCCAGGAAGGACAAAAGATGATGTTCTGAGACAGACAAAAAGTAAAGCGCAAGGCGTAACTTGGTAATCGTAGCGGCGGGGCTAAATGATGTCCTGAATGGTGACGCCGCACAAGTAGGGAAAAGATTAGCTGAGGGAGTTGACGGTATAAGGGCGATAGCACAGCAAGCGTAGATCGTGGTGTGCACAGTGCCGAAGGTACAAGGAAGGAATGGAGAGGTTGCTAACGCCGTTGTGAATCTTAATCGAGAGATAGGCAGTTAAGCCTCGAGACAGGCTTTGAGGTAGTAGACATAAACAAGGAAGTGCACAGAGCAGGTTTGGGCTGAGACTTTGTACGAGATGGCATCCGCATCAGTGGAAGGGTAGGAGAAGAGATAGGCTGGCGCTTCGGAGGCCGAGCGGCAGCTTTTTTACGGGGTCCACGGTGGCTCAGGGCGTAAGGGCAGGTAGACGCGAAGTAGTAAATGTAACAATGGCGGCTGAGCCCAACAAAATGGCCTCTAGAAGGCCCAGAAAGAAAACTACGAAAAAGAAATTTACCACCAGGATCAGTTACTTAAACATGCAAGGGGGTAGAAAGAGAGCGAAATGCCTAGAAATAGAACAGTAGTTAAAGGACAAAGAAGTAGGTGTGTATGCTCTATGCGAGACACATCTGAGGTATCTAGGAGATCCACCTTTCATCGATGGCTATGTCTGGGAAGGATGTAAAAGAACAACGGAGAAAAAGGGAGGAGGAGTAGGTATGCTTATACATCAAGGAACAAATTGGGAAAGAATAAAATGAACTTGCGAAGAACATGTCTGGGTATCAGGTACAATTGCTGGCAAAAGGACATGGCTAGGGGTAGTTTATTTAGGGACCGGGGACGAATGCAGGCAAGAAAAAGAGAAACAAAAAAACAAGGATCTAGTTAAGTGCCTCAATGACGATATAAAGCAGTTTGGAGACGGTGTCGATATTATTCTGCTTGGAGACATGAATGACCACATCGAGGATCTAGTTATTCATATGGGGTTTTACGGCGCTTAAGAAACTGTGGCTATCATGCGCCAAACACAAAGTTAGATGATGTTATATTAAGTGCATAGATGTTACTTTATATTAGGTTTAAAACATTGTCTTTCTTTAGAAACTTGCAAACAAGTGAAGACATGACGAGTGTGTGCTCGCCTAAAAGCAATGCGGATGAAATGGGATGTGTTCTTTGTAAAATACAGTAACAACTTTTTCCAAGTTCTTCGAAATGCGAACATGAAATTAAAATGTTATTAACTGTGAGCTCCTCACCACACATTTCACACACAGGTTTGTCTTTTTTTTTGTTAATAAGAAGCTATGCGTGATGTGTCTGTGACCTATGCGTAAACGACATAAAATTACCTCGATAAAACGCTCATTATGGCGGCATGATTTCCATTCTTTCAAAATGGGCTTTACAATATGCAGTTTGTTGTTTCCTTCATTTTCCCAGGAAGCTTGCCATTTGGCTGTTGGTTTGCTAGGCACTAACTTCATGTAATCCCTACGAGGCAAATTCACATGTTTTATTTCCATGGTTCTGTCTTGTGCAGCACACATGTCGGCTCTCTCAATGTCCCTATTGCTAACGTGGCTGGGAATCAAGCAGAATTTTATAACATGTCTTTGTGTTGTGACCTTTACTATATTGTGTATGATGCTTCCTATCAGTGGATCCGTGGCATTTTCGGAGTTTAATGCTTTAAGGACGCTCAGTGAATCTGTATAAATGATGCTGTTTTTGATGTTTTCATTTGTTATTTTCTGTACCGCAACACAAATGGCATAACACTCAGCGGAGAACACTGCAGCACATGAGGGCAGTCGTACTGCATTTTTATTTTTTCCTTGTATTACTGCGCTTTCTACATGAGCACGAGCTTTTGACCCATCAGTAAAAATTCAGTATAGTTTCTGTATTTTTGTTCTAGCGCTAGATATTCTTGTATTATATGGTTTGCGGCCGCGGCAGCTTTGTGAGCCATGGCCAAACACCTGGCAATTGAAACAGCGACGGGGATTGGGTATGTAACGCCTTACGTTGACTTTCAGGTATCCTACTTCGATTGTTTCGGGTAAGGTGCTGGTGTTAAATGTAGGGACCATGTGTTTGGTGTCTATTTCCTTGTTATTCTTGCGGATTTTGATCCTGTGGACGTCAATTACATTTTGGTCGGAGAGTCCTTGAAGCATTTCGGTTTCTGTAAGATGGATAAAGTCAGCCTCTGAGATAACGCCTTTGACTGAGTTGAGGGATCGGTGGGGAGTCACGGAGACAGAGATGTCCCCTATAGAAGCAATGTTTGCAAGTTTCGAGCACTGGATGCTCTCGCGTAGTTCAAGGAGTAGGTCGCCGCTGGACATTTTGGATACCTTGTAGCCAGGCCCTAGGGTATCTGTTAGGCATTTGGTAACAAGAAATGGGGATATGATTCGGGCTTGCTTTTCTTCACAGTTACTGTGTATAACATGGAACTTAGTGAAAGTTGGTTTCTTTTTCATGAAAAAGTCTGCTGCTTCGTTCCGCACTCTTTTAAGAGAGCGATCAAGTTTGGAAAGGGGGGGAGCCATAAAAATTGATGTTTTTCGGTCATGGTGCCAGCCACCCACCATGGAGTCCAAAAAAGGGGACGCGACAGGAACTTGAAAGAAAGTCCTGCCCACGCCAGCTGTACACCTTAACTATAACCTAATATGACTCAACTCAGGGTAGTTGGTCACACACGGTTAACCCTCGCCGCCAGGAAAAAGAGGAAAAATGAAGAAGAGAGGAGGATACAGGAAAGTTGTAAGAAAGGAAATAGGAGAGTGAAAGATAGAGGGGAGGATAGGAAAAGGCGACTGCCGATTTGCCCCGGTCGGGTCAGGCCGGAGGGGCCGTCTACAGGAAGCTGGGGCCAAAGTGGTGTGTTGCCTCCGCCGAGGGGCCTTAAGGGTCCAAACGCTCGGCATCGGCTCAACCACCAGGATCCCCTTTTCCCCGGGCACGGCGATGCCACGCACGGCTAAGCGCGGATGCTCGGGTCCGTGGTGACGCATTGTTCACCATCATCCCCCTGCGGGGATGTCCCTGCGGATGCTCGGGTTAACCCCGTGGTGTCGCCACTCACCAACGTCTGCATGCTGCAGACGCCTCCCTGCGGGGATCGACACGCATTTGCTTAACAAAAATTCTTTAAAACTTTTACATATTCAACATTATGTGCAGTCCGCCAAAATGATTTATGCAATGTAAGCCCATCTTGCAGAACTTCTTGCACAAATAAGCTAAATCTAGCCTCTCTACACAGCAGCGTTATTGCTACAGACACAAATGCATTCCTTCCAGTGGGTTGCTCATTCTGCATATTCTCCTTTTATGTACAGGATCAATAAAAGTGCATATAATTCATGCAGGCTCCTTGAAGACGGCGGTAACCTAACTTAGCTAGGCACTGCTGATGAGCAAGGACAGCAACACCAACGACATGAAAGCAGCCTGACCGAGGTCTACACAGACTACCCAGCACCAGTGGATGCGGTCGACGAGGCAAAGTTATACTCATTTGTTCCTGTGGAAGCAGAGGAGGACATTGTCAGCTCAGAAGTTGGCAACCAAGGGAGCCCACCACGACAAGATGACATATGTCTAGACGACGACAGTCTCGGAGATCCGGTGGTGGTGGAAGCAGCAGTAGTTGCAACCCAAGCGCAGGCATCAGCAACAGCAGTGGGACCTCCAGCTCCACGCCTCTCACGGCCAGCCCAACAGAACGAGAATCTCCAAGAGGCTATCCAGCAGAACAAAAGAAATGTTGAGCTGGAACATGATGTCCTGGAAGCGAAAAAAAGAGCTGCTCATATTGAATTGAGTGCAGCACAAGCAGCCGCAAAAGTGACAGATGCGCCATAAAAGCTGGAAGGCAGTCAGCAATGCTGCTGTTGCTGTCATCAACACCTATGGAGCTATTGCTGGTGGGCGCTTAGCAGCAGCAGGAGCACAAATGAGGACAGAAGCCCGCAAATCTGAATTAGAGATGGAAATACTTCATCTTGAAAAAGAGCGACGTAGGCTTGAGATAAAGAAGCTACAGCTGGAACTGAAAGAAGGCAAAGATGAGATAGCAGAAAATGGAGAAAGAAGTTGAGTGGCTCCACATTTCTTTTAAAGTTCAGTCAGCTTTATAGCAAAGATTATCTGTCATTTCATTTTTAGAGAACCTATCTTCCCGAATTCAAGGTCCATGCACTGTGCGATCTCGGTGCATGTTAAATAACTCCCGGTGGCCAAAACTATCCAGAGCCCTCCACTACGCCATCCCTCATAGCCTGAGTTTGCTTCGGAACGTTACACCCCATAAAACCAAATGAAATATAATGATGTTCTAACGCAGTCCCACCAGCTCCCGTGTTTGGATCATGTAGGTGTCTTCCCACGTTATGACAAAGATTTAGCATAACATTGTCACGCATCCCCGGGCCATCTGATGCGTGCTCAGTTCGCTGATGTTGAGTCCATTCTTCGGTGTAAGGATGACTTTGAAGTCGTTTTTTTGGCAAAGGAGGAGCTTCTCTCGCCGGGCGGGATTCCACTTGAGTTGGGGTTGGCTCAGCGCTGAATATTCCGCCGCATCTGTCCCGGCCTCCGGAACGGCAATAAGTCTGGAGTTCTGGTATTTGGCAGTGAACCATCCCGCGTTGTCGATTGTTCTCTTCTGCGAGAGGTCCGTAGCGTTGTCGGTAGTGTTGTCGGTAGCGTTGTCATCGCTTTGAAGATTCTCTTCGAGCTGTGTCGTGGCTCCGGCCGACGCCGCCGCGTCAGCGTCAGCCATCCTTACGGGTGTGGCGTGAGCTGTAGCAGCGTTCCTTCGGGCCGATGGCTCGACGCCGCCTAGGCTTAGCGCGGCGTTCTCTGCCTTGGATTTTCCGACGGGCAGAAAATGGCGAAATCTTGGCTCACGGATGTAAAGGGGGTATCCACGGATTTCGCTTGATCAGTAGAAAGCGATGAAGTACTCCATTTTCTAGTGCGTTTATGTTTTCCGGGTGTAATGAGGCGTCGAGGCAGGAGCACTTGCGAAGGGCGTTCTCTTCGTCTGGCCCCCTAGCGGCGTCCTTGCCCATTGGAAACAGCTTTGGACGCAGCGCATTTTTGAGCAGAGCAAATGGCTTAGTAATTCTCTCACATCTCGGTCACACACGTGCTAGTCGAATTAATTCCGCCTAGGAAACCTGACCACAGTCTATTTGTGCTGAATGTCTATAGCAGCCCAAAGTTACGGAAAGCCAGCTTTGGCCCGCTCTTTCAGGCGACCCTGAAGCTTGCAGGCAATCACCCCGTCATTTTCACGGGAGACTTTAATGCCCAACACCAGGCTTGGGGGTACCCACAGGAGGACCTTAAAGGTCGGAAATTGTGGCTCACCGCACAACAGTGTGGGTTGACTCTTCTTAGAGACCCAGTAGTCCCCACCCGCTACGGTAACGGTGTTTCCAGACATACGACTCCCGATCTGACTTTTGCTAAAAATTCGGGCACTCCAACATGGATAAACACTCAACAAAATTTCGGCAGCGATCACTACATATTGGAAATAGTGGCCTCAACTGGCCCCAAACGTCGTAGTGCTCGAGCTCCCACCCTTGTCGACTGGGACATGTTCCGCGCTAAAAGAGCCGCCCGAGAAGCTGATACCCCCGATATACTAGACATAGATGTCTGGGCACAGGATCTTTGTAAAGATGCCAAGGCAGCCACCCGTACGTTAAAGCAGGATGACCACCTGGAGATTGCGGATAGCCGGCTTCTTCGCCTATGGGAGGCAAAGAGAGGACTCGAGAATCGACTCAAACGACAGCGGTGGAACCGCAATCTGCGCAGAAGAATAGCTAGGCTCAACAAGGAGATCGAGGATCATGCGGTCAAACTTACTCAGCAAAACTGGGAGGACATATGCAACCGCATGGATCGCAATATGCAAGTCTCTAAGACTTGGAACTTGCTCCGTCATCTACTTGACCCTGCAGGTAGCAGAACCACCCAGAGGCAGAACCTGCAAAAGCTTGTGCATGAATACGCAGGCACACCAGAGGACCTTTTCTTTGAACTTAAAGACAGATATGATTGATTTTTGGGGTTTAACGTCCCAAAGCGACTAAGGCTATGAGAGACGCTGTAGTGGAGGGCTCCGGAAATTTCGACCACCTGGTGTTCTTTAACGTGCATTGACATCGCACAGTACACGGGCCTCTAGAATTTCTCCCCAAAAGAAATTCAACCGCCGCGGGCGGGATCGGACCCGCGTCTTTCGGGTCAGCAATGCTCCTATCCAAGCATTCCCAGATTATGCTGGTCCGGAAAACACGCAGCTCGACTCCCCAATTACTGTGGATGAGGTTAGGGAAGATATTGCCAGGCTAAACTGTAAATCCGCCTCTGGCCCAGATGCAGTATCCAACAAGATCCTCCGCAACCTAGATGAAGAGTCGCTACAATCACTAACTGAGTATATGCAGAAATCCTGGTCGGAGGGCTCAATCCCAAAAATATGGAAAACGGCAGAGATCATTCTCATTCCAAAACCCGGGAAGGCACTCAGCATTGAGAACCTCAGGCCAATTTCGCTCACGTCTTGTGTAGGAAATCTCATGGAGCACGTAGTTCATACCCGCCTCAACCGGTTTATGGAGGAGAACGAGCTGTAACCCCCAACCATGATTGGATTTCGACCAAAACTTTCTACGCAGGATGTAATGCTTCAGCTCAAACATCCGATTATTGAGGCAAAAACGCGGGACACCAGAATAATTCTTGGACTCGACCTGGAAAAGGCCTTTGACAATGTCAGACATGATGCGACCTTGGAGAACCTTCATGAACTCGGGGTGGGAGCCCGCACCTTCAACTATATCCGCGACTTTCTCTCAGGTAGAAAGGCGCATTTTCGAGTAGGAGGTCTCCACTCGCATGATTTCCCCCTCGGCAACAAGGGTACCGCGCAGGGATCGGTCCTGTCACCCTTTCACTTCATCGTTGCAATGTAGAAACTTCCACACCAACTAGCGCAGAACCCGCAACTCCACCACAGCCTCTATGCTGACGATATCACCTTGTGGACCGCCGAGGGCAGTGATGCCGAAATCGAGGAGAGACTCCAGCGTGCTATCGATATTGTGGGGAACTATGTAGACCCCAGGGGGCTGCGGTGCTCTCCAGCCGAATCTGATTTTCTCATATTCCACAAAATCAGATCCCTTGCGCAACCTCCACCGGCCATCGAACTCAGTATTCGCGGAGTCCCCATTCCTCGAGTACCCAAAATTAAAATCTTTGGCCCAATGCTTCACCTGTGCTCTCAGGGGTACCGCAAGGAATGGTACTCGGGCCCTTCTTTTCTTGATATATATTAATGACCTAGCGTGTAACATTTCTCCTCATATCCGACTCTTTGCCGATGACTGTGTCGTTTACCGAGGAATTACTAACTCCACCGACGATTTCGCATTACAAACTGACCTTATTCGCATACAGGACTGGTGTAAAACATGGCTCATTTCATTAAATATTTCTAAAACCGTGTTAATGTCCATTGACCGTCGTCGTAATTACGTAGCGCCTAATTATAATATAAATAACCTGCAGATTGGAACATCCGAATCATTCAAATATCTTGGTGTGCATATCTCGCGTGACCTAACTTGGACCTGTCATATTAATCACATAATAAATTCTGCTAATTGTGCTCTAGGTTATTTACGCCGTAACCTTTCATTCGCTCCTCCCCCTATTAAACAGCTTGCTTTTCAAACCTTTGTGCGTCCCAAGCTTGAGTATGCTAACGCTATTTTTGATCCGCACCACAATAATCTTACTAACGCCCTCGAATTGGTTCAGAACCGCGCAACACGATTCATTTTATGTAATTATTCCTACCACTCAAGCATCTCAGCACTAAAAGCTCGAATCAACTTGCCCCCTTAGCCTCGCGCTGTAAGATAGCACGTCTTAACCTTTTTCATAAATTTTTCCATTCTTTGCCTTTTGATAACCTCTACATTAAAAGAGCCCACCGCATCGCCCGGTTCAGCCACAGTAACGCAGTGTATCCCCTACAAGCCCATACTGTGACATTTCAGCAGTCATTTTTTCAGCGTACTGCACGAGACTGGAATGACCAGCCCACTGAAGTTGCCATTATCATCAACCCACTAGAATTCAAGCGGAGCATCGCCAACCTTTCATCTTGACATTTTTTACCATTGTTTGCCAGATACCGTCCACTCCCTCATGTAATGCCTCAACCGAGACCTTTGAGGAAATAAATAAATAAATAAATGAATAAATAAATAAATAAATAAATAAATTGTAGCAGCATTTCCGGGGAAAGGAACTTAGCGACAGATAGCCAAAATGCCGGTCCGAGCTTCGGTCATCCAGCCAGCGATCTCGCGCCGCGCGCTAGCGGAGCGGCGGCCGCCGCTGCTCATCTTCCTCTTTACAATCACCCCCGGGCTGAAGGCGAAGCCATCCTGGCGAGTCAGGGAGACGACAACACACACGGGTCATAGTACGGCTTCAGGCGTGACACATGAACAGTCTTGCGGCTGCGTCGGCGTTGATCTGTGGAGGGTGTCACCAGGTCGACAATGTAGTTAACCGGGGAAGTGCGCTCTACGATGCGGTAAGGTCCGTGGTACTTGGGGAGAAGTTTGGACGAAAGGCCAGGTGAGGTAGACGGCACGTGAAGCCAGACGAGAGAGCCGGGTAGAAAACTGTCATCAGTGTGGCTTGTGTCGAAACGGAATTTTTGACGCCCCTGCTCGCCGGATGTTAACGACCGAGCGAGCTGACGGCACTCCTCGGCATGCTTGGACGCCTCCGAAAGAGTGGTGCACTCGGACACGTCGGGCCGGTAAGGAAGTACTGTGTCGAGTGGTGAGGAAGGTTCGCGCCCGTAGAGGAGAAAAAACGGCGAGAAGCCGGTGGTGGTCTGCGTGGCGGTGTTGTAGGCGTAGGTGATGAACGGCAGGATCCTGTCCCAGTCGGAGTGGTCGGAAGACACGTACATCGACAGCATATCGCCCAAGGTGCGGTTAAACCGTTCCGTCAAACCGTTGGTCTGAGGATGGTAGGCCGTGGCGGTATGGTGAGTGATCTTACACTGTTTGAGAAGAGATTCCACGACCTCGGACAGAAAAACGCGCCCACGGTCGCTCAGCAGTTCTCGGGGCTCTCCATGGCGAAGAATGAGGTGATGCAAGATGAGAGGCAACGTGTGGTGCCGTAGCAGCAGGAAGAGCCGCGGTTTCAGCGTAACGCGTGAGGTGGTCGACGGCTACAATAACCCAGCGGTTGCCAGCAGCAGTGTAAGGAAGGGGGCCGTAGAGGTCAATTCCAGCTCTGTCAAAAGGACGCAAAGGGCAAGGGAGAGGCTGCATCTGGCCGACTGAGTGGTGAGGAGCCGGCTTGCGACGTTGACAGTCAGGGCACGAGCGGACGTATTTGCGGACGTAGGTGGACATACCGCGCCAATAATAGCGGAGACGGAGTCGCGTGTATGTTTTAAAGGCGCCGGCATGAGCAGACTGCGGGTCGTTGTGAAACAGGGCGCAGAATGTCGACCGCAGATGGGCAGGGACGACAAGCAACCACTTCCTGCCGGTAGGGACGTAGTTGCAGCGGTACAATAGACCATCACGAATGGCGAAGTGAGCAGCCTGGCGGCGGAGGGCACGAGGCACGGGTGCCGCCGAGGAATTTGAGAGAAAACTTACAAGCGAAGATATCCAGGGGTCCTTATTTTGCTCGCTGCCCATGGTATCTGTTGAAAACGACAGCGAAGCGCAACCGGTTGGCGAGTGGCAGACAACGTCTGGCGGCAGTGGAGAGCGGGACAATGCGTCGGCGTCGTTATGTTTTCGGCCGGAGCGATAGATGACACGGATATCATACTCCTGTAGGCGTAGGGCCCAGCGAGCGAGGCGGCCTGTAGGGTCTTTCAAGGAGGCCAGCCAGCACAGGGAATGATGGTCCGTGACGATATCGAAAGGGCGGCCATAAACGTAAGGGCGAAACTTTCCGATCGCCCAAACAATCGCCAAGCATTCCTTCTCGGTTACTGAGTAGTTGGATTCCGCTTTTGTCAGTGCACGGCTCGCGTAGGCAACGACATACTCGGGAAATCCGGGTTTACGTTGCGTAAGGACAGCGCCGAGGCCAACGCCACTGGCATCGGTGTGAATTTCAGTGGGAGCAGTGGGGTCGAAGTGGCGTAAAATGGGCCACGTCGAAAGAAGAGCGAAACTGGTTCAGTAGGTGAAGTAGTTGGGCGCGTTGCGGTGTGGCAAGACTGGCGTCGACGGAATCGGCAAAGGCATCGTCTGTGGCCACAGCGGGAGATGCGGGCAAAGTAAGAGAATTAGTAGCAAGAGAACATGATTCGGCGCATCGTTCGGGATCGAGCAAAGAGTCGACGGGCTGAATGAGGCCAAGGCATTCGCCACGGAGAAATATGCAGGGGCTCAAAAAAGGGTTCGAGATCGGGATGAGGCTGCAGCCGTCTTGAACAGTGAGCAGAGCGAATGGCAGAGGCAGACCGTGTCGAGAGATGAAGACGTCGGATGGTGTAAAGACGACAGCGCCGTCAGATGCGGTGAGGCAGGAGACAGGGACAGGAACAGATGAGCACGTAGGAATCTCGATGTCGTCAGCCACAGACAGTTTGCCCCACGAAGATGACGTATCACGCGAGGTAGCACTGCACGGAAGAAGTTCGAGCTCGGCACGAGCGCAGTCGATGAGGGCCTCATGTTGGGAAAGAAAGTCCCAACCTAAAATAATGTCATGCGAGCACGATGAGAGAACGACGAATTCAACAGTATATAAGGAACCGTGAATGATGACCCTGGCTGTGCAGGCGGCTAAAGGCGAGATGCGCTGTGCATTAGCTGTATGAAGCGAAAATCCGGATAACGGCGTCGTCACTTTGCGAAGTTTTCGGAACAGTTTCTCATTCATCACAGAAACAGCAGCGCCAGTATCAACAAGCGCCAAGGCGGTGTGGCCCTCCACAGAAACGTCGAGCACATTCGCTGGGGACAAACGAGGCCTTGAACTTGTCGCCGAATACGCAGTTCTTGCCTCGGGAACTGCGTCAACTAGTTTTCCTGGCGCATAGGGGAATGAGGACGCAGTGGCGAAACAGAACGGCGGCGCGGGGATGGCGAACGGCGGCGAGAATACGGGCGGCGATCGGAGGCATCAAGCTGTTCGGCGGCCGACGGACGTGGCGGGGGCTGTGGTGCCGCGTAGACGTAGGTTCTGGGGTCATCCACGGGTGGTGGCACACGGCGTCGGCACAGGCGCTCAACGTGGCCAGGGACACCACATGCATAGCAAATAGGACGGTTGTCACGGGTGCGCCAAGGGTTGACACGAGCAGGAGGTGGTCGGGTTGGAAAGGCAGGCGGCGGCGTCGGAGGATAATACGGGACAAAAGGCTCGGCTCTTGGTTTTCGGACGGCGTCGGCGTATGTGAGCGGCGCTGCAGCGGGAACCGGCGGACGAACAGGTGGTAGCGCTTCGGTCACTTGCTCGCGAATCACCGTTTGTAGGGTCGGATCCAGGTTGGAGGGAGGCCCCTGCACGCCGTGAAGAAGTGACAGCTGTCGAGCCACCTCCTCACGTACAAAGTCTTTTATCTGGTCAAGCAGCGAGCTTTGGGAGGTTGTCACGGCGAGGCTGGAAAGCGAGTCAGGCTGCACGGAAGGTGGTAGCACCAGAATGCGCTGCCTGCGGAGCTCATCGTAGCTCTGACACAGGTTGAACACTTCGGCAACGGTGGTAGGGTTCCGGGCGATAAGCATCTGAAATGCTTCCGTTTCGATGCCTTTCAGGACATGCTTAATCCGGTCCGCCTCGGTCATAGACGAGTCCACCCTTGAACAGAGGTTGATGACATCCTCGATATAACTCGTGAACGATTCTCCGTGTAGCTGGGCTCTCACTCGTAGGCGCTGTTCAGCGCGCAGCTTGCGTACTGCAGGGCGCCCAAAGATGTCAGAAAAGGCTCTTTTGAAGGCAGACCAGGTGGTAAAGTCTGATTCATGGTTCCTGTGCCATAGGCTGGCCACGTCCGAGAGGTAAAACACCACGTTGTTCAATTTCATGGCGTCGTCCCACCGGTTGTGGCCGCTTACCCGCTCGTAGGAGGCAAGCCAGTCCTCCACGTCGTGATCATCGGACCCAGTAAAAATGGCTGGGTCCCGCTGTCGGAGGGCGCCAGGGCAAACGACGGGCGTAGGCGAAAGGGAAGATGACTGGCTTGCGTCGGTGGACATGGCTGGAGCGATCGTTCTGCTGCGAAGCTCCAGGATGTTGGCCAAAGGCTGTACCCAGCACAGCTCCACCAAATTGTAGCAGGATTTCCGGGGAAAGGAACTTAGCGACAGATAGCCAAAATGCCGGTCCGAGCTTCGGTCATCCAGCCAGCGATCTCGCGCCGCGCGCTAGCGGAGCGGCGGCCGCCGCTGCTCATCTTCCTCTTTACAAAATAAATAAATAAATAAAGAGAACACGGCTTCAATGGTAACGTAATTCAGAAGCTTCAGGGAACCTCGCTGCAAATTATGCGACTCATTCGCCGCATTAGTAACCGCCACTCGGGCTTGAGGGAAAGCAATGCTCTCCGTTTAGTACAAGCCTTTGTGATTAGCCGCATCGCTTACGTATGCCCTTACCTAAATCTCAAGTCAGCTGAAAAAGAAAAAGTGGAGGCCATAATCAGAAAATGCGTCAAACAGGCAGTTGGGCTACCCATGCACACAGCGACTGAGAAAGTGTTAGGTCTCGGTCTTCATAACACCCTAAGTGAGATTATTGAAGCGCTAACCGTCTCGCTGTACGAACGAGTAACGGCCACACTAACTGGCAGACACATTCTGTCCACACTAGGCATAGCATACGAACGACAAGGCGGGCCAACAACTGACCTTCCCAAACATATACGCCAGCTTCTGGTCATTCCTCCACTACCTCGGAACATGCATCCAGATTTCCACGCTGAACGTCATGCAGAGAGAGCCAAATCATTAGGCAAACGCTTCCTTAATGATATCTCTGTGGTATATGTTGATGCAGCAGATTCTTCGGCTGACAAGATGGTAGCTGTGATCACCACGGAATGTGGTACACTCATAACTGGGGGCACTATACGCACTCAGCACACAAATGTTGGAGAAGAAACAGCCATTGCGTTAGCCATTGCGGGATCCTCAGCAGAAACCATTGTCAGTGACTCAAAATTGGCGATACGTAACTACACGTTTGGAAGAATCTCTCCACAAGCAGCAGGGATTCTGCTAAATTATCAGCCCATGCGGCGCATTCGCCTAATCTGGACGCCTGCTCATGCCTCCGTTGCTGGTAATGAGGCGGCTCATAACCTAGCTCGAGAGCTGTCCCGACGAGCTGGGTCGTGCAGTCCACCCGCCCTATACTCCGGCAAGGACAGGTTGTTTTCTTACAGAGAAATCCTGCAGCACTACAGATGGATGGATGGATAGGAGCGCCCCCTTTGAAACGGGGTGGTGGCAATTGCCACCATGCTCAGCTTTTCTTTATTTATTATTTTTTCGTTTACTGTGTTCGCAATTCTCATTAAGATTCTCCATCACCTTTGCCTACGGCTTCCTACAATTCTAACCTTATGCCACATCTCTGCTTTTCAGCCACCAATCCTCCAATCGCTTTTTGCTGACTTCCACTGCAGATTTATTTACATGACCATTGTTATCTTTAAACCCTAGGGCCTCAGAAAGAGTGACTGTGCCCCCATAATGCCCTATGTTTCATTATCCCGGCGTCTCTTCGTCCTTTTGCCCTAAGAGCCTGTTCATGCTTTTCCGTGCATATCTGCCCTTCGTTTAGCCATATCCCGAGGTGTTTGTATTCGGCCACTTTGGGTATTTCGTGGCCTTGTATTTTAAGCACCTGATCAGTTGTATCGTTAAAAATCATCACACCTGATTTAGTTGCGCTAAAACTGAATCCTAGAGCGTCTCCTTCGTCTCCACAGCAATTAACCAAAGTTTGTAAATCTTCCTGGCTATCTGCTAACAGTACAATATCGTCCGCATACATTAAACCCGGGAGTCGCTGCTCAACTACATTTCCGCCTAATCTGTACGATAGATTATAACTCAGATTACTTTCTTCTAGCCTTCTTTCCATATTTATCACGTAAAGCAAGAAGAGCAGCGGTGATAGAGGACAACCTTGCCTTAATCCTTTGTGGACCCCCACAGTTGTGGTACTTTTTTTTCCTTCCCATGTAATTTCAACTTCATTATCTCGGTAGATTTTCTGTAGAAAATCAATTACCTCATCACCAATACCTAAATCTTTCAATATGCTCCACAGGAGTTCCCTGTTCACGTTATCGTATGCACCGCTTATGTCCAGAAAGGCTAAAAACAGAGGTCTATTTTCCGCCTTAGCTATTTCTATACATTGGGTAAGCACGAACAGGCTATCATCTAACCGCCTACCCCTTCTGAACCCATTCTGAAGTTCTCCGAGTATCCTGTTCCCTTCTACCCATGACTGCATTTTTAATTTCACTGCCTGCATTGCCAGCCTGTACATAACAGATGTTATCGTAATCGGACGGAAGGATTTTATGTTCATCTTATCTCCTTTCCCTTTATAAATCAAATTCATTTTACTCTGTCTCCAGCTGTGCGGAATTTGCTGATTTGTTATGACTGCCTCCAATGCTTTTATCAGCGCGTCCTTGCTTCTTGGGCCAAGTTCATTGATCAGCTTAATTTGAATTTCGTCTATCCCTGCGGATGTGCTTTTAGGAATATTCGCTTCCGCCTTTTCCCAGTTAAGACTAGTCAGTTCTAAGCTGTTCTCTTTTGTGCTGTCCTGTGTTGCCGCCTCACTTGGGGAGATTACCCCATTGGCGTTGCTAAAAGACGCAGCTATAAATGACGTAATGTAGTCCACAGCATCGTCTCCCTCTAAACATTTTCCCTCAGCATCTATAATCTGTTCCTGCTTTCTTTGATTTGTTTTTCCCAACCAGCTTATATGGTTCCAGAATTTTCTTGGCCCCCCTTTATTTGCCTCGCGAACTTCAGCCAGCCATTTATCAGAGGACTGCTTTATTTTAGCTTAGACTAGGACCTGAACTTGCTGTTTCTTTTGTCGATAAGATTCCCATTTTTTTCCTATTTCCTCTACAGATAACTGCGCCCTCTATGCTTCTCTGTGCTCCCTTGAAGCCACCCGTCGTTGTTCGATGGCCTCCTTAATTTCCATATTCCACCAGCTTCGTGGCTTCCTCTTTCCTCTCCAGCGGTTAACTTTAACGCTCCCAGTCAGCAGTGGGGGTATCGCAAGGAGGAGTCGCGCGGGCGTAAGCTGGCGGAGCTTGCGTCCACGTTGGGCCTCACCCTCCACACGGACCCTGTCCACTCAACCCGGCTAGGAAATTCCGTGACACGGGATACGCGTCCGGACTTAACCTTCACTCGCAACATACGACACGCAGACTGGCTCAACACCGAGGAGACCCTCGGTAGCGACCACGGCATCATTAACACTACACTACGCACACATCCCCCTCAAGCGTCCCAGAACACAAGCCCATGTCCCAGATTGGACAAAATTCAGGCAAAATTTTAACTCACTTGATAATAAACCCATTTCCGCGCAAGGGTACACAGCATGGTCTCAACAGCTGTTGGCACACCTTTCCTCGCATGAAACACACATCCAGCTCTCAGAGGCGGTCACGGACGTGGATAACCACCTTCTACACCTCTGGGAAGCCCGTCGCAGCCTCGTCCGCCGTTGGCGACGCCAGAAACACAATAGAAAGCTTAAAGCTCGAATTGCCGAGCTTACCCAGAAAGCGGCAGAGTACGCGGCCCAACTCGCCGACTCCAACTGGGTAGATAGATGCAACACGGCCGCGCGACAAATGTCCAGCCGAAACACGTGGCGTCTCTTTCGAGCCCTAATCGAACCAACACAAACACGAACCAAAACACAAAAATATTTGCACCGAGCCCTGCACGCTTTTTCTGGCAACACGACTCAACTGGCACAGAAACGTCGGGACCAGTATCTGTGTACAGCCCAAGACCCCCGTGGATCTGCGTACTCTTATGCAGGCAGAGAGAACACGGAGCTGGATCAACCTTTCCAGCTCCATGATCTGCGGGCGGCTCTCGCCAAAATGAAACGGGGCACTGCGCCAGGACGGGATAAGGTCACCGTCAAACTTTTGACGAACCTGCCCGACTTGGCATACCAGTCCCTCCTGGAATACGTCAATGCGATTTGGCGCGGGGACACCCCCCTGCCAATCGAATGGAAAACGGCTTTGGTCACTTTTATTCCTAAAGCTGGCAAACCAATTGACACAGATAACCTCCTCCCCATCTCTCTCACCTCATGTGTGGGCAAACTAATGGAGACGATGGTGCGGGATCGGTTATCTACATATCTTGAAAACAAACAAGTCTTTGCGAGCACCATGTTCGGATTCCGCCCACACAGATCCGCACAGGATGTCCTCCTGCAACTCAATCGGGAAGCCCTTGACCCCCTCGAATGCCCCCATAATGACCGGGTAGTACTCGCCTTGGATCTTAAAGGGGCATTTGACAATGTAACACATGAGATCATACTCACTAACCTAAGTCACACCGACTGTGGCCTCAATACACTCCAATACATAAGCCAATTTTTAATAGATCGTCAATAGTACATTCGAATTCAAGATAGAGACCATGGTCCTTACCTACTCGGCACGCGGGGAACCCCTCAAGGCGCGGTACTTTCTCCGCTGCTCTTCAATCTGGCCATGATGCACCTGCCGGCCCAGCTGAGTGGTGTCGCCGGCGTGCAGCAGGCCCTGTACGCCGATGACATCACCCTGTGGGCCACGCAGGGCAGCACAGGAGACATTGAAACCAGCCTGCAAACAGCGGCGACGATAGTAGACCGCTACGCCCGCCGCTGTGGTCTTCAATGTTCCCCTCAAAAATCAGAATTTGTGCACCTCCGCCCCTCACAGAAGTGCACAACTAAAATATCTCTCTCTCTTGAGAGTGGTCCCATACGCGAAAGTGATGAGATACGGGTACTCGGACTCTACATCCACAAACACAGGCGGCCAGACACTACATTGGCCAAACTCCGTAAGGTGGGGGACCAGGTGGGCCGCATGGTCCTCCGGGTTTCCAACAAACGCGGAGGGTTACGAAGTAAGGATGCCTTGCGGCTGGCAAACGCCTTCGTAACCAGTCGAATTCTCTATTCGACTCTTTATCTCCACCTACGGAAACAAGAGGAGGACGCCCTTGAGGTCATCCTTCGCAAAATTGTTAAACGTGCCCTTGACCTCCCCATCACTACTTCAAACAGCCGGCTTATGGCTCTTGGGGTGGTGAATACTTTCCGGGAACTCCGGGAGGCGCACCTTACAAACCAGTACACGCGCTTGTCGCTAACGGAGTCGGGTCGCCGCCTTCTTGCTCGACTCCATATCCAACACACCCCTCCAATGGAAGACAGGCTTCGCATCCCGGAACTGTGGAGACGTGCCCTCCACGTGCGGCCTCTTCCAGCAAACATGTCACATGAAGACCATAATGGTCGGCGCCTGGCACGAGCGGAAGCGCTAGCCCGATATTATGGCAACAAAACAGGTGTATACTACGTGGACGCCTCCGGCCCTCACCACGAGGGATGGTACACGGCCGCGGTAGTTCACAACAGCAACACAGTTAACGGCCTAACTTTCAGAGCCCGCAGTGCAACACAAGCAGAAGAGGTCGCGATTGCTCTCGCGGCCTCACATTCCAATTCAAAATACATAATCACCGACTCGCGAGGGGCCTGTCGGAACGTCGAACAAGGCTGCACTCCCTTCCTAGCCTATCGAATATACCAAAATTGCATACGGGATACGGACCCCGCACACCGTTACCTCATATGGGCCCCTGCTCATCAGGGGTTGGCAGGAAACGAGGCAGCAGACGCAGCCGCCCGCGCGCTCTCTCACCGGGCTCTTTTCTCCTCCTCGTTCGATCAGGAACCCGATTTTAATCCGGTCTGTACATTCAAAGATATTACAACATGTTATCAAAATTGTCATCGCCTTTACCCTAGCCCATGTAAAGGCCTGAAGAAGGCGGATGAGCGGCTCCTTCTCCGCCTTCTCACCAATACATTGCTGTGCCCGGCAGCGCTAAAACATTTTGACCCCTCCTTTAGCGGCAGCTGCCCACACTGTAGTGCAGTGTCTTCTGACACTTATCACATGGTGTGGGCCTGCCCCTCCAACTCCGCTATTCCCCCTATCCCCAACCCAACCCGGGAGGACTGGGAGGCGACCCTGCTCGGCTGCCACGACTTACAGGCCCAACAAGCCTTAGCCGGGCGCGCCCGGGCGGCGGCAACCGCCACTGGGGTCCCATACTAGGGACCTCCACCTAGTGTTTGTAAGGATCGGCCCCTTACGGGCTGATCCAAACATACCTCCTGCTCATTCGTAATAAATGTTTTCACCACCACCACCAACTCCTTTCACTTGCAATAGGCTTGCAGGCTTCCAAGACTCAGACTCCCCCCAGCAGATAAAACGCTTTCCAAGCAACAGGCCAAAGCCTGGCGTAAACTTCAAACTAACACGTATCCAAATCCCCAATTGTGTAGCTTCTGTTCGAATGGACTCTACTCAGACAAATACAAAAATTGTGATGCGAAAGCCGATCTAAACCATATGATCTGGAACTTCCCGCAGTCCCTACCCGCGAGTCGATTCATTACCGACTCTGATCATTGGGAGTCTCTATTGCTCAACCCCGACCCGGGGACACAGATCAAGCTCTTCCAGCTGGGTGAAGACGCCGCCGCTGCCCAAGGGATAGCGGCCGCCGTTTAAGCGGGGGGCGACTTTGGGTGCTCCTCTATATCCGCTGGAAATAAAGTTCCACCACCACCACATCTCGGTAGACACTAGAAGCCCTCCGTAAGGAAAGGGAGGTAGGTGGCAGTGAACGACTAGAGAGAGAAAGAGGTGCCGTAATAAAAAAAAAAAAATTGGATTTGAGGAAAGGAAGTTGCGGTAACTGTATCACACATCTTGGTGAACACCCGCAGCCCGGATTATAGGCCGCCGGTTCGAATTCCTGCTGCAAGTCCTCTAATAAGTTTATGCTGTTCGAAAGGCTGAATCGTATAGCACCATCTGGAACATTCTGAGGCAGACGGTTGGCATGATACGATTTTAAGCATGAAATGCTTTTAGCTCCCGTTGTCGGCAGTGTGGTGACGTCACGCTGAGACAGAGAGTCAACATCCGGGCACTGAATTCCACTGATCCGGGCACTGAAGCGAGAACATCCGGGCACCGTGCGAGAGTTAACGAGATGTAACGAGACTGTCTAAGCCCTCCTATAGGACCGGCATACAAGCGCCGGTAGCTTCGCGCCGAACGTGTGGTGGCGTTCCTGCCTTCCTGTACGGTGCGCTTCGGGTATCCACCTAGATGACACAGAATTACTTCGCCATTTCCTTTCCTCAAAAAGCCTTGCGTTCAAAGGGTAAGGCATCGTGCCGAACGGGTGGTGGCGTTCCTCCCTTTCTGTACGGTGCGGTTCGGGTGTCCACAGAGATGACGGAGAATTACTGCGCAATTTCCTATCCTCAAAAAGAGTCGCGTTAGAAGGGCAAGGCATCGCGCCGAACGGGTGGTGGCGTTCCGTGGACTGCCTGGCAGCGCTACAACACGCTGTCGCATTCCACTCCTAAAGGCGAAGCCTAAGCGACATTAATTAGCAATTAATTAGTATTTAGTATAATCAATAATTGGTCACTAATTAGCAATTTGTCATTACTTCGTCGAAATTTATGTATGACGTAATCCAGTGGTGATGCCACCAGTGTCACAGATCTCTTCACCTGCTTCTAATCGCGGAGGTCCCGGCCTCCGTCACCGAGGCCTGCGTGCCGCGACGGGGAGTAAGGGGCTTCCTTAGCTGGCGGATAATAAAGTTGTTATCATTATTATCATCATCACAAGAAAAGTGGTGCGGAAAACGCTTTCGCCTCTACGCAATTTATACAGTTTAGAACGCGCTGCATATACATTCTTGTCAGGCCTGCGTCTCGTCGTGTCCGCGTACGCTTCTGCATCGTCCGGCATTTCATGCTTACTCTACTGTCGGTTACGGGAGAGGGAGATTTTGTCAATGGTGGAGTGGGCCAGAGCAACTGCGATGGCGGCTCCTTCCGCCTCTGCAGGCGAATTAGTTCGAAGAGTGGCGGCGGCCCCCACTGTGCCGTCTTCATAGGCTGCGACTGCCGTGAAATATCCTGGCTTCGAATTTTCAGCAGCGTCGACATAAAGGATATCGGAGCGGTTGCTGTATGTTTTGGTCTAATAGCTCGCTCGTGCCTGCCGCCTACCCTGATGGTGACTAGCGCTCATATTGCGCGGTAGGGGCTTCTGATATATGTGATCCTGAGTACGCAGAGAAATAATGTAAAGTGTAGGACTAGCTTGGGTGGGAGTGGATGGATTGAGACGTAGCTGTCGCAGTAGGCTTTGTCTTGTTTCTTCCAAATGCTCTCCTTCACTGGCACCGTTACCGGGTTTAGTCACTGCCAGATGTCGGGAGCGTATGTTTCCACGTCAGCGCCAAGTCGCTGACCACCACAACTGCGGTGAGATGCTACACTTAAACACGAATACGCCTACATGAGAGTGAAAAAAAGAGTAAGCCGGCATCTAGCGCAATGCTTTTTGAGGAAAGGAAATGGCGCGGTATAGAATGTACCGGAGAACCAGTCTTGCGGCGGAGCAATCAACGCTGTTTCGCGCGCGGCTATCCTGCCGCGGTAGTTCGCAACAGCAACACAGTTAACGGCCTAACTTTCAGAGCCCGCAGTGCAACACAAGCAGAAGAGGTCGCGATCGCTCTCGCGGCCTCACATTCCAATTCAAAATACATAATCACCGACTCGCGAGGGGCCTGTCGGAACGTCGAACAAGGCTGCACTCCCTTCCTAGCCTATCGAATATACCAAAATTGCATACGGGATACGGATCCCGCACACCGTTACCTCATATGGGCCCCTGCTCATCAGGGGTTGGCAGGAAACGAGGCAGCAGACGCAGCAGCCCGCGCGCTCTCTCACCGGGCTGTTTTCTCCTCCCCATCCGATCAGGAACCCGATTTTAATCCGGTCTATACATTCAAAGATATTACAACATATTATCAAAATTGTCATCGCCTTTACCCTAGCCCATGTAAAGGCCTGAAGAAGGCGGATGAGCGGCTCCTTCTCCGCCTTCTCACCAATACATTGCTGTGCCCGGCAGCGCTAAAACATTTTGACCCCTCCTTTGGCGGCAGCTGCCCACACTGTAGTTGCAGTGTCTTCTGACACCTATCACATGGTGTGGGCCTGCCCCTCCAACCCCGCCATTCCCCCCATCCCCAACCCAACCCGGGAGGACAGGGAGGCGACCCTGCTCGGCTGCCACAACTTACAGGCCCAACAAGCCTTAGTCGGGCGCGCCCGGGCGGCGGGACCTCCACCTAGTGTTTGTAAGGATCGGTCCCTTACGGGCTGATCCAAGCTTACCTCCTGTTCATTCGTAATAAATGTTTTCACCACAACGCCCGTGTACTGTGCGATGTCAGTGCACGTTAAAGAACCCCAGGTGGTCGAAATTTCCGGAGCCCTTCACTACGGCGTCTCTCATAGCCTCAGACGCTTTGGGACGTTAAACCCCATAAACCAAACCAAACCACAACCACCTTGGACTAGTTCGCTGGGTCGCAGCACCGTGGCGTTGATTTGGCGAAAATTGCCGCTAAGGTTACTGCAGCAAAACCTTGAGCAACGTGTCAGAGGCAGCGATGCAGGCAGTCTCTTTCTTTTCGATATGCGAAACAAGCAACGTGGAATATTTCGAAGGGATGGGAACAATTCAAGCGGCCATAACAGGCGAGCGTGGGCAGAGAATGGGTTGGTGTAAAAGAGGTAAGAATCCTAAGAATCCTGACATTGAAACTAAGTGATATCGTGTTGCCGGCAACACGGGGTCAGCAGGGGACTGCCTCTTTGCTCCTGTTATTGTTTCCTCCATAGACAACGTAATTTGGGAAGAGGAAACGGCGTACAGGCGTTAAAATCGTGAAACGCCGCACACTTCCTACGAAATAGTGGAAAGGTTTTAGCTAACGTGCGTCTGGGCCGGATAAAGCTTGGAAAACAGTGGAAACATGACTACTTTGTAGAGATGGACGCTTTGACGGGCTCCGAGCATTGTTCAACCTTTTATGTTTAGTTTTTATGGACAATGTATTTTTTTTCCGACGAGCGGTGCCGGCAACTACAACTACTGCGCCGACGGCTTTTCGACCCAACGAGCTGTATACGCTAGTGCGTAAATGATTGTGTGTAGGATACTGAAAAGAGCACCGTAGAAGAACACAGATAAAAGGTCGCGCTCATATTCTCATCCACAACATATTGCATTAACAGCTGTCGCTGAATATTGCGTTGACACGTGGTGACCGTCATGTCATTTGTTGTTTTTTTAGGGCTTATCCCCAGAGTAAGAGATATGCGGGTTGTGAGGCATCACACGCGAACGTAAAGTGCTAGCCTTCTGTCGCAAGGATGCAGATTGGCAGTGGAAGTAGAAAAGAAAGCATGGCCGGGGCACTCACGCGTGCTTTGCATCATGGCGCAGGGGCACGCGAGAGTGACAGCGACTGGTTGTAGCAGCATTATGTCGGGATAGACTGGATGGATGGATGGAAAAATTTTATTGTTAATAAATTGGTGTTCTTGACCATTACGGGTCACTGGGCGCTGTGGTCGATCTTTGGTACAGGATGCCGCACTTGACTGCTGCCATCGCTCGTGTTACGTGGCGCCTCGTTAGGCGCATTTTCTTTGTTCGCGGTGGGCCCCGGTGCCAGCGCGGTCTTTTTGCGCGACTTGTCGTCGCTTGTGTGTATTTTGTTTTGTGGCGGCGACGCTGCTTAGCCGAGGCCCGCAGGCAGGCTGCCCGGGCAATGTACCCGGCACTGCAGAATCTGCGCCTCCTCCTGAAGACATTTCTTTCTGACCGGCTGGACCACGATGGAGAAGCGCTCTTTCTGCAGCGCTGGCACACCCGCCTCCTTGTTGTGCGGCGAGGAAGGCTGGGAGTGACAGCCTTGCACATTAGCCTCTTCCCAGTGCCTTTTGAATTGATTTCACCTTGAAGTGATGGGTGCGTACGCACTCCGGGAATCCCGGAAACGAGGCCGCCAACCTTTTAGCCCGAGGTTCTTAAAACCGGGCTCAGGTGGCCTCGGATCGGGGATTCACGAAGGAGCGCATGCACACATTCAGCGAGCTGACGCAAGCCTACGGAGCCTGACGCCAGCTCTACCCCCCGCCCCACTCCTCCCTAAATAAACAAGCAACACTTTGGCGCAGACTGCAGACACACACTCTCCCCTCGCCCCTTACCCTAACCCACTATCATCCCTGCTGCCCCATTACTGCTTGCGCCCTATGCCCAGAACCCTTCGCTTCTTCCCTCCACATCCTTTCTCTCTGCTCGGCGGACCCTCACCCGCGGGACCTAGATAACCTCAAGACCTGGGAGGACTGGGCGACCCTGGTGCGCTCGGAGGACCCGGCCGTACAGACTATCGCCACTGGCCGTGCTGCCAGTGTTATGGACCTTAGGAACATAAACACTTCAGTGCAGTGGGGTCGTGCGGGGACCCTGGGGCGTGCCCCGAATTCCTATTGTAATAAAGTTTTCTCTCTTTCTCTCTCTCTCTGTGCCTTTGAGTGCTGCATTTCCTCTTTTGCATTTGTGTATTTGCCGTTGAGTGTTTCCTTAGCAAAAACTAATACGTTTGGAATATACGGTGGGCTATTTAAATTGTATTTTAAACATATTTTGTATTCATGAATGCACTAAAAATATGTAGGAAATACGTTCCTGAAATTTCATGCTTGGTATTCGAAATATATTTTGAAAATGTGCCAAAGATACCTCACTTAAAGCATACTTCGAGCACTTTTCAAATACGTGAAAAAATATGTATGCAGTTTTAGCATCTTGTCAGTGTATTAAAAGTGTATTTTCGGAAATATGAAATTAATTCATCGAAAGTATACTTCAATTCTAGAAAACGGGCAGCCCTTGTAAACGTTTATGTATGCAGTTTTAGCATCTTGTCAATGTATTAAAAGTGAACTTTCGTAAATATGAAATTAATTCATCCGAAATATACTTCAATTCTAACAAACGGGCCGTCCTTTTAAACGTCTTTGCACACTTCTAGGTGCCGTTGAACAGTCGAGTGCTCGAAATCGCGTTTCGGGAAATGGCATTAGCGTGTCGTCAATGTATTTGAAGTGTACTTCCGTAAATTCGTCGAAAGAACACTGAAATTCTATCAAATTGGCAGTCCGCATTAGTATGTTTGCAGCGCACTACAAGCTGTCGTTGAACAATCTAATGCTCAAAATCGAGTTTCGGGACATCGCATTTTGGTGCTGGCCATCTATTTAAAGTGTACTTTCATAAATGCGCAATTAATCCGTCTGAAGTATATTTAAATTCTAACAAATGGGTTGTGCGCGTAAAAATATTTGCATTACACTTGAAGCTACCGTGGAACAATCTAGGGCTCGAAATGACGTTTAAGCGAAGAGTGAAAACTTTCCCTTTCTTGTCATCCTTTCGTTTATGGTAACTTCTAGCAGGAAGGTGATCACCACTTATACCCCTGCTACACGGGCGCTTCGAATGCCTTCCAGCCGAATGTCATCTAACGATGCTACACGTGTTCTGTCTAAGGGAGTGCTTGAAGATAATATTACGCCAATTAATATTAACCGCGTCAGCATGAAATTTCCTCGGGAGTGTGCCGATGAGGACGACTGCACTCATACTGTTGTTTACATCGCTTGTTTACATAACATAAAACGCTACCTGCGCTTTCGTTCTATTAAACAATCTGTTTTCTTTTTTACTGGTTGTACTCGTGTTTGTTTACGCAATGCGACAATGTGTGGGAAGCGGTGATGCGATCGCACGCCTAAGAAAGCCGGGTTTTTGGCATCGCGCAGGACTGGCGCTTCTCGCTTCTTGTCCCGGCTTTCTCCGACGTGACCAGTACTTTTTTTTAAACTACATTATCCAGAAGTATGTCTGGCGACTGTTCGCTTTAACTGAAACGGCCTAACTTGTTATCCACAAGCTAGCGACGGCGACGACTGCTGCTGGCCGTAAAGCACGGCTCGGCAGTCTGGGTCACACCGGCTATTCCCGTTCATCGTACGCGTGCCCTGCGATGTAAGCAATAGTTGACTTCAGGTCACTGTTGCCAAAACTACACCTGGTAACCATTTGCATTCGCTAAAGCTTGTGATTCGCTCATCACAACCGCCGAAATCACAAATCCAACCCTGCGAACTCGCTGGGCCTAGTCGTCGCGGAAGGGAACAGAGCCGTCGTCGATTGAAATTGATTTTGCAAGCGCTTATCGCCAGTGAGTGTTCAGGTGTGCACACATGAAATATAGCCGTTCGTTTCGCTCATTTAGAAGCGCGAGCATATACACGCCGCCGCCTCATCACCGTGCTCTCGCTCAGCCGCCTACAAGGCTGACCGTCCGCCGACCGGATTCGTCGGTGTCGTTGGCCTGAAAAACGTGTCCCTCTAAAATCATACTATAGTAAACTAGATATTTCACTATAATTACATGCTGTTGTTCAGCGTGATATATACTGTCGTTGTCGGACTAGTGTGACCGCCGTCGTCATCGTCGCTGTACACTGAAAACGAGCTGAGGCTTTCGAATGCGTTTCGAAAGTGTCGTGCTGCACCGCGGCAGTCCGTCGAGTCCGAATGTCATTCCTATTCTCGAATGTCATTCCACTCAATGTCATTCGAACATTTCCGTGTGAGAACGTGATAGCATTATACCAGCAAAAGCGCCTTGGGTACTTCTGGGTCCGAATAAGCCAGCGGAAAGGATCCCGTCTGGCAGGGCAGACCGGCTCCCTTACACGCCCATGTATCTGTTGGTTGAGAGTTCGACTCCTGACCTGTGCCTGACGCAAGTTTGAACTAGCAATTCCGTTCTCAATTAACCCCAGATTCGAACGCGACTAGTAGGGTACTTCGGCGATAATTTGGCAGCCCACAGTATTTGCGCAAAAAAAGGCCTCACCGTGCAAAATAGTGCGTCGCTTTCGCTGGGTATATATACGGCAAGCCAAATAAAGCGCTTGTCGTAGGATTTGTTGTTTACTGTCATTTTCGTCTTGGTATGCTGTGTGCAGGTTTCTGCCGTTCCCATTCAGTCACGTGACCTTATAATTTCAGACTCCTGTTAATTGATGATAAATACTCGTGTGCAATTTGTTCTCCAGATGTAGCATTAACCCGTCTTATGCCGTGGAGCCGCCCTGTAGACATTTTTTTAAGCCCGAGTAAGCACATTTTTAATGTATTAAATGTATATTTTTAGTATATTTCTAATGTATATTTTTATTATATTTTTAATGCATTATAAATATGCTAAGCGGGCAAAAATGTACTTTTCACGTATTTTTAAGAACGTTTAAAATACTATTCCTAGTATACTTAGAAAGCATTCGTATTGCAGTTTAAGCATAGGGACAAAAAAATGCTAAATATGAAATTAATACAATACGTTTGAAATGCATTTTTAGCACATCCTCTTTTTCGCTAAGGGTTCCCTTTGTTCTTTTTAGGCTAGAGTGTTGCATTTTGTGTAGCGTATCTATGCCCTTCTTCAGTGTATGCCTTTCTTCAGCCAGGCATTGCGTATTTTCAGTCCTTTTCGGCGCCTGATGTCAGCACGATTGTACCATTCCCTTCCAAGGGAGGGCGCTCTGACTGTTTGCATTTGTACACAATAAACTTCTCTTTGTGTTCGGATAATCCCGCGTCAGGTCTGCCGCGATAGATAATTGCTAGTTATAGGATCGCCGACAACGGGAATTGGAAGCCTTTGGTTCTTAATAGATAAAACACTGTCAGCGGCTTTTTTTCTTTTCTTTTCAGTTTGCATCGTCTCTCTCTATCCCCCCCCCCCCCCCCCGCCTCCATTATACTTAGAAACTTGTAGAGGCATCCACGAACGCGGTTGCTGCATTTCCGTACCGACTAAAGCCTGCACGTACTGGTAGTAAAAAAAATTGGCAGTGGTTTAGCTCTGGTTAAACCGGAGAAATTGCGTAAGCAATGGTGTGCGCGTTCTTCAGTGCAGCTTGAGATCTCTACCTCCGAGATGTACAGGAAGGGTTGGCTCAGGCCAAACATGACAGAGAAGGCAGATTAATCTCGTTTCAAGAGATTACAGAACACTACAGGCAATGCCGGAGGTATTTTCCCACACCAAACACGGCGTTAAATAGGAGTCAGGCGACGGCGTGGAGACGCCTGCAGACTGGAGTATACCCAAACCCAGTACTAAACATATCCGATCAACTGCGAGGGCGATAAATGTAAAAAGTGTGAGGTGAGAGGAACCCTCGACCATATAATTTGGGAGTGCACTTACTCCCCAGGCAGGGCGCACGACATTAGCAGTAGGGAAGCCTGGGAAACCTTGTTGCGGAGCTCGAACCCTGAGCGCACACTCAACACCGTCCAACTAGCAGAAGTAGCCGCCGGCGAAATCAACCCGGCCAGCATCGACTGCGACCATCCCGTGCAGCTGGGCTGCTCCTAAGTCCCCTCCCCCGTAAAGGGGGGTGAGACAGAGCGGCCCAGGCGGCGTGGTTCTTATCTGTTGGACAATAAATGTTTTCAACAACAACAACAACATCTGGCGATTCTTCGGCGCGTTGCCTTCGCCTGGTAGCATTGCCGCGTTCCTGAGCAGTCAGGTTTTGAGATTCATCGGTGACCGATGACGTCAACCACTCTGCGAGGTAGAACGTTGTCGCCGAGCTGCATGCTTAGCACAACGCTTTGCAAGACGTTATTCACGCTGTTCTGGCGTCTCTCGTGCACGTTGTAGCTTTCCCGCTTCTTCCTGTCGCTGTCACTTCTCCTTAGAGGACTGCATAGCAATGCATTCACGTTGTTGTTGTTGTTGTTGTGACTGAGAGGAGCATGAAAAGGAAATTGCACGGGCCTGCCAACTGGCTCCAGCCGAGCCGCCACCGCTGCCACGTGCAGAGAGAGCAGAGTTAAAAGATCAGAGGAAAGAGAAAAAGGAAAGAAAAGACGCGCGTCGCAGCAACAACTGCGTCCGCCGGTGGTGGTGGTGAAAAACATTTATAGTGCAATAAATATTTACAGAGAGGTGATTGGGGTAGGCCCTATTGGCCCTTTCCCCTAACAATACTACGTGGAGCCCCTATTCCGGGGCCCCATTGGCAAGCAACGCCGCCCGCGTCCGGTGAACCAAGGCCTTTTGGGTCTTTAGGTCCTGACAGCCGAGCAGGGCCGCCTCCCAGTCCTCTCTGGTGGGGTTGGGGTTGGGGGGGATGGATGGGTTGGATTGACACACCCAAACGATGTGGAAGGTGTCAGCCACCTCCCCACAGAACTGGCACGTGCCATCAAAGGATTCGTTGAAATGTTTAAGTACCGCCGGGCACAGTACAGTGTTAGTAAGAATTTTGATGAGGAGGCGCTCGTCAGCGCGATCCAGTCGCTTACAAGGGGCCGGGTAGCGCCGGTGCTCCTCCTTGTAGTAATCGGTGATGTGTTTGAATGTAAGGGCCAGATTGTCTGATTGGGAGTAGGCTTCCAAGGACAGGGAGATAGCCCGGGGAGAGAGTGCGCGGGCGGCCTGATCGGCCTGTTCGTTTCCCTGTAGGCCCTGGTGACCGGGGGCCCAAATCAGGTTGCGTGGAGTTGGATCTTCGCATCGACAGCTATATTCCAGTACGCTAACCGCCCCTCAAACTTCAATACAGCTATTCCCGATGAGTTTGACTTTTCGGAAGACTCCTGCACGTCTGCGCCGGGCACTAGCGGACTGGGGAGTCTAAACAACGTGACCCCACCCTCCGCCTCCGACCATGGCCCCCAACCCTAAGTCGCGAGCAAGAACAACTCAGCCGCTTACACTAACGCAGTGGAACTGCCGGGGTCTCAAGAACCACAAGAAGCGGACTCATCTCCGCCTCTTTCTTGAGAACCTTGAGTTCCTCGTCGCCGTGGTTGCCCTTCAGGAACCCGGCGCCGGTACCAAACTCACAAACTACACTACATTTCAACACAACCCGCAGACATGTATACTTGTTCACAAGCGATACACTGCGTCCGCCGATACAGCAGCGTCCGCCGGAGCGGACGCTGCTGAAAAAACAGATAAGCGGCCGAAGCTGCGCTCGCCGAAGCGAGAACAGGTACCCTCTAAGCATTGTTGTTGTGTTGTTGTTGTGACTGAGAGAAGGATGAAAAGGAAATTGCACGGGCCTGCCTACTAGCTCGAGCCAAGCCACCACCGCTGCCACGTGCAGAGAGAGCAGAGTTAAAAGATCAGAGGAAAGAGAAATACGAAAGGAAAGACGCGCGTCGCAGCAACAACTGCGTCGGCCGGAGCGGACGCTGCTCAAAAAACAGATAAAGCGGCCGAAGCCGCGCTCGCCGAAGCGAGGACAGATACACCACATCCTAAGCATTCACGCCAAGGCAAGCGTGCGTTTATAGACGCTTCACAGCGCGGGATCATGGGCGCCGCCTTATTTGGTCACGTAACCATTCCGCCACGCTGCCATGTAGTCTACAGAACGCCATCACCTGTTCGGCTGTGCGTGGTGGTGGTGAAAACATTTATTATGAATGAGCAGGAGGTATGTCTGGATCAGCCTGTAAGGGACCGATCCTTACAAACACTAGGTGGAGGTCCCTAGTATGGGACCCCAGTGGCGGTTGCCGCCGCCCGGGCGCGCCCGACTAAGGCTTGTTGGGCCTGTAAGTCGTGGCAGCCGAGCAGGGTCGCCTCCCAGTCCTCCCGGGTTGGGTTGGGGATGGGGGGAATAGCGGGATTGGAGGGGCAGGCCCACACCATGTGATAAGTGTCAGAAGACACTGCACTACAGTGTGGGCAGCTGCCGCCAAAGGAGGGGTCAAAATGTTTTAGCGCTGCCGGGCACAGCAATGTATTGGTGAGAAGGCGGAGAAGGAGCCGCTCATCCGCCTTCTTCAGGCCTTTACATGGGCTAGGGTAAAGGCGATGACAATTTTGATAATATGTTGTAATATCTTTGAATGTATAGACCGGATTAAAATCGGGTTCCTGATCGGACGAGGAGGAGAAAACAGCCCGGTGAGAGAGCGCGCGGGCGACTGCGTCTGCTGCCTCGTTTCCTGCCAACCCCTGATGAGCAGGGGCCCATATGAGGTAACGGTGTGCGGGGTCCGTATCCTGTATGCAATTTTGGTATATTCGATAGGCTAGGAAGGGAGTGCAGCCTTGTTCGACGTTCCGACAGGCCCCTCGCGAGTCGGTGATTATGTATTTTGAATTGGAATGTGAGGCCGCGAGAGCAACCGCGACCTCTTCTGCTTGTGTTGCACTGCGGGCTCTGAAAGTTAGGCCGTTAACTGTGTTGCTGTTGTGAACTGCCGCGGCCGTGTACCATCTCCCGTGGTGAGGGCCGGATGCGGCCACGTAGTATACACCTGTTTTGTTGCCATAATGTCGGGCTAGCGCTTCCGCTCGTGCCAGGCGCCGACCATTATGGTCTTCATGTGACATGTTTGCTGGGAGAGGCCGCACATGGAGGGCACGTCTCCACAGTTCCGGGATGCGAAACCTGTCTTCCATTGGAGGGGTGTGTTGGATATGGAGTCGAGCAAGAAGGCGGCGACCCGACTCTGTTAGCAACAAGCGCGTGTACTGGTTTGTAAGGTGCGCCTCCCGGAGTTTCCGGAAAGTATTCACCACCCCAAGAGCCATAAGCCGGCTGTTTGAAGTAGTGATGGGGAGGTCAAGGGCACGTTTAACAGTTTTGCGAAGGATGACCTCAAGGGGGTCCTCCTCTTGTTTCCGTAGGTGGAGATAAGGAGTCGAATAGAGAATTCGACTAGTTACGGAGGCGTTTGCCAGCCGCAAGGCATCTTTACTTCGTAACCCTCCGCGTTTGTTGGAAACCCGGCGGACCATGAAGCCCACCTGGTCCCCCACCTTACGGAGTTTGGCCAATGTAGTGTCTGGCCGCCTGTGTTTGTGGATGTAGAGTCCGAGTACCCGTATCTCATCATTTTCGCGTATGGGACCACTCTCAAAAGAGAGAGATATTTTAGTTGTGCACTTCTGTGAGGGGTGGAGGTCACGTAGGGGTGGACGGTCACGTAGTGGTGACTGAAGTCCGGCGAACAGGAACACAGCGAGAATGTCTTCGAAACGAAACTCTTTATTCGGGCTGACTTGCGCCCGCAAAGAACTGAATCACTCGGCGGCGGCGTAGCAACAAGCCTGCTCGGCGGCCGTCGAACAGAATGCCCGCCGCTGTCGGCCGTGCTCTTTTTAAAGCCGATAGCGAACCTTCCAGATAAAGCTTTAGAAGTTACTAGAACATTCTGGCGCAAACTAGAAAACGGCTCCGTCCGGTTGAGATTAATCAAGATAATTCTAGGCGCGTCTTGTGTCACAAACGAACGATAAAGCGGCGTGCCGGCAGCCTTGAAGCATGAACAAATAAAAACAACAAACAAACGCTACGAAGATGCGCGGCATTACTCCCCTCTCAAAGAAGCATCGACTCTATGCTTTAGAACATAATGCGGCTATCAACAATCAAAAACAGATTGTGTAAAAAATAAACACCGAATGTGGAAACACGGCGTCCTTTAGCGTGCATTATAGGGCTTTAGGCGTACGACATGGACTACTTCTGGTCGTACGCGGCGTCGCTGGGATTGAGTCATTTGGTTAGGGACGACTTCATAGTCCAATTCACCTAGCCGGCGAAGAACCTTGTACGGGCCGAAATAGCGTCGCAAAAGCTTTTCGCTCAATCCTCGGCGGCGAATGGGCGTCCAGACCCAGACTCGGTCTCCTGGCTTGTATTCCACGTTGCGTCTTCGTAGGTTGTAGCGTGTGGCATCGGTCCGCTGCTGGTCTTTTATCCTTAATCGGGCACGTCTTCGGGCTTCTTCTGCGCGTTGTAGGTAGGCGGCGACGTCGACGTTATCTTCTTCGGTAACGTTCGGCAGCATGGCGTCCAGCGTGGTCGTGGCCTCTCTGCCATGGACGAGCCTAAAAGGCGTCATCTGGGTGCTCTCCTGCACTGCGGTGTTGTAGGCGAAGACTACGTAAGGCAAGATGACGTCCCTGGTCTTGTGTTCGGCGTCGACATACATGGCGAGCATATCGGCGATGGTTTTGTTGAGGCCTCGGTCAGTCCGTTGGTCTGCGGGTGGTATGCAGTTGTTCTCCGGTGGCTGGTTTGGCTGTAATGGAGAATGGCTTGCGTCAGTTCCGCCGTGAATGCTGTTCCTCTGTCAGTGATGAGCACATCGGGGGCGCCGTGTCGCAGAAGAATGTTCTCCACGAAAAATTTGCCGACTTCTGCTGCTGTTCCGTTTGGTAGAGCTTTTGCCTCGGCGTAGCGGGTCAGGTAGTCGGTCGCTATTATGATCCACTTATTTCCAGATGTTGATTTCGGGAAAGAGCCAAGCAAGTCCATGCCGATCTGCTGAAAGGGCCTTGAGGGGGGTTCAATGGGGTTCAGAAATCCTGCTGGTCGGGTTGGAGGGGTCTTTCGTCGCTGACAATCTCGGCAGGTTTTCACATAATGTGCGACATCGGCAGACAGTCGGGGCCAGTAATACTTGTCCTGAATGCGGCGGAGAGTGCGAGAAAACCCGAGATGTCCAGCTGTCGGCTCCTCGTGTGAGGTCTGAAGAACTTCTCCGCGCAGACTGACAGGTACAACAAGGAGGTAGGCTGTCTTGTTCGCTGCAAAGTTTTTCTTCACGAGGACATCGTTCTATAAACAGAACGAAGACAATCCTCGCTTGAAAGAGGCGGGGGGTGAAGAAACCTTGCCTTCCAAGTATTCGATGAGGCATTTTATGTCGGGGTCCGAGCGTTGCTGTTGTGCAAAAGAGCTGAAGCTGATGGGCCCAGGAAGGCGTCCTCATCGTCGTCCGTCGGCGGTGCATCTACAGGGGCTCGTGACAGGCAGTCGGCGTCAGAGTGCTTGCGTCCGGACTTGTAAACGACGGTTACATCAAACTCCTGGAGCCGCAGGCTCTATCGAGCGAGGCGGCCGGACCTATGCTTTGACCTATTGTCACGCTAGCTGCAGGCATGAGGAGCGACGATGGGAAAGAGATGGATTGAAGTGGCGTTCCTCGAACTTGGCGGCAACCGGACGTTGGGAAAGCGAGTGTTCGCGAAGCTCGCAGCGGGAAAGCATAATTATCCGAAATCGTGATGGTGGGAAGTGTGCATATGTGTACAGTGTCGCGATGAGTTACCTTCTTTCCCCAATCATTCATTGGTTGTGTTATTCTTTCCCAAACTGCTGATTGGTGGTATTTTCCTTTCCCCAATAAGTTATTGGGTGGATGCTTGTATAGTACTTGATTGGTTATTCTCCCACCGAGGGCGGGGACATGGGATTTAAAACCCACTGCTTCGGCAGGACCGAGGGCTGGTTTCGTCACCTAGAACTGCGAGCCAGTCAAGTGTAAATATGTTTTCTCCTTGCTTGTATCCTCCTTTGTGCTTTTAATTGTTATAAAAGTTAACCTCTCCTGAAGTGTCCTCTTGCAATGTGATTAAGCAAAACGAATCTGCAAGACGTCAAGAATCCTACAACAATCATCATTAACTAAATTTCCCTCTACGAGTCAAGAGGGAATCCAACTACAGTGGCCTTACTTTTTTCACTCAAACGAGGCGTGCACACAGATCCCACAATACACCTAAACCGAACCGAACTACCTTTAAAAAAGGAAACAAATTTCTAGGCATCACCTTCGATAAAAAGTTTACTTTCCTGCCTCACATAAATGCACTGAAAAAGAAAGCGTCGCTACCATTTAGCATACTGAAAGTCCTTTCACGCAAACAATGGGGTTCTGATCGCGTATCCCTTCTACAGATTTATCGCTCTGTAGTACGTTCCGTTTTAGATTATGGCTGCATAGCGTATGGATCAGCAAGGCCGTCGTACTTGAAGCGACTGGACCCTGTGCACAATATGGGTTTGCGTCTTTCAACTGGTGCTTGCAGGACATCACCCATAAAAAGCCTTTACGTGGAAACCAATGAACCACTACTTGCAGACAGACGAACATTGCTCACATGCTCATACATTTTAAAGATCCGTTCCCAGCCTAAACACATCTGTTACCCACTCGTTACAAAGTGTCCATCTCGAACACTATTTACGAACAAACCTCTAGCAATCAGAACACTTCTTCTCCGCTTTGAAGAGAAATGCACAGAACTAGACATAATGAACAGATTGCCTAATATTGCCCGAAAACCTGATGCACTCCCGCCTTGGTACTGCCTACCATCTGTGTGCGACTTCACATTAACACAATTTCGGAAAAAACATACACCACATGAACAGATATTACAAGATTAGCACTCAACGAAAAATACGATGAATACGAAGCATTTTATACCGATGGATCAAAATCGGCGCACTACGTGGGAAGCGCTGTAGTTCAGAATAATTGGGAAAAATTAGTACGGCTACCTGAGTGTACGTCCATTTTCACCGCCGAGTGTGACGCAGTCTTGGTGGCTGTAGAAAAAATAATAAATGAGAACATTCAGAACAGTATCATTTATACTGATTCTTTGAGCATACTAACCTCACTTCACCATGGAAATGCAGCGACACCACTAATTGGTAATATCATACACATCATAACAAGCGCCACAGTACTGGGACAAGACATAAAATTTTGCTGGGTTCCCAGCCACATTGGAATCACCGGCAATGAGAAAGCGGATGAATGTGCTGCGAAAGCTCGGAACAAACAAATAAAGAAAGTTAACATCCCCTACAAAGATGGCATGAAGTTAGTACAGTATAAGCTCAGAGATAAATGGCAGTCTTAATGGAATATTGAAGGAAATAATAAGCTCCACTTAGTAAAACCATTTATAGAAGAATGGAAGTCATGCTCCCACCAAGAACGTTTCATCGAAGTTATTTTATGCCGTCTCCTTATTGGACACACACACCTCACACACAACTTCCGACTTACAAAAGAAGACAAACCTGTTTGTGAAAAGTGCTGAGATGAACTAACAGTAAACCGCATATTATTCTCATGTACGGAACTTGAATCGCTAAGGAAAAAGCATTTTACTACCTTTTACAAAGAACACATTCGTTTTCATCCAGCATTGATTTTAGGCGAGGATGCACTTGTCAGTCTACCCTGTGTTTTTAGCTTTTTAAGGGAAGCCAGTATTCTTCATCAACTCTAATCTACGCACCCTGTGCTTCACTACATACAATTATACACCTCAGCCACTTTCTCAATCATGAGAAGGAGGCTGAGGTCTTTATCTGAGTTGTTGGGAGCCTCGAAATCCTTGCCGAGCCAAGGCTGTCTGCGGAGGTAACCCAACCTTTAAAAGTTTCTGCTATCAGACATTTTTAAAATTCTCGTCTTTCATCAGCTAGTTAGTAAAAATAACTTTTAGGCCCTTTAAACCACCGTTTTTATCCACTTTCTTTTCAAATTCTGCTCAAGCCAATTTTTCCATACCTTGTTCTTGGCGCATGATAGCCTCAGCTGCTTATGCGCCATAAACCCAACACACAACACACAACAACGCATGAATTTATACTGAAATGAACCCGCCGAGCAAGAAAAGGCTGTCTTCTCTTTCAACGAATTTTCCATTGGTATTTGCCAATACCCTCAACCATAATCAAAATAAAAAAAAACTTTTTGTGAGCTACCTTACCGAACACAACGTTCCGCTATCCGTAGAGGTTCGTCATCGGGTACTATGATGTTATTTAGCCGACGAAAATCTACACACAAGTGGCTAGTACCGTCGGGCTTTTTCACAACCACGAGAGGCGCATTGAATGCTGACCACGACCTCTCAATCGCACCAAGCTCCAACTTGTCCCGCACCTCATTCTCAATTGATTTTTAAACAACTAAAAGTAGTGGGTATTTCACACTGATTGGTCTATCTGTAGAGACATCTAATTTGCAGCTTATGACATCAGTTTTGCCCGGCACATTCGCAAACACATACCCATTGCTTGGAGTAGGGCACTTATATGTGATCTGTCTTCATTCACATTGGGGTTCATTAGTACCCTACCTCATCCTACACTTTTCTTCCCACTGCACGTGGGCACCTCGGCAACATCATCTGTCTCCTCTGCCACTACCGGGCATTCTACTTTGCGGGCGTACCGTACGGGAACTATTTCTTAATATTTTTTCAACATATTTGCATGGAAAACCTTCGTGGTGTTATTTATCAATTCACAATCCATGCCATTTTTCTGCTACGTCACAGGGTAAGGGCCCTTCCGTTGCATCAGTAACTTATTATAATCCGTGGGCAGCAGGATGAGAAACCTGTCACCCGGTTTCAGATTGTTGTGAGTGGCTTTGTTGTTATAGTAGCCCTTATAGCGTTCGTGCGCCCTTTTCAGGCCTTGATGTGCAAGCCTGCATGTTTCCTCCAAATTGTGCCGCAACTCAAGAACGTAGGTGTATGTTGTCTTGAGATCTGACGCGATCTCTTTATTAGCAAACAGCTCCTTGACTATTCCAAGTGGACCCCTAAGGGTTCTCCCATACAACATATCGAAGAGCGATAAACCCAGACTCATTTGCGGTACTTCGTGGTAAGCGAACAAAAGAGCAGAGTGGTATCTATCCCAATCAGTAGGTCTCTCCTGGCGCATTTTCTCGATCATATTTTTCAGGTGCCGTTGAACCGCTCTACAAGCCTTACTGACAAAACGCGGTTAACCTCGCTCCTTAGTTCAGATGTGAAGTTCGAGCCCTGGTCACTCAAAATTTCCATCGCGAGCCCATAACGCGCGAACATCTCCTCAAGACCCTCCACCACTTGGATACTGTCAACAGCCTTCAATGGAATAGCGTCACGATAACGAGTAGCCACGTCGACAAGAGAAAGCACATATCTACTGCCTCTGGTGGATACCAGAGAGATTTGCCCCACAACATCAATAGACACTCTTTGAAACGGTAGGTCGATGGCTGGCATCTTGCCCAGAGGTACGGGACCAACTCTTCCCTTTGGAACTGTGCGCTCGCACACGTCAAACGAGCGAGCAAAGAGTTTAATGTCACTCTGGACACCTGGCCAGAAGACCTCCTCGTTGATTCTAGACACCGTTTTGTGAACACCCTGGTGTCCGGCCATAATGGCGTCATGTCCTAAGCGTAATACTGTCTCTCGCATATTTTTCGGTAACACCACTTGTTGGATCCGTCTTCCCGAGCTAAGTATGCATTCCCTGTGCAGAAGACCGTTTACCAAGTGATATTGGAATGACGTACGACTCCACTTTCTTTTCACCTGTTTCCCAACTCCTTCGTAGCAGGCATTCAAGCTTGGGTCTTCTCTTTGCCTAATTGCAATTTCGCCCGGTGTTAGGCTCAGGCACATCGTAGCGGGAGTAGAGAGCGGACGCTGCGTTGCTCGTGCTGTCACTTGAGCTCTTCTCTGCACTGCCGACGACAAAGAGACTGCCCCATCACCCGCCTGACCTCTCGTGGGCCTTTCCTCCTTTGCGTGTTCCTCAACGTCCAGCATCCTCCACTCGGGATCGGGGTCCTCGACACTTCTTGCACCCGTAATGTTCCCCAAGATGAGATAGTAGATTGGTTGTTCTACGCATTTTACCACTACCTGTCCAGTATAATATGCCGTGGACACTAGAATCCTGGCTTCGGGAATGTACCTGACTGTGCTATCTACAAGAGTGACGGCCGACCCTTCCCCTGTAACATTCTCGTCCATCACCACGCTTCTCCGAACCAAAGCTGTGTTGGCTCCGCTGTCTCAAAGCACCAATATAGGACGGCGCCCTATTTGCTCAACCGCCACCGGCATTGCTGCTTTCGACTTGGGTGTTCCCCTCACGACCTCATTTTCCAGTGACGTTGCTCTCCTTTTAGCTGTGGAACTTCAGGTGGTGTGGCAAGTTCTACCCGAGAGTCGCCAACGCACGCAGCTCAGTCCTGCGCACTCATCCACAGTATGACCTCTCCTTTTACAGCCCTGACACACAGCCTGTCTTTGCGGCAACGCTACTAGTACGGCAGTCAACTGCACAGTGTCCCACCTTGCCACAGAGGGAACACCTCACTGGCGCCTTAGATGCACTGCCATAGGCTCTTGGCTTTGTCGCATCTGTCACTAGGACGTTTTGAGTTTCCTCCTTTGCCGTACTCATATTTCTCGGCCCTAGAACCTCGAGGAATCGGTCTGCAGTGTCGGCAGACCACAATTTTAAGGCGAAAGCCTTTAATGCCTCATCGTTGTAAGCAGCAGTTGTTGAGAGAAAATGTCACGCTTTTCAATTGGTCGAAACGGCCGTGACGTCACAGTGCGAGAATTTCAAACGGGGCCAATTGTACTTTGCCTAGTAACCATGCAACCAATTGAAGGGATCGTATAGTGATGCTCCACGTAAGTGGGACTGAGCTTAGTTAATTGCTTACTTAACCAATTAGCCTAATTAACCTTTCTAGTCAGACCAGATAAACAAATAAAAACGAGTAGGATATTGGTCGAGCTCGGGAATCGAACCCCGGTCTTCGGCGTGCGAGACGAGCATGCTATCCACTCCGCCATGCCAGCCTGATGGTTTGGAATGAACTAAGGCGCGTCTAGTGAATACGGTGTCTTCGCTCACTCTCATCCTCCTCCCTTCCCTTCCGGCGAGGTTTAGGTGTCCACCGAGATATGAGAGAGATACATTTCCTTTCCTCAAAAACCAATTTACCGACGAGCGAGGCGTAGAACCGAATGCGCGATGGCGTTCTATGGACTCCCTGGCAGCGTTGCAAGACGCTGTCGCGTTCCACTCTTAGAGGCGAGGCTTAACATCTTAACCACACATCAGTGACCACACTTAAGGTAAAAAAAGTGCCCCTTTGAATTTTGACGGGTGTCCACCGAGATATGTGAGACAGTTCTTTCCTCAAATACAATTTTCATTTCCTTCATTACGGGCCCTCTTTGTCTTCTTTCACTCCCACTTCCTCCCTTCCTCTACGGTGCTGTTCAGGTGTCCACCGAGATGACACAATTTCTGCGCCATTTCCTTTCCTCAAAGAGCGTTGCGTTCAAAGGGCAAGGCATCGCGCCGAACGGGTGGTGGCGTTCCGTGGACTCCCTGCCAGCGCTACAACACGCTGTCGCGTTCCACACCTAAAGGCGAAGCTTAAGCGTCATTGATTAGCACTTAATTAGTATTCAGGCATTAATCAGTAAGTAACCATTAATTAGTGATTTGTAATCACAGTAATCAGTACTCAATTATATGTGACGCCACCAGTTCCACTGAAGCAGTCAAAGTGGTGCGGAAAACGCTTTCGCCTCTACGCACTTTAGACAGCCAAAGTGCCCCCTGAATTTTCTTTCAGGAATAGCGCTAGCCTTGGACGGCACAATGCTAACAGCTGCTCCGTCGCCACCTTGTCATGCCCCCCCCCCTTCAAACCTATTTTCTGTGCTTGACATATCAAGCCACCTGCTGAAACAGTTGGTCAGCCTGCAGGAAAACTGCTTAGCGGTTTCAAAATCCTCAGGCTTCGCGATGCAAAATCTCTCGCGAAAAGCCTCTGTCGTAAGCGGGAATCTTTGAAGGAGTGCTTTCTTGACTTTCTCGCAATCCATGGAATCAGCAGCAGGCATCCTCTCAAACACATTCAGCGCCTCCCCCACTAAACATATGCTCAACGCCGTGGCCGATTTGCTGCGCTTCCAGCCTTGCCCCAAAGCTATCCGCTCGAATCGTTGCAGGCTAGAATTTCTTTGGGGGGAAATTCTAGAGGCCCGTGTACTGTGCGATGTCAGTGCACGTTAAAGAACCCCAGGTGGTCGAAATTTCCGGAGCCCTCCACTACGGCGTCTCTCATAGCCTTAGTCGCTTTGGGACGTTAAACCCCACAAACCAAACCAAACCGTTGCAGATATGCGTCCAAGTCATCTTTTTTTGCCATGAAAGGAGCCATAAGCTTTCTTGGAGGAACTCTGGCTGGTCTAGGAAATTCTGTACCCGCTAAGGAACGCTGATCATCGCCCGTGGCAGTTTTGCTGTGATGCCACGGATCATGTTTCAAGAAAAAGTGTATTCTGCTGTCGAGAACGTGTAAGCGCTTTGTATGTCTTTCCTTTTCTGTCATCCTTGTCCTTTTGAGCGCTTTCACTGTCAAGATGGAAAACCAACTCGCCCACTCAATTCCATTATTCAATTATATAGGCGCCACTCATGGGGTATCCATGGACCTTTAAGGGAATGGTTAACCAGAGCCAATAGGTCTTCAGGAGATTTGGTAAACAAAATTTTAATTTTGTTTACCGAATCATAGATTTCGTTTACCGAATCATAGATCTTAGTAGTAATCATAGATGTAGTGACCTTATCGGAACCAGGAGCCGCTGGGGATAGGCGCAGAACGATTTGCGAAAGCTGAGGCATAGTGACCTCAATGAAATCACTTGAGATGCATGTGAATGTAAGTGGAGAACGAAGCGCAGATATAAATCGACGTTCTAGGCCACTCGCAATCCCCCCAAGGCCTTAGCGATATCAGCAGGGGATTGAACGAGGGATTGAATATTGACAGCCGGTGGAATCCCTTTCCTTCCCCTCATAAAATTAAACAAGGCCCGTTTATTTCCTGGCTGAGAGAGAAAATTATAATGACTTGCAATGTACTCCTCCTTCGCGCGGGTGATAGTGTGCTTAAATCTTGCTGCGACGTACTTATAATCCAACCAATTTTTTGGGCATTGATTTAGGAGGAGTTTCTTCCAGGCTGCTTTCCGCCGTCTATAGGCACGCGTGCACTCAGCATTCCACCAATTATTGGAGATTACATCTTTGAATTCCGTGAGAATGAATTGAGACTTGCGCGTTCCAACATTGTGCATATATGTGTAGCTTTGCATTCGGAACTTGTCGTAGTGTTTCGGTCCGAATAGATTGTGAGAGCTGCTTTGAGAGTGTCTTTAAAGCGACTGTAATTTATGAAGGAGGGCTGTTGTCGTTCTGGAAGAGTTAATTTAGACGCAACCTTGAAACTAATCGGTAGATGTTCACTGTTTGTCGCGCAGTCAACAGGCGCCCAAGACGTGACAGAGACTCCTGGGAAGGAAAAAGTTAAGTCTAACACAGAGCGGCATAAACCACATACAAATGTAGGGATTCCTGAATTGTTGCAGACTATGTTGTTGTCGCAAACCCAACCGAATAGTCTAGAGCCGAAACAATCTGTTTTAAACCCCCAAGTCACGTGGTGCGAATTGAAATCCCAAACTAATAAAACCTGAGATCTGCTGCTAGACATGAGTGATTCAAAGGGCCGAGTGTCGTGCACACCTGAAGGGAAATATGCGTTAGCTACAGTAAAGGGCTATTGACCTAGGATATTGTGATCAACCGCAAGTATTTAGCACTGATTGTCCGCATACTGAAAAGAAATGAAAGCCCTGTGACAAAACTTTAAGGAAATCAGCACTAACAACTCTTCCCCTCGTGAAGACCTGTCTAGCCGGAATGAACGGTAATGTTTGAGATGATAATTAATATCTGTAGTAAGCCATGTTTCCTGTAACACAATTACATCCGGTTGAAGTTGATTGCATAGGTATATTAAATCTGTTGAAGCTGAGAATTTAGATAGGCAATTCCACTGGAGAACACATAACGACCCTATCTTGGCGGGAGTGCTGCAGCGGCAACTGCTGCTTCAAGAATCCTGGTCTTAGGATTTTGATTTGCGTGACTTTTCTTGGACTTGGACTGGTAACAAGATGGATCTGGAATACTCAAAGGAGACCCACTTCGTTTTTGGGCGCGGGTATCATATTCCATCTCAACACATTCATCAGAGGATGTGTCCATAACACTGTTCGGGAGAGATTTTTCAGGAGTCGTTTGTCGCTCATGTTGACTTTGGCCCTGTAGAGCGCTATTGAGGTCAACAGGTGGTGGAGGAGCAGCCGAAACCACAGAGGACAAGGGAGGATCGGCGTGCACTTGCAGCAGATTAGTCATCTGGGTAGCTACTACCTGTGAAATGCACATGGATACAGTTTCCATAATGCGTTCCATTGCATTCGCCACTGCTTTTTCAACCGCAGTGGTAAGTGCTTGTGCCAAAGAGGCGTCCATTGCAGGTGGACATTTGGCAGCCGCACTAGAATAACATGAGGCTCTTTCTTTGACTGCGGCAAAGGTCTCTCGTCGCGTGAATCAGCGTTTATCTATTATCTCTAGAACTTGAACTTCTTGAGCTCGTGCAGGACAGTCAGGACAGTTGGCAGAGTGGGCACCACCACACAGGCAACATTTTTCTTGCTGTTCAGGACATTCTTCTCTAGCATGGCTTTCGCTGCATGGACAGCACCGTAAGCCCGATTTGCAGGCTTTGGCGCTGTGGCCAAATCTCCAACAGTTCTGACACGGAAGAGGGCGAGAGTTAAATGCGTCTACTCGAACCACTAGTGGCCACAATTTGATCTTTGAAGGGCACACTCCTCCCGCGAATGTGGCTATGACGGACTCTGTAGGTATTTTCACCCCCTCTACCATTCTGCTGCAACGATGGACCGCAATGACGCCCGCAGACGAGAGGTTCTCCAGCGTTTCTCCAGAGGTTCTCCAGAAATATGAGCACGGCAAAGGAGGAAACTCAAAACGTCCTAGTGACAGATGCGACAAAGCCAAGAGCCTATGGCAGTGCATCTAAGGCGCCAGTGAGGTGTTCCCTCTGTGGCAAGGTGGGACACTGTGCAGTTGACTGCCGTACTAGTAGCGTTGCCGCAAAGACAGGCTGTGTGTCAGGGCTGTAAAAGGAGAGGTCATACTGTGGATGAGTGCGCAGGACTGAGCTGCGTGCGTTGGCGACTCTCGGGTAGAACTTGCCACACCACCTGAAGTTCCACAGCTAAAAGGAGAGCAACGTCACTGGAAAATGAGGTCGTGAGGGGAACACCCAAGTCGAAAGCAGCAATGCCGGTGGCGGTTGAGCAAATAGGGCGCCGTCCTATATTGGTGCTTTGAGACAGCGGAGCCAACACAGCTTTGGTTCGGAGAAGCGTGGTGATGGACGAGAATGTTACAGGGGAAGGGTCGGCCGTCACTCTTGTAGATAGCACAATCAGGTACATTCCCGAAGCCAGGATTCTAGTGTCCACGGCATATTATACTGGACAGGTAGTGGTAAAATGCGTAGAACAACTAATCTACTATCTCATCTTGGGGAACATTACGGGTGCAAGAAGTGTCGAGGACTCCGATCCCGAGTGGAGGATGCTGGACGTTGAGGAACACGCAAAGGAGGAAAGGCCCACGAGAGGTCAGGCGGGTGATGGGGCAGTCTCTTTGTCGTCGGCAGTGCAGAGAAGAGCTCAAGTGACAGCACGAGCAACGCAGCGTCCGCTCTCTACTCCCGCTACGATGTGCCTGAGCCTAACACCGGGCGAAATTGCAATTAGGCAAAGAGAAGACCCAAGCTTGAATGCCTGCTACGAAGGAGTTGGGAAAAAGGTGAAAAGAAAGTGGAGTCGTACGTCATTCCAATATCACTTGGTAAACGGTCTTCTGCACAGGGAATGCATACTTAGCTCGGGAAGACGGATCCAACAAGTGGTGTTACCGAAAAATATGCGAGAGACAGTATTACGCTTAGGACATGACGCCATTATGGCCGGACACCAGGGTGTTCACAAAACGGTGTCTAGAATCAACGAGGAGGTCTTCTGGCCAGGTGTCCAGAGTGACATTAAACTCTTTGCTCGCTCGTTTGACGTGTGCGAGCGCACAGTTCCAAAGGGAAGAGTTGGTCCCGTACCTCTGGGCAAGATGCCAGCCATCGACCTACCGTTTCAAAGAGTGTCTATTGATATTGTGGGGAAAATCTCTCTGGTATCCACCAGAGGCAGTAGATATGTGCTTTCTCTTGTCGACGTGGCTACTCATTATCGTGACGCTATTCCATTGAAGGCTGTTGACAGTATCCAAGTGGTGGAGGGTCTTGAGGAGATGTTCGCGCGTTATGGGCTCGCGATGGAAATTTTGAGTGACCAGGGCTCGAACTTCACATCTGAACTAAGGAAGGAGGTTAACCGCCTTTTGTCAGTAAGGCTTGTAGAGCGGTTCAACGGCACCTGAAAAATATGATCGAGAAAATGCGCCAGGAGAGACCTACTGATTGGGATAGATACCTCTCTGCTCTTTTGTTCGCTTACCACGAAGTACCGCAAATGAGTCTGGGTTTCTCGCCCTTCGATATGTTGTATGGGAGAACCCTTAGGGGTCCACTTGGAATAGTCAAGGAGCTGTTTGCTAATAAAGAGATTGCGTCAGATCTCAAGACAACATACACCTACGTTCTTGAGTTGCGGCACAATTTGGAGGAAACATGCAGGCTTGCACATCAAGGCCTGAAAAGGGCGCACGAACGCTATAAGGGCTACTATAACAACAAAGCCACTCACAACAATCTGAAACCGGGTGACAGGTTTCTCATCCTGCTGCCCACGGATTATAATAAGTTACTGATGCAACGGAAGGGCCCTTACCCTGTGACGTAGCAGAAAAATGGCATGGATTGTGAATTGATAAATAACACCACGAAGGTTTTCCATGCAAATATGTTGAAAAAATATTAAGAAATAGTTCCCGTACGGTACGCCCGCAAAGTAGAATGCCCGGTAGTGGCAGAGGAGACAGATGATGTTGCCGAGGTGCCCACGTGCAGTGGGAAGAAAAGTGTAGGATGAGGTAGGGTACTAATGAACCCCAATGTGAATGAAGACAGATCACATATAAGTGCCCTACTCCAAGCAATGGGTATGTGTTTGCGAATGTGCCGGGCAAAACTGATGTCATAAGCTGCAAATTAGATGTCTCTACAGATAGACCAATCAGTGTGAAATACCCACTACTTTTAGTTGTTTAAAAATCAATTGAGAATGAGGTGTGGGACAAGTTGGAGCTTGGTGCGATTGAGAGGTCGTGGTCAGCATTCAATGCGCCTCTCGTGGTTGTGAAAAAGCCCGACGGTACTAGCCACTTGTGTGTAGATTTTCGTCGGCTAAATAACATCATAGTACCCGATGACGAACCTCTACGGATAGCGGAACGTTGTGTTCGGTAAGGTAGCTCACAAAAAGTTTTTTTTTTATTTTGATTATGGTTGAGGGTATTGGCAAATACCAATGGAAAATTCGTTGAAAGAGAAGACAGCCTTTTCTTGCTCGGCGGGTTCATTTCAGTATAAAATCCTGCGTTGTTGTGTGTTGTGTGTTGGGTTTATGGCGCATAAGCAGCTGAGGCTATCATGCGCCAAGAACAAGGTATGGAAAAATTGGCTTGAGCAGAGTTTGAAAAGAAAGTGGATAAAAACGGTGGTTTAAAGGGCCTAAAAGTTATTTTTACTAACTAACTGATGAAAGACGAGAATTTTAAAAATGTCTGATAGCAGAAACTTTTAAAGGTTGGGTTACCTCCGCAGACAGCCTTGGCTCGGCAAGGATTTCGAGGCTCCCAACAACTCAGATAAAGACCTCAGCCTCCTTCTCATGATTGAGAAAGTGGCTGAGGTGTATAATTGTATGTAGTGAAGCACAGGGTGAGTAGATTAGAGTTGATGAAGAATACTGGCTTCCCTTAAAAAGCTAAAAACACAGGGTAGACTGACAAGTGCATCTTCGCCTAAAATCAATGCTGGATTAAAAGGAATGTGTTCTTTGTAAAAGGTAGTAAAATGCTTTTTCCTTAGCGATTCAAGTTCCGTACATGAGAATAATATGCGGTTTACTGTTAGTTCATCTCAGCACTTTTCACAAACAGGTTTGTCTTGTTTTGTAAGTCGGAAGTTGTGCGTGAGGTGTGTGTGTCCAATACGGAGACGGCATAAAATAACTTCAATGAAACGTTCCTGGTGGGAGCATGACTTCCATTCTTCTATAAATGGTTTTACTAAGTGGAGCTTATTATTTCCTTCAATATTCCATTCAGACTGCCATTTATCTCTGAGCTTATACTGTATTAACTTCATGCCATCTTTGTAGGGAATGTTAACTTTCTTTATTTGTTTGTTCCGAGCTTTCGCAGCACATTCATCCGCTTTCTCATTGCCGGTGATTCCAATGTGGCTGGGAACCCAGCAAAATTTTGTCTTGTCCCAGTACTGTGGCGCTTGTTATGATGTGTATGATATTACCAATTAATGGTGTCGCTGCATTTCCATGGTGAAGTGAGGTTAGTATGCTCAGAGAATCAGTATAAATGATACTGTTCTGAATGTTCTCATTTATTATTTTTCCTACAGCCACCAAGACTGCGTCACACTCGGCGGTGAAAATGGACGTACACTCAGGTAGCCGTACTATTTTTTCCCAATTATTCTGAACTACAGCGCTTCCCACGTAGTGCGCCGATTTTGATCCATCGGTATAAAATGCTTCGTATTCATCGTATTTTTCGTTGAGTGCTAATCTTGTAATATCTGTTCATGTGGTGTATGTTTTTTCCGAAATTGTGTTAATGTGAAGTCGCACACAGATGGTAGGCAGTACCAAGGCGGGAGTGCATCAGGTTTTCGGGAAATATTAGGCAACCTGTTCATTATGTCTTGTTCTTGGCATTTCTCTTCAAAGCGGAGAAGAAGTGGTCTGATTGCTAGAGGTTTGTTCGTAAATAGTGTTCGAGATGGACACTTTGTAACGAGTGGGTAACAGATGTGTTTAGGCTGGGAACGGATCTTTAAAATGTATGAGCATGTGAGCAATGTTCGTCTGTCTGCAAGTAGTGGTTCATTGGTTTCCACGTAAAGGCTTTTTATGGGTGATGTCCTGCAAGCACCAGTTGAAAGACGCAAACCCATATTGTGCACAGGGTCCAGTCGCTTCAAGTACGACGGCCTTGCTGATCCATACGCTATGCAGCCATAATCTAAAACGGAACGTACTACAGAGCGATAAATCTGTAGAAGGCATACGCGATCAGAACCCCATTGTTTGCGTGAAAGGACTTTCAGTATGCTAAATGGTAGCGACGCTTTCTTTTTCAGTGCATTTATGTGAGGCAGGAAAGTAAACTTTTTATCGAAGGTGATGCCTAGAAATTTGTGTTCCTTTTTTAAAGGTAGTTCGGTTCGGTTTAGGTGTATTGTGGGATCTGTGTGCACGCCTCGTTTGAGTGAAAAAAGTAAGGCCACTGTAGTTGGATTCCCTCTTGACTCGTAGAGGGAAATTTAGTTAATGATGATTGTTGTAGGATTCTTGACGTCTTGCAGATTCGTTTTGCTTAATCACATTGGAAGAGGACACTTCAGGAGAGGTTAACTTTTTATAACAATTAAAAGCACAAAGGAGGATACAAGCAAGGAGAAAACATATTTACACTTGACTGGCTCGCAGTTCTAGGTGACGAAACCAGCCCTCGGTCCTGCCGAAGCAGCGGGTTTTAAATCCCATGTCCCCGCCCTCGGTGGGAGAATAACCAATCAAGTACTATACAAACATCAACCCAATAACTTATTGGGGAAAGGAAAGTGCCACCAATCAGCAGTTTGGGAAAGAATAACACAACCAATGAATGATTGGGGAAAGAAGGTAACTCATCGCGACACTGTACACATATGCACACTTTCCACCATCACGATTTCGGATAATTATGCTTTCCCGCTGCGAGCTTCGCGAACACTCGCTTTCCCAACGTCCTGTTGCCGCCAAGTTCGAGGAACGCCACTTCAATCCATCTCTTTCCCATCGTCGCTCCTCATGCCTGCAGCTAGCGTGGCAATAGGTCAAAGCGTGCCGCTGCAGACATGGTACAAAGAGCCACGCACTGTGACGCGGGTCAGCCTCGCCGTACACACGTGCACACAGGATGCCGCCTAACGACTCCGTCCATAAGGGGAGTTTGAAGTCTCCTGTAATCCCCCGCCATTCGGCGCCTCCCTTCTCCCGCTGGGTTCACTGAGCCCTCTCTGTGCGGTTGTGCGGAGGGCCCAAGAAAAGCACATAAGGGGCATTCCACTACGCGACCGGATGCGGCAAACAAACTACAGCACCGCGAACTTCACTCCTCCCAACCAAGAATGTCAAACGGACACTTGTTGTCAGTGGGACATTAAAGTTCAGCCACGGTGTCCAACAACAAAAGTACATACACACGCACACACACGTACGTCGGCTGTCCGGTCAGTCCACCAACACGCACACATGCGCCGGCTGTCCAGTCAGTACACCAGCACGCACACATGCGCGCACACAGCGGATATTTCAACCCGCACACACAAGGCCGGAAACCAATCTGCACATTCCAGAATTCACCATGTCAGATCGGTGCCCCAAACTGGCAGAAATAAATTCTAGCCACCTACATCTCGAAACAACACTTGTTTCTTTTGAGCCTTGCCCAGAAGACTGGACCCAACTTCCGAATTATCCGGGAAAACACCGGTTCTAAAGGCTGCCGCCGCCGTCGGATCAATAGAGCACACCTGCTCCTCGCGGGCCACGAAGATTGCTACTGCCCTCGCGTCTGCATTCACCCCTTCTTTGAGTTTCGCAGTAGGGTCAGGCCTCTCATCGGCTACTTCGCATGCAGTTTTGCATCGAGATTCAAGTAGCCCTAGCTCTTCGTACAACTGCCCACCGACGTTCACTTCAAAGAAAATCATGCCTTCGAGCCTTCTTTTCGCATAATTGACTCCACCAGCTTGCTTGCGCACTTCTGGCAATGCAACACACTGTCTCTCCTCCATACTGATAGCCACGGGGACAGATGCATTATCCCAATCCTGCAGTTCCTTATCAGCTTCGAAAACCATTGCAGTGATCAAACGCGCATTCTTTCCTTCCTCGGCATCAAATGCAGCCTCATCGCTCGTTGTTAGTTCACAATCTCCTGCAAAAACTTTTGCAGCTACCGGATTGGCCTCAAGCTCTACCGGCGTCTTAGGTTTGTCTCGAATTTTGAAATGTTCTTCAAAATCAGCTAGCTCTGTTTCTTCATGCAGCCGCTCTTTTTCTGGCTGCTCTAGCAGCGAGTGCGTCTCAGGTGTTACCAGCTTCTCTACACCTTCCGCTACATGGGCTGTCAGTGCGCAGGGTGTCAGCTCCGGCTGGCTACCCACCTCATCTTTGAGAGCTAGCTTCCCGCCGCCTGCAAAGAGCGTTCCCGTTGTTGGCGCCTGCTCTACCTCTTCGCCGAGCGTTACTGCGGCCTCGGAGTTAGCGCCAACCTGCTCTGGCACAATGCTTAACTCTTTTTCACGAGCAATACACTCATGTGCCTCTTGGGTCTGCTCTGAGAGGCAGTGCTTCACAGGGCTGACTAACGCCTCTATGCCCTCAGCCATCTCTCCTGGCACGGCACACACGGTTGGGCCCTGCTGCCTAACCGCTGCAGCTTTCACACCTATAGCCATTGGCCCACAGGTAATTCTCAATACGGGAACATGCTGTTCTCGCTTCGATTTCGGACAGTCAATCATTAGATGCCCAAATTCCATGCAGTCAAAACATTGAACTGCTGCAAATAACATCCCTCTATCGGATTTCGTTCCCTGGTTGAATTTAGATTGCATCTGTGCAAGTTTTATCCTTTCTCGTTCAATTTCGAGTTTCAACTTGCCAATTTCAAGCAGCTGTTCTGCCTTCTGCTCAGTCTCCAAACATCGCATTATGCCCTCCCGATCGTACCGCACGGCAGCCATCTCCCTTTTCCGTGCCATCATCTATAGCACGAAAACACTACACCGACATGGTGAATTCGGAGGAACCAGAAAGCTCTCCTACCTCGCAGGTTGCTTTCCTCTGCCACGGTAGTCACGTCGCCCTGAGTGACGACAGCGGGCTCCTTGATGCGGATGAGTTGAGTTGAGCCCCGGCTCTCACAGCAGCTCACTGACTTGTCCTGCCTCGTTTGACTTGCTGGTCTCCTGGTTCTTCTCTTGAACCTCAACGGGGACGCCTGGTTCCTTCCGCAGCTCACGGACTAGGCACCTCCACGACACGTCGGTCGCCTGGCTCCTTCAGCTCCTCGCCGACTTGAGCCTCCTACGTCCCGTTGACAATGACCAGCAGTCTCATGAAGCTTTCAACGTCGCTCTATGACGCTGACGTTCCTCCTTTAGGACGTACCGCTCTGCAGCTTGTCCACCGACTTGATCCTCCGCCCCTCCGTCAGATACCTCGAGCAGGAAGACGTAGCAAATCCTGTCTCGACTGCGCCAGTTGGATTCCCTCTTGACTCGTAGAGAGAAATTTAGTTAATGATGATTGTTGTAGGATTCTTGACGTCTTGCAGATTCGTTTTGCTTAATCACATTGCAAGAGGACACTTCAGGAGAGGTTAACTTTTTATAACAATTAAAAGCACAAAGGAGGATACAAGCAAGGAGAAAACATATTTACACTTGACTGGCTCGCAGTTCTAGGTGACGAAACCTGCCCTCGGTCCTGCCGAAGCAGCGGGTTTTAAATCCCATGTCCCCGCCCTCGGTGGGAGAATAACCAATCAAGTACTATACAAGCATCCACCCAATAACTTATTGGGGAAAGGAAAATACCACCAATCAGCAGTTTGGGAAAGAATAACACAACCAATGAATGATTGGGGAAAGAAGGTAACTCATCGCGACACTGTACACATATGCACACTTTCCACCATCACGATTTCGGATAATTATGCTTTCCCGCTGCGAGCTTCGCGAACACTCGCTTTCCCAACGTCCGGTTGCCGCCAAGTTCGAGGAACGCCACTTCAATCCATCTCTTTCCCATCGTCGCTCCTCATGCCTGCAGCTAGCGTGACAATAGGTCAAAGCATGCCGCTGCAGACATGGTACAAAGAGCCACGCACTGTGACGCGGGTCAGCCTCGCCGTACACACGTGCACACAGGATGCCGCCTAACGACTCCGTCCATAAGGAGAGTTTGAAGTCTCCTGTAATCCCCCGCCATTCGGCGCCTCCCTTCTCCCGCTGGGTTCACTGAGCCCTCTCTGTGCGGTTGTGCGGAGGGCCCAAGAAAAGCACATAAGGGGCATTCCACTACGCGACCGGATGCGGCAAACAAACTACAGCACCGCGAACTTCACTCCTCCCAACCAAGAATGTCACACGGACACTTGTTGTCAGTGGGACATTAAAGTTCAGCCACGGTGTCCAACAACAAAAGTACATACACACGCACACACACGTACGTCGGCTGTCCGGTCAGTCCACCAACACGCACACATGCGCCGGCTGTCCAGTCAGTACACCAGCACGCACACATGCGCGCACACAGCGGATATTTCAACCCGCACACACAAGGCCGGAAACCAATCTGCACATTCCAGAATTCACCATGTCAGATCGGTGCCCCAAACTGGCAGAAATAAATTCTAGCCACCTACATCTCGAAACAACACTTGTTTCTTTTGAGCCTTGCCCAGAAGACTGGACCCAACTTCCGAATTATCCGGGAAAACACCGGTTCTAAAGGCTGCCGCCGCCGTCGGATCAATAGAGCACACCTGCTCCTCGCGGGCCACGAAGATTGCTACTGCCCTCGCGTCTGCATTCACCCCTTCTTTGAGTTTCGCAGTAGGGTCAGGCCTCTCATCGGCTACTTCGCATGCAGTTTTGCATCGAGATTCAAGTAGCCCTAGCTCTTCGTACAACTGCCCACCGACGTTCACTTCAAAGAAAATCATGCCTTCGAGCCTTCTTTTCTCATAATTGACTCCACCAGCTTGCTTGCGCACTTCTGGCAATGCAACACACTGTCTCTCCTCCATACTGATAGCCACGGGGACAGATGCATTATCCCAGTCCTGCAGTTCCTTATCAGCTTCGAAAACCATTGCAGTGATCAAACGCGCATTCTTTCCTTCCTCGGCATCAAATGCAGCCTCATCGCTCGTTGTTAGTTCACAATATGCTGCAAAAACTTTTGCAGCTACCGGATTGGCCTCAAGCTCTACCGGCGTCTTAGGTTTGTCTCGAATTTTGAAATGTTCTTCAAAATCAGCTAGCTCTGTTTCTTCATGCAGCCGCTCTTTTACTGGCTGCTCTAGCAGCGAGTGCGTCTCAGGTGTTACCAGCTTCTCTACACCTTCCGCTACATGGGCTGTCAGTGCGCAGGGTGTCAGCTCCGGCTGGCTACCCACCTCATCTTTGAGAGCTAGCTTCCCGCCGCCTGCAAAGAGCGTTCCCGTTGTTGGCGCCTGCTCTACCTCTTCGCCGAGCGTTACTGCGGCCTCGGAGTTAGCGCCAACCTGCTCTGGCACAATGCTTAACTCTTTTTCACGAGCAATACACTCATGTGCCTCTTGGGTCTGCTCTGAGAGGCAGTGCTTCACAGGGCTGACTAACGCCCCTATGCCCTCAGCCATCTCTCCTGGCACGGCACACACGGTTGGGCCCTGCTGCCTAATCGCTGCAGCTTTCACACCTATAGCCATTGGCCCACAGGTAATTCTCAATACGGGAACATGCTGTTCTCGCTTCGATTTCGGACAGTCAATCATTAGATGCCCAAATTCCATGCAGTCAAAACATTGAACTGCTGCAAATAACATCCCTCTATCGGATTTTGTTCCCTGGTTGAATTTAGATTGCATCTGTGCAAGTTTTATCCTTTCTCGTTCAATTTCGAGTTTCAACTTGCCAATTTCAAGCAGCTGTTCTGCCTTCTGCTCAGTCTCCAAACATCGCATTATGCCCTCCCGATCGTACCGCACGGCAGCCATCTCCCTTTTCCGTGCCATCATCTATAGCACGAAAACGCTACACCGACATGGTGAATTCGGAGGAACCAGAAAGGTCTCCTACCTCGCAGGTTGCTTTCCTCTGCCACGGTAGTCACGTCGCCCTGAGTGACGACAGCGGGCTCCTTGATGCGGATGAGTTGAGTTGAGCCCCGGCTCTCACAGCAGCTCACTGACTTGTCCTGCCTCGTTTGACTTGCTGGTCTCCTGGTTCTTCTCTTGAACCTCAACGGGGACGCCTGGTTCCTTCCGCAGCTCACGGACTAGGCACCTCCACGACACGTCGGTCGCCTGGCTCCTTCAGCTCCTCGCCGACTTGAGCCTCCTACGTCCCGTTGACAATGACCAGCAGTCTCATGAAGCTTTCAACGTCGCTCTATGACGCTGACGTTCCTCCTTTAGGACGTACCGCTCTGCAGCTTGTCCACCGACTTGATCCTCCGCCCCTCCGTCAGATACCTCGAGCAGGAAGACGTAGCAAATCCTGTCTCGACTGCGCCAGTTGGATTCCCTCTTGACTCGTAGAGAGAAATTTAGTTAATGATGATTGTTGTAGGATTCTTGACGTCTTGCAGATTCGTTTTGCTTAATCACATTGCAAGAGGACACTTCAGGAGAGGTTAACTTTTTATAACAATTAAAAGCACAAAGGAGGATACAAGCAAGGAGAAAACATATTTACACTTGACTGGCTCGCAGTTCTAGGTGACGAAACCTGCCCTCGGTCCTGCCGAAGCAGCGGGTTTTAAATCCCATGTCCCCGCCCTCGGTGGGAGAATAACCAATCAAGTACTATACAAGCATCCACCCAATAACTTATTGGGGAAAGGAAAATACCACCAATCAGCTGTTTGGGAAAGAATAACACAACCAATGAATGATTGGGGAAAGAAGGTAACTCATCGCGACACTGTACACATATGCACACTTTCCACCATCACGATTTCGGATAATTATGCTTTCCCGCTGCGAGCTTCGCGAACACTCGCTTTCCCAACGTCCGGTTGCCGCCAAGTTCGAGGAACGCCACTTCAATCCATCTCTTTCCCATCGTCGCTCCTCATGCCTGCAGCTAGCGTGACAATAGGTCAAAGCATGCCGCTGCAGACATGGTACAAAGAGCCACGCACTGTGACGCGGGTCAGCCTCGCCGTACACACGTGCACACAGGATGCCGCCTAACGACTCCGTCCATAAGGAGAGTTTGAAGTCTCCTGTAATCCCCCGCCATTCGGCGCCTCCCTTCTCCCGCTGGGTTCACTGAGCCCTCTCTGTGCGGTTGTGCGGAGGGCCCAAGAAAAGCACATAAGGGGCATTCCACTACGCGACCGGATGCGGCAAACAAACTACAGCACCGCGAACTTCACTCCTCCCAACCAAGAATGTCACACGGACACTTGTTGTCAGTGGGACATTAAAGTTCAGCCACGGTGTCCAACAACAAAAGTACATACACACGCACACACACGTACGTCGGCTGTCCGGTCAGTCCACCAACACGCACACATGCGCCGGCTGTCCAGTCAGTACACCAGCACGCACACATGCGCGCACACAGCGGATATTTCAACCCGCACACACAAGGCCGGAAACCAATCTGCACATTCCAGAATTCACCATGTCAGATCGGTGCCCCAAACTGGCAGAAATAAATTCTAGCCACCTACATCTCGAAACAACACTTGTTTCTTTTGAGCCTTGCCCAGAAGACTGGACCCAACTTCCGAATTATCCGGGAAAACACCGGTTCTAAAGGCTGCCGCCGCCGTCGGATCAATAGAGCACACCTGCTCCTCGCGGGCCACGAAGATTGCTACTGCCCTCGCGTCTGCATTCACCCCTTCTTTGAGTTTCGCAGTAGGGTCAGGCCTCTCATCGGCTACTTCGCATGCAGTTTTGCATCGAGATTCAAGTAGCCCTAGCTCTTCGTACAACTGCCCACCGACGTTCACTTCAAAGAAAATCATGCCTTCGAGCCTTCTTTTCTCATAATTGACTCCACCAGCTTGCTTGCGCACTTCTGGCAATGCAACACACTGTCTCTCCTCCATACTGATAGCCACGGGGACAGATGCATTATCCCAGTCCTGCAGTTCCTTATCAGCTTCGAAAACCATTGCAGTGATCAAACGCGCATTCTTTCCTTCCTCGGCATCAAATGCAGCCTCATCGCTCGTTGTTAGTTAACAATATGTTGCAAAAACTTTTGCAGCTACCGGATTGGCCTCAAGCTCTACCGGCGTCTTAGGTTTGTCTCGAATTTTGAAATGTTCTTCAAAATCAGCTAGCTCTGTTTCTTCATGCAGCCGCTCTTTTACTGGCTGCTCTAGCAGCGAGTGCGTCTCAGGTGTTACCAGCTTCTCTACACCTTCCGCTACATGGGCTGTCAGTGCGCAGGGTGTCAGCTCCGGCTGGCTACCCACCTCATCTTTGAGAGCTAGCTTCCCGCCGCCTGCAAAGAGCGTTCCCGTTGTTGGCGCCTGCTCTACCTCTTCGCCGAGCGTTACTGCGGCCTCGGAGTTAGCGCCAACCTGCTCTGGCACAATGCTTAACTCTTTTTCACGAGCAATACACTCATGTGCCTCTTGGGTCTGCTCTGAGAGGCAGTGCTTCACAGGGCTGACTAACGCCCCTATGCCCTCAGCCATCTCTCCTGGCACGGCACACACGGTTGGGCCCTGCTGCCTAATCGCTGCAGCTTTCACACCTATAGCCATTGGCCCACAGGTAATTCTCAATACGGGAACATGCTGTTCTCGCTTCGATTTCGGACAGTCAATCATTAGATGCCCAAATTCCATGCAGTCAAAACATTGAACTGCTGCAAATAACATCCCTCTATCGGATTTTGTTCCCTGGTTGAATTTAGATTGCATCTGTGCAAGTTTTATCCTTTCTCGTTCAATTTCGAGTTTCAACTTGCCAATTTCAAGCAGCTGTTCTGCCTTCTGCTCAGTCTCCAAACATCGCATTATGCCCTCCCGATCGTACCGCACGGCAGCCATCTCCCTTTTCCGTGCCATCATCTATAGCACGAAAACGCTACACCGACATGGTGAATTCGGAGGAACCAGAAAGGTCTCCTACCTCGCAGGTTGCTTTCCTCTGCCACGGTAGTCACGTCGCCCTGAGTGACGACAGCGGGCTCCTTGATGCGGATGAGTTGAGTTGAGCCCCGGCTCTCACAGCAGCTCACTGACTTGTCCTGCCTCGTTTGACTTGCTGGTCTCCTGGTTCTTCTCTTGAACCTCAACGGGGACGCCTGGTTCCTTCCGCAGCTCACGGACTAGGCACCTCCACGACACGTCGGTCGCCTGGCTCCTTCAGCTCCTCGCCGACTTGAGCCTCCTACGTCCCGTTGACAATGACCAGCAGTCTCATGAAGCTTTCAACGTCGCTCTATGACGCTGACGTTCCTCCTTTAGGACGTACCGCTCTGCAGCTTGTCCACCGACTTGATCCTCCGCCCCTCCGTCAGATACCTCGAGCAGGAAGACGTAGCAAATCCTGTCTCGACTGCGCCAGTTGGATTCCCTCTTGACTCGTAGAGGGAAATTTAGTTAATGATGATTGTTGTAGGATTCTTGACGTCTTGCAGATTCGTTTTGCTTAATCACATTGCAAGAGGACACTTCAGGAGAGGTTAACTTTTTATAACAATTAAAAGCACAAAGGAGGATACAAGCAAAGAGAAAACATATTTACACTTGACTGGCTCGCAGTTCTAGGTGACGAAACCAGCCCTCGGTCCTGCCGAAGCAGCGGGTTTTAGATCCCATGTCCCCGCCCTCGGTGGGAGAATAACCAATCAAGTACTATACAAGCATCCACCCAATAACTTATTGGGGAAAGGAAAATACCACCAATCAGCAGTTTGGGAAAGAATAACACAACCAATGAATGATTGGGGAAAGAAGGTAACTCATCGCGACACTGTACACATATGCACACTTTCCACCATCACGATTTCAGATAATTATGCTTTCCCGCTGCGAGCTTCGCGAACACTCGCTTTCCCAACGTCCGGTTGCCGCCAAGTTCGAGGAACGCCACTTCAATCCACATCTTTCCCATCGTCGCTCCTCATGCCTGCAGCTAGCGTGACAATAGGTCAAAGCATGCCGCTGCAGACATGGTACAAAGAGCAACGCACTGTGACGCGGGTCAGCCTCGCCGTACACACGTGCACACAGGATGCCGCCTAACGACTCCGTCCATAAGGGGAGTTTGAAGTCTCCTGTAATCCCCCGCCATTCGGCGCCTCCCTTCTCCCGCTGGGTTCACTGAGCCTTCTCTGTGCGGTTGTGCGGAGGGCCCAAGAAAAGCACATAAGGGGCATTCCACTACGCGACCGGATGCGGCAAACAAACTACAGCACCGCGAACTTCACTACTGTTTTCTGTGGTGAGAACTGGAAACTATTCTTGTCTGCCCATGTTGCCAGTTTGTTGATTGTAAGCTGTACTTGTCTTTCGCATGTAAATATATTGGAAGATGTGCATGCTATCTGAAGATGGTCAACACAGACTGAATGCATAACGGACCTTGGGATTATTTTCTTAATAGAATTCATTTTCACAACGAACAGAGTTGTGCTTAAGATAAACCCTTGAGGCTCTCCATTTTCGCGAATAAAATTCCTCGAAAAGGTTGAGCCTAGACGGATATTAAATGATCGGTTCGACAATAAGTATTTAATGGAGTTCAACATTCTGCCACGGATGCCGAGCTCAGTCTTGAAGAATCCCGAACTTCCAGGTAGTATCGTATGATTTCTATAAATAAAAAAAGACGCTAAGACAGTGTTGCTTGTGTATAAAAGCTTCTCTGACAGTATTTTCAAGGCGGACTAGGTGATCTGAAGTGGAACATCCCTTTTTAAATACACACTGATGAACATCAAGAAGTTCACAGGAATGAAGAGCAAAAGTTAATCTTATATTACGGACACTTTCAAAGGATTTGGCGAGATAACTGGTTAAGGCTATGGGTCTATAACTGCTAGGAGAGGTTGGGGGTTTACTACGTTTAAGAAACGGTACATTGATAGCTTTCTGCCAGGCTTCCGGTATTTTCCCAGATATCCAAACTGTGCTCAAGAATCTTAAAAGTGCGTCCACGGCTGGTTCGGAAAGATGGGCAAGCATTTCGTAATGTATTTCGTCGGGTCCTGGAGCAGTTTTTTTGCTGGCAGTTAGTACTCTATTGATTTCTTGGAGGGTAATTAGACTATTGAATCTTTCATTTATACAGCCGCACTGATTTTTAATAATATAGCGCGAGCGTCGACCGAACTGCTGGTCAGCGCCTTATAACGGCGATAAGAGTGCAACAAGGCGAGAGTTCGCGCACGCGCACGAAGGCAGAGCGTTGTCTGCTGCGCTGTTCCGTGCACGAGGACACACGCCCTGCCACAATATCAGTTCGCAAGATCCCGGTGAAGCCGTAGAGCGAATGCGCATGATTAATATGCGAGAGTGCATGAGACGTGATTTCTTTCTTCCTCTTTTTTTGCCTATTACGGGAGGCCAGCCTGGTGATGCAAAGTTATGATAAGAAAAAATAAAAGGAAAGAAATATAGCAGCACGTTGAAATGATTGCCTGGATCGCGATAAACGGGGTTCCAACCAATGCTTTTTTATGCCGTCGAGACACTGCAAGGCTGATTAAAGAGCTGGTTGGAACCCCGTTTATAGCGATCCAGGCAATCATTTCAACGTGCTGCTATATTTCTTTCCTTTCATTTTTTCTTATCATAACTTCGCATCGCCAGGCTGGCCTTCCGTAAAAGGCAAAAAAAAGAGGGAGAAAGAAATTACGTTTCATGCAGTCTCGCATATAATCATACGCATGCGCTCTACGACTTGGCGGGATCTTGCGAACTGATATTGTGGGAGGGCGCGTGTCCTCGTGCACGGAACAGCGCAGCAGACGACGCTCTGCCTTCGTGCGCATGCGCGAACTCTCGCCTTGTTGCACGCTTATCGCCGTTAAAAGGCGCTGACCAGCAGTTCGGTCGACCCTCGCGCTATATTATTAAAAATCAGGGCGGCTGTACCTCCACTTGTTGGGAGCCTCTGTCTTTCAGCTGTGTTTTTGTAGTTTAAAAAGGACTGCGTATAGTGTGATGAACTTGAAATTGCAGCGAAATGTTCCCCCAACATGTCTGCCTGTTCCTCTATGCTTGTTTGTGTGCCAGGTGTTGTTAAAAAAGGAATTGTGAATGGTGAAAAGTTGCCGTTTAATTTTCGAACCTGCTGCCACATTTTTTTAGATGGGATCTGAGTGTTGATAGATGAAACATAATTTTGTCATGAAGCTTTCTCAGCACTGCGACGGACGTACCGAGCTTTAGCTTTTGCCTTTTTAAAATTGAAATGATTTTCATGTGTCCTACACCTGCGAAATTTACCCCAAGCTCTGTTTTGTTGTTTTTTCGCTTCTTTACAGTCTTTTGTCATAATTTTGACATAATTTTGTCATGAAGCTTTCTCAGCACTGCGACGGACGTACCGAGCTTTAGCTTTTGCCTTTTTAAAATTGAAGAGATTTTCATGTGTCCTACACCTGCGAAATTTACCCCAAGCTCTGTTTTGTTGTTTTTTCGCTTCTTTACAGTCTTTTGTCCACCATACTTTGTGGTTTTGTCGCGCCACTCCTAACGACTGAGGAATTGGTGTGTGCGCGGCAGTTATGATTCAATTAGTGAACTTTTCATTTATTTGGTCGATGATGAGATTTTCTAAAAGTATATTTTCTAAGGTTGCCTTTGCTCTAAAAAGTGACCAGTCGGCGAGGTGAAGCTTGCAGTGCCGTGGCCTCATGGGGATTATTTCCGGTGGGTTCGATAAAGTGATTAGTATAGGGAGGTGATCGCTGCCATATGGGTTGTCAACGACGTCCCATTTAAAATCGTTAAAAACCGAAGGTGAACTCAACGACCAATCTAAACATGTCATTTTCCCTGAGGCAGGGCAGCAGTAGGTGGCTTTTTCTGTATTTAGAAGGCATACACTATTTGTGAGGCTAATCGCGTTATTATTCACATGAAAAGAAAAATTAAGCGGCTGAGAAAACAGCCTAAAACTTCCACACCGCAGTTTAGTGAAATGAAAAACGATTTAGAAACAAAAGTCAGGCATGCAAGAAACAATTTTTTCAGTAAAACGCTATCAGAGTTTACTGTGAGTGACCCCCCAAAATTTTGGCGTCACGTAAGCCAAGATAATGAGGAGATTCATAAAATAAAATTTGAAAATAAATTTATCAATGAACCAGCAGACATAGCAGGAATTTTCAATCGGTATTTTCAGACAGTTTTTTCGGAGCGGAATAAACATGAATATCACAGTACCCCAATGGCTCCAGCGAGAGCTACATTGATTACTCGCGAAGGTGTCATTACCATGTTACTTAATTTGAATGCAAAAAAGTCCACAGGCCCTGATGGCATTCCGAACGCTTTTCTTAGACGTTATGCTTAGCAGATTTCAGGGTTTCTAACTGATATGTTCAACTTGTCGGTTGCTACAAGTGACATTCCAGCTGATTGGCGCATTGCACGTGTTACACCAATTCATAAAAAGGGTGACCGACTCTCTGTAAATAATTATCGTTCTGTTTCAATTACAAGTACATGTTGTAAATTGTTGGAACACACTATTGCATGTTACATTCAAGATTTTTTAGCAGACCATAATTTGTTGTCATATCAGCATGGCTTCAGAAAAGCCGTCTACAGTAACCCAGCCGGTTTGAACTGTGCATGATTTATCGAGTGTGCTTGATGTGTCTGGTCAGGTAGACATTCTGTTTTTAGATTTTTCAAAGGCCTTCGACAAACTGCCTCACGATAAACTACTGTATAAATTAGAACGCCTTGGTCTCCCTTCTTTTATTGTTCAGTGGGTCAGTGCATACCTCCGCACTAGAAGCCCATTTGTAGAAATAAGAAGTTGTGCATCTGGTGTCCTTCCTTTTACTTCAGGCGTACCACAAGGAAGTGTTTTAGGGCCACTGTTGTTTCTTATCTATGTTAATGATTTAGTGGATGTTATCCCCGGTGAAGTATCTATAAGACTGTTTGCTGATGATTGTCTTGTTTTCAAACAAGTAACCTGTGCTAACGATCATATTTTGCTTCAGAACAGTATTCTAGCAATAGCACGATGGAGTTATCGCTGGGGGATGGAGCTGAACACAGATAAAACGGTACTCTTGCGTGTTACTAGGAAGAAGTCAATTAGTACTTTCACATATTCGCTCTTTAACAGGCCTATTTCAGTAGTTGATAAGTATAAATACCTTGGTGTTACACTGACTAACAAGCTAACCTGGTCCGAGCATATAAACGATATTTGTGTAGCCGCTCTTAGAAAGTAGTGGTTCCTGAAAAGAAAACTCAGAAGCGCACCACCTTGTACAAAGATCCTAGCTTATAATGCATGCATAAGATCGAAACTAGAATATGGCTCTGTTGTAAGGGACCCTCATTGTAAAAAAGATATTATGCAGCTTGAAAAGGTACAAAGGAAAGCAGTTAGATTTATTTTTGGAAAATATAAATGATTAGGCTCCCCTTCTAATTTAATGAAGCTCAATAATATCCCTACATTAGGAGCATGAAGGCAAGTTAGCCGTCTTGCATTTCTTTATAACGGTCTTTCCGGAAAGATCAAGTTACCCATACCAGAATCTGTTAAACAAGCTAGTACAAGGACAACGCGGCATAATCACGAACAATCCTTAGCCCCAGTCTTCGCTCGCACTAACACATTTAAATATAGTTTTTTTCCCCGCAAGATCACTGAAAGGAATTATTTACCACACAACATTTTTAAAAGCAAAGACATTGTGAAAGGACTAGAAAGCCATATTTTGCATACTTAACATATCCTGTTTTCCTTCCAGAAGTGTTATTTGTCATGCATTTCGCATTCGTATCATACATGAGATGTGTTGTTGCCATTTATTTCCCAATATTAGTTTTATCATATAGTTGTTCTTTTAAGAAATGTGTTGTTTCCCATGTGTTCTTTCTCGCATTGTAGCCGCCGCGGTGGCTCAGTGACTATGGTGCTCGGCTGCTGACCCAAAAGACGCGGGTTCGATCCCGGCCGCGGCGGCTAGAATTTCTTTGGAGGAGAAATTCTAGAGACCCGTGTGCTGTGCGATGTCAGTGCACGTTAAAGAACCCCAGGTGGTCGAAACTTCCGGAGCCCTCCACTACGGCGTCTCTCATAGCCTTAGTCGCTTTGGGACGTTAAACCCCACAAAACCAAAACCAAACATTTCTCGCATTGTATATGTTCCTCTTGTGTTCTCAATTTGTATGCCCATTCTGCTTGGGCCAAAACGTTGGCCTGCAGTATATGTAAATAAAGAATAAATAAATAAATAAAAAAATCGTCAACTATTTGACCCCTAGAGTCACAGTGCTCGCTTCCCCAAAAAGGGGAGCGAGCATTGAAGTCCCCTACTACTAGATACGGTTTTGGAAGTTCATTGATTAGTTCTTCTAGATCGTGCACCTTTTTGAAGATAACAATGGTCGTGTAAATAAATCTGCATTGGAAGTGAGCAAAAAGCGATTGAAGGATTGGTGGCTGAAAAGCTGGCCTAAGGTTGGAAGTGTAGGAAACCCTAGGTAAAGAAGGTGGCGAATCTTAATGAGAATTGACAACACTGGTGAACAAAAATAAAATAAATGAAAGCTGGGCATGGTGGCAATTGCCAGCACCCCGTTTCAAAGGGGGCGCTCTTATTTATCCATCCATCGAGCCATCTATCCATCCGTTTTCAAAATGTATTGGGTAATCCCCTAGAGTGAAATGGTAGTCTGCCAGGTGCATCTGTGAAATAGGATTATCCATGATGTCGTGACAGTCGGTCAAATCTGCTAGATGGAGGGCCTTCTTTGTGTAGTACCTGTAAATTCCTTCGTGAGTCATATCTGACACTACTGATGACTCATGGAGAGGGCGTAATCTTGTGGGCGCTAAACGATACCCTCTGCACTTCGCTAGAAGTGGAGAGGGTATGCACAATCTAGGAAAAAATGTCCCCAAGTTAAGAAGAACATTTCTTCCGGAACCCAGTTGACAGGAAATGTACCTCTTTATTAGACTCCTGTTTGGTATTGAGAAGGGATTCTTTGTCGTGCCTGCAAAAGTTCGCAACACAGAGCTCTTGAATTTTTCGACAGGTGCTTTGGCAAAGATGGAAGAAGCAAGCCTGTATGGTAACGCCTTCTCCAAACACTGCCTTGACAGCATTCATGGGCGCTCTTTCAAAGTCGCACATAACGAGGTCCGGGTACAGAATCAATTCAAGGAGTTCGCAATGGCCACAAAGTGGCCTGAAAAGCTCTTCGTAGGAGTCCTCATTTTTTCTTGTCACGCAGGCGTAAGCAACTGATACAACACCTTCGCTGAGTGGTACAAGAATAAAATATGGCTGCAGGAATCCCTTCGGTGCGAGATCGAAGTTCCCATCCATGAACCACCTGTTGCTCTCGGCTAGCAACTTCAAGCAAGTTGTGCTGGCAAATACAAGTAGTCTGTTTTCAGACTCCGTACCATTGTCGTAGCAGAAGAAGGGCTCTGGCTTGCTACCGGAGGTCATAGTCCACGGTGGCTGAACAACAAGGTCCCTGAGGCTGACAGAATTCGGCGGGTAGATTTTTCTACGCTGTTGGCGAGTGCAGCGTTTCAGCCTCTGCTCACTGCTTATGCGACATTTTGCTTCCTCACTAAGGCATCTGACTGCATCTGCGAGAAAGGCAGCAAGCTTTCCTTTTGAGACAAGAGCAGTTACTTTCATTTTCTGCTTTGTTTTTGCGATATTTACAGCAGCATCACCTGCGGGGTGATTGTAGGGAACAATTAGGCGGTACTAAGAGGAATGTTTCATACAGTACCAGCGGGTGCCGGAGGCAATATCTTTTTGCCTTGTATACATAAAGACGACAAGGCATAGCTTTACGCCTCCTTTGTTCGACTTCATGGTCTCCATCCTGAAATTAAATACACCATTAAATCAATACCCTTAGAAGTATGCAAATTTTAGCGATCTGTATACCGTTACATCACGTCTGCTAAGTCGTACACTTACCTTGCAAGAACTGGTGCAAGCACGAAGCTGCTGTCTCTAGGTGCAGCGCATTGGCGCTGAACTACCACCCTTTAAATATTGCGTCGGCGTCATGTGACAGCTGGATGATAGTGTAGAGGACACGCGCAGTCCTCGTTCCTGCAAACGCGATGCCCAGCAAGAAACGTTCGGTCATGATGTCAAGTGCCTTCGTTATGATCAATGGTAATATAATTTTTTCCACTTGCTTTCTGCAATACACGATATTTGCTTGTATTTAGCTTGTATTTAGCTTGTGTAATGAGATGTCCTTCTCATCATGTGTTTCGTTGCAAACCTTCCAAGTATTGAGCGATAAACCATTGCCCCACTAGCGTTGCTTTGACCATGCCTCTTTAAACCGGCAAACAACTTGCACGCGCCTCATGCGATCCGTACATCCATGCTAGTTGCATCCATGTACACATGCGAGGAGGCCGGCTGCTCAAATTACGACGGCTTACGATACGTTGGATGTCGTCCGTTTGGGGACATTTTTTCCTTCTTCACAAATCGGGATGTTTTATCCGGGGATGTATTTTCCGTGGACGTTTTTTCCGGGCCGTATCTTCCGGGGACGTTTTTTCTGGAACATTTTTTTTCGGCTCCCCAGAAGAAATATAGACACGCAGAGCGCAACGCATGCAGCCTGAAGAAGCTTAATACGGGGGCGCAAACATTGCGTTGTACGGGCAATCGTCATCGCTCCGTTGTTTTGTAAACTACGCGGATGCCACTAGCCCGCTCTGTTCCCAATGCATTTTATCATCCCAAGCACTAAAGTTGAAGAAGCATTTTCGAATTGTGGTTCCGTAAACACAAGCATGTTAACCCAAGTCAAGAAGGCCAATACCCCTACTACTGCATCCTGTGGGCAAAGCATGTGAAGCAATGAGGTAGAAGTGATTCGTGCGTCTTTGCTAAGTTCGAAAACTTTTTACAGCCACAAATTCCGCGTGTAATGTTTCCACTGTACGATTAGCCGAAAAGCGCCTAATTATCAGAAATGCAAACGACAGCAAGAACACGGCCTAAGAACACGTATCGATGAAGTACTAATGTTTTTCTATAGGGTTACCAAGCTGGAAACATTTATCTCGCTCATCGCGTTGCTGACATCGCCGCACACCACACGTATTGTTACATTTCGACGCATCAGCCCATGCAGAAGTTCGCACCAACTACAGCGGACATGGTGACCGGTGCTGCGCTAGCCCAACAACACAGCAAGGCCACGGAAGTGTCATTACTGTTGCAAACTGCCTTCCACATGTCGCCGAGTGGAATAAAACGGGACCGAGTGGCGATTGAGTGTCCTCTAGCTGAAACCCGCCCTATTTGGATGCTCGGAATTTCTCAGTAGTCACCGCCTATCCTCCCCTTATCTGACCTATTTCTTTCATAAAAATAATGTGAGCAGACCAGGTGGTCTTCAAGCCGGCAGCAGTATTTCCTCTATGCCACGTGCACTGACTCATAGAAATTGAAGTAGGGGGAATGCTTCAGAGCGTGCCATCTTTTCTACAAGACGGCATGTGTTCGTCTGGACAAGGCTTTCATCACTGACGGGGTTTGAATACGACCTCCACACCGAGGAGCAATGCCCGGTGCGGGGGAGGAGGGCGGGAAGTAGAAAGGGTGTGAGCGCCCCCCTGCACTTATATAGCGAAATACTCGAACGCACTTCGAGGCATAAGCAATATTTTGCGGAAACATGTCCAACATTCCCGGCCAAAAATTTTGAATATTAAAAAATTGGGAGATATGGTTATGGAAATATTGAAGGCAGTGACCCATTTTTCTTATGTGTAACAAAATATTCCATTTAACGTGTTTCCTTCGGTCACTGGAGCAGTCAAGAGTGTCAATAGAAAAAGGGAATGCTTCTGAAGTTAGCGAAAACGATAAAAGCAAAAAAAATTCAGGAGCACTTTAACTGTCTAAAGTGCAGGGAGGCGAAAGCGTTTTCCGCACTACTTTGACTGCTTCTGTGGCACTGGTGGCGTCACATGTAATTGAGTACTAATTACTAAGTGATGACAAATCACTAATTAATGGTTAATTACTGATTAATGCCTGAATACCAATTAAATGCTAATTAATGGCGCTTAAGCCTCGCCTTTAGGAGTGGAACGCGACAGCGTGTTGTAGCGCTGCCAGGGAGTCCACGGAACGCCACCACCCGTTCGGCGCGATGCCTTGCCGTTTGAACGCAACGCTTTTTGAGGAAAGGAAACGGCGCAGTAATTCTTTGTCATCTCGGTGGACAACTGAACCGCACCGTAGAGGAAGGGAGGAATTGGGAGTGAAAGAAGAAAGACAAAGATGGCTCGTAATGAAGAAAATGAAAATTGTATTAGAGGAAAGGAAATTACGCAGTAACTGTTTCACATATCTCGGTGGACACCCGTCAAAATTCATGGGGGGAGGGGTGCACTTTTTTTACCTAAAGTGCGGTCACTGATGTGTGGTTAAGATTTTAAGCTTCGCCTCTAAGAGTGGAACGCGACAGCGTCTTGCAACGCTGCCAGGGAGTCCATTGAACGCCATCGCCCATTCGGTTCTACGCATCGCTCGTCGGTAAATTGGTTTTTGAGGAAAGGAAGTGTATCTGTCTCTCATATCTCATACCTCGGTGGACACCTAAACCTCGCCGGAGGGGAAGGGAGGAGGATGGCAGTGAGCGAAGACACCGTATTCACTAGACGCGCCTTTGTTCATTCCAAACCATCGAGCTGGCATGGCGGAGTGGATAGCATGCTCGTCTCGCACTCCGAAGACCGGGGTTCGATTCCCGAGATCGACAAATTTCCTGCTCTGTTTTATTTATTTATATGGCATGACTAGAAAAGTTAATTAGGCTAATTGGGTTATTAAGCAATTAACTAAGCTCAGTCCCATTTACTTGGAGCATCACTATATGATCCCTTCAATTGGTTGCATGGTTACTAGCCAAAGTACAATTGGCCCCGTTTGAAATTGGCGCACTGTGACGTCACGACCGTTTCGACCAACTGAAAAGCGTGACATTTCTGTCGACAATTGCAGCTTACAACGATGAGACATTAAAGGCTTTCGCCTTAAAAAATGGCTGAGGCGAAGCATCATCGTGTCGCGTAATTTGGAGGCGCACAACCACAGCGACGGCGCGAGGTGGGCCCCGTTTCTCCACTGTCGTGACGTCATCGTGTCACGTGGTGTGACGTCATGTATCACGTGATTTGGAGGCGCACAACCACAGCGACGGCGCGAGGTGGGCCCCCGTTTCTTTATTGTCGTGACGTCATCGTGTCACATGGTGGAGACGTCATGTATCACGTGATTTGGAGGCGCATAACCACGGTGAAGGGCTGAAGTGGTAGCTACAGTAGTATGCTCCGCATAAAAAAAAATTCCGCTGCCGTCGGGTGTTAAGCGGATATACTAATTGTTGTCCCAAAGTCTTATATGAAATAAATTTCATTCGTAAACTGTTTCCCGCCGAAATTCGATTTTTTTCCGATATTGTTGGGTTTGTGCCACTTTATTTTAACTATATTGCAACCACCGTCTCCAGAACTCAGAAACGCTCTTCTTTCTTCTGAACGAACCAGCGCAAAAAACACAACGGACAACAAAAAGGCGGAACACGACGGACAGGAGCGCTGAGCTTACAACTTTATTTCGGAAGTACAGGTGCAACGAATATATACAGCCATATGTCAGGGGGACGTACCACAGAAGGAAAGCAAGAACAAGTGGAATCTTCAAGGTCATGAAGAGACAAGCGACAGAAGCAAACCAAAGCTCTGAACTAATATAACACGTGAAGGTGAGAAGTTTCAATGGAGGCAAGAATAAAAAGGAAAAAAAAACGGGGAGAAAACGCCAGACCTCGCGAAGACGAAAATTTATACTCATAACAAAAACCGACAAAAACAAAAAGGTAAAAACCAATAAAGCAATAAGAGCAATAAAGTTAACAGGGCAATGGAAATGAAAAAGACAATATGCCAACAAGTAAGACGGCAAAAAAACTAACAGCTAAAATTCAGAAAACATCGCGGAAAACTAACAGAAATATAAGGTTAAGTTTTGTGTATCAAACAGCGGAATGAAAGTTGGCGGGAAAAAGAACGGTTGCATAAGGTCCGAAAGTTAATATGTTAATATCTCGAAATTTGCGCCAGATACGCGAGATTTTTCTCGGATAGCGACAGTGAAGGCATGCTAATGCGCTTTTTTGTTTAACGCAGCTATTGTGATTGCCTAAACTATTTCACGGGGCCTCGTGCTTCTGATTGTGGCTATTCGCGAGTTTTTTCAAAGTGCGGCGAACAACCTTTTTCTACATCTTTGCAATCCCGAAAATGGTTACCGATGTGACGGCACTTTTGGACATTTGCGTTGTAATCATGTTCTTTTAGTCGTTCATTTAAACAACGCCCTGTCTGTCTAATTTACTGCTTCCTACAGTACAAAGGGATGGAATAGACAACTGAATCGGTACATTGCACAAAATTCTTCTGGAGCATGATATTGCATATACTCTCTTTTTTACGAGTGTCATTGACCTTTCTGCAAAGCTGGGAAAGTCGCTTTCGGGCACTAAAGACGACTTCAACTCCAACACGTTTCCCAATATTCTTGATGTTGTGCGAAATGCGATCAAGTAGGGCATAACAGCGACCTTCTATCTCTGTTGTCAGTCGTGGCAGTCGAATCGGGTCGTTATGATTTTTTAAAATTTAAGGTTTTAAAAACGAGCAATTGAACGTCAGATAACCGCACTACTGTCTGGTAGAGGGAAAATGATCACTATGGGGTGCAAAAACTGAGAGTTATAGCATATTGTTACAGAAGACGTTTAAACATACCGTCTCTAGCCTAATAAGTTACCGTAGGGCGAAAACAAGTCGTGAGTACGGCAGATGCCCGCGAATTTATTAGAAAGAGAAATATGCATGCATTGCAAGCATTTCCTTCCAGTGAGATGGTACATGCACTTTAATCACCTTAACTTTTTGCGAACGGCCTGCTCAGCGTGCTTTGAAATACCCTGGCCTGTAGACAACTTTAATACACAAAACACAAGAAGCTTGGGCGGCTCGGGAACGTGCTTACTGCGTTGCAAATGGTGTAAGAAACCCAGCTACGACACCTCTTTGCCGTGCGCCGCGCCGCTTCTTTCGATGTTTGATTCCATGGTTTAGATGTTAGCGCAGTGGTGCCATCCAATGACAGTAAGTCAAAGCGCATACCCTGGGGAGGAGGAACTATTTTCTTCACTTAGTGATAAATATGAGAAAAATTACCAAAATAGTCTTGTTTTTCAAGGAAGAAAACTATGAATATAGAGGAAAAAGTTAAAGCTGGCATAAAAACTACAGTGTTGTCGTTGCTATTTTCGCAAACTACTCGGCATATAGATAGGCTTCACTGCTCGAAAATTGCTCAGTTATCTAAAAAAACATCGGCTAGTCACTTAAACCCCTACGTATGAGCGAGAGTTTTTTAATTAAGAGCGAATTAAGGCGGAAATGACGCCGTAGAATGCTGCGGCGATGCTGTGTTAGGCCCGAAGCGGCCGTGCAAGGCGCCACCATGTTTCTTTACAAGCGAACGCAAACTCTCCGCACAACGCTGGAAGAGATTCCGCAAAGTGCTAGCGCCCCGGCAATGGACGCGCATGCACAGCAGTCGCGAGCCGAGCCCCGCCAATGATTACGTAAACACGGCGACGATATGCTAGAACTCTCTTACGACAGAAGCGAGCACGTAATCACTCCTACGAGCGGCGCTAGCGCCACCCCTAGTCCATCTGCACGCAGCACCGATAGATGGCGACTGTTGTCGAGAGTAGGGACGCGACCGCAGCCTGCGTGCGAGGGTAAGGGATTAAGCCTATAAAAGGGGTCGGAGTCACAGAAGCTTTACTCCAGTGCTTGCTGGTGACTGCAGCGGCAAGCTAAGAATGGCTGCCCCTCTTTCGAAGCTGTTGCACCAGACGAAAAAGAAGCTCCGCAAGGTGAAGAAGAACCCGGTCCGCATCGACCTGCATCGCCTCGTGCTGCTCAACACGACGCTCAAGACCATACGCGTCCTGAAGGCAGAATTGAATTTGCAAGAGGCTGCGGTTCAAAGGCTCGAAGCCCACAGGTGTGGTCCTGAGGGGAGAACTTGATAAACTTCCACTTGGCCCCGACTTCTTCGCCTGACATTTAGCCCTCCATACCTTTGAAGCATGACAACTGCCCTTGTCAGGGCCACCTACGTGATGCATTGGCAGAGCTTCACACGCCCCATCCACAGCCCCGTTGCCTCTCATTCATTGACTTGTGATTTTAGTAGATGTTTCTTCATGAACTACCCCCGCAGATTCTTTACAGGTGCGGCAATAAGCACTTCGGCAGGACAGTCGTTTGTCAATGACCTGGAAGCTTTGCAGTTGAGAGAATCGTTTTGCTTTTTTCGCTGAGCTGGAGAGCGCACCTAGCGCAACAAGCAGCATGTATGTTTTAATTGTATTTGCGCTATTTTGCGCAACACTAAAGTTGTTTCAGGAGCTCTCCCTGCGTTGTCTGTAAGGCCAAATTCTCAGCTCAGACGTAATTCTCTTCAACGGCGCCTTCAATATTTGCACTTCACAGACATAAGCGCCGGAATGTGATTCGCCTGTAGCATTGCTACGCATACTTCGAGTTTTTACGTCGCAGTCGTTCCCTTCCTTCTACCAAGCAACGAAACCAATTTTTTTTCTCATTAAGAAATACAACAGAAAGCGTTGTCATTGTTTAGGAGTGGAGTGCAAGGTTCTAATAGTTTTTCAAAAATAAGGTAGGTATGCCAGCGGCGTCGATTTAGGTACTTTTAGAATAGGTGACCCCATCAGCTAGCTGGACTGAACCCCCCTGATGCGAGGAGGGTGGTCAAATCACTGGCGTTTCAAGGGTTTACGTACGGGACGTTTGGTTGCATCCGTTTGAGAACATTGTTTTTCTACTTTGAAAATGGGGACGTTCTATCCAGCGGAGGCTTTTTCCAAGACCGAGGACACACAACGAGTGAAAGCAGGCCTGAGTTGGTGGAGTGCCGTGCTATAATCTCGAAGAGCTTACTCTAATCTAAAACGGATAGATTATAAGCCAGAAAAAAGAAACAAGAAATAAAATACACGAGTAAACTTTATCTAATTATTTCGCAAGTAAAACGCGGGCGCCGACACCAAGTTCTATGAAGGTAAGCTACCAATGACGTCGCCTGAAAAACGGTGCCAAGCGTTCCTTTTCGGCACGGCTTGGTTTGGTTTGGTTTGGTTTATGGGGTTTAACGTCCCAAAGCGACTAAGGCTATGAGAGACGCCGTAGTGGAGGGCTCCGGAAATTTCGACCACCTGGGGATCTTTAACGTGCACAGACATCGCACAGTACACGGGCCTCTAGAATTTCTCCTCCAAAGAAATTCTAGCCGCCGCGGCCGGGATCGAACCCGCGTCTTTCGGGTCAGCAGCCGAGCACCATAACCGCTGAGCCACCGCGGCGGCTTTTCGGCACGGCCGTCAGAAGTTTGAACCATCTGGCAGAAGGACTTTTTTAAACCAATTTTCTTGGCTATACAAGCGCCTTTTGTTTTTTGCTGGCGGACAGATCACCAACATACGCAGCGTGAGCAAGACAAAATATTTTAATGCAGGAATGCTTTTTTTGCGTGATTTTTAGCTCTTTGTCTGTACAATTTTGTTACATCGTCGGTTCAAACCAAACCGAAAGATATAGGTTCTCGTGGGAATCATCTCCACGAAAAATTTCACTATAAAATTTCGCGGGATGTAGGGAGCCCCTGCAGAAATCCATTACGTGTGCCCATGAGATCATCCGTCACGCACGCTCGCCTAGTGTTGTGCTGCGCTACTCTCCCTGAAGAACTGCGTTGAGTTGAGTTGAGTTGGGATTAATGGCGCATAAGCAACTAAGGATATCATGCGCCAAGCTCAGGGTGTGGAAAATTCTTTTAAATAGCTGTTATACTAAAGTCTAAATGAACGGCGGTGTAAAGGGCCTAAAAAGTTCATTCGTGCGACGTAGTAAAAATATGAGACAGAATTTTAAAACAGACTTATGGTAAAAGCTTTAAAAAGGGTTGGCAACCTCAGCAGCCATCCTTGGCTGTGCAAGGATCTCGAGGTCCCCAACCAATGGAATAGGGACCTCAGCCGTCTTCTCGGGAGTGAGAAAGTGGCCGAGGTGCATTAGAATTCCCAACCGATAGAATAGTGACCTCAGCTGTCTTCTCACGACGAGAGGGTGGCTGAGGTGGGGCTCAAAAAAAAAATTCGCAAGTTGTAAAAAACTGACCATTGTTGAGAGTTTCGAGAGTACGTTGGCTTCTTTTAAAAAGTTAAAAACGCTTGACTTATCAATAAGAGCTTCTTCACCTAAAATCAATGACGGATGAAAAGGGATGTGTTGGTTGTAAAACAGGGTAAAAAACTTGTTGCTGAGTGTTTTAAGTTCTATGCATGATATTAAAATATGAGCTACTGTGAGTTCATCTCCGCATTTTTCACATGTAGGCTTGTCTTGTTTTGTTAGTAGAAAGTTGTGGGTAAGGTGCGTGTGTGTCCAATACGTAAACGACAAAAAATAACTTCAAAAAAGCGTTCCTGATGTGTGCATGATTTCTATTCTCCTAATATTGGTTTTAATAAGTGCAGCTTGTTATTTATCTGACTATTCCATGTGCTCTGCTATTTGTTCCTCAGTCTATTCTGAACTAGCTTCATAGAATCATTATGTGGCATGCTTATTTTCTGTATTTCCTTGTTGCGGGCTTGAGCAGCGCATGCGTCCGCTCTCTGGTTACCATCAATTCCAACATGGCTTGGAACCCAACATAATTTTATGTTATGTCCTTGTGTTATGATCCTTGTTATGTTGTGTATGACAGTACCTAGTGATGGCATGACTGCATTTCTGGACTGTAGTGCTTTCAGTACACTCAGGGAGTCTGTGTAGATAATACTGTTTTCGATGTTCTTGCTTATTATTTTCTCCGTAGCAAGAAACACAGCATAACACTCAGCTGTAAACACCGATGCACACTGAGAAAGCCTTACTATTTTTTCCCAGTTCCCTTCCACTACTGCACTTCCAACATAACCTGCAGTTTTCGATCCGTCTGTGTAGAACTCGGTGTAGATATCATATTTTTTCTTTAGTGTAAGGAACTCTTGTATGATGTGTTCTGTTGGAGTTTGTTTCTTGTTGAACTGTGTAAGACTTATATCACAGATCGACGGAAAACTGTACCAAGGGGCGAATGCGTGGCAAAGTTCTGCAACGTTTGGTAATGTTTCTGATACGTCAAGTTCTCGGCAGATCTCCTCAAACCGCATTAGCAAAGGCCTGGTTGCTTGGGGCTTATTTGTAAATATTATTCGAGACGGGCATGTTCTGACGATTGAATAACACACGTGTTTTGTTCGCGACCTAATTCTTAGAATGTATGAACATGTAAGTGCTTTTCTTCTATCTTCTAGTGATGGCTCATTTGCTTCAACATGAAGGCTCATTACCGGAGACGTTCTGTATGCTCCACAAGAAAGGCGGACACCTAGATTATGAACTGGATCTAATCTTTTTAGATATGAAGGCCTTGCCGAGCCGTATACTATACTCCGATAATCTAGACATGAGCGCACTAGAGAACGGTAGATGTGAAGGAGGCATGCTCTGTCAGATCCCCAGCGTTTCCTGGAGAGTACTTTAAGAATATTCATTGCAAGGGAGGCCTTTACTTTCAAGTTGTTTATGTGCGGCAGAAATGTAAGTTTTTTATCAAATGTTATTCCTAAAAATTTATGTTCTTGTTTTACCGGTAGTGTGGTTCCATTTAGGTATAAGTTCGGATCGATCTGCAAGCCTCTCTTAAGCGAGAAAGCAACAGCCACTGTTTTCTGTGAAGAGAACTTGAACCCATTTTTGTCTGCCCAGATTGCTAACTTGTTTAAAGTGAGTTGTACCTGCCACTCACACCTTGACAGGTTGGAGGACGTGCAAGCAATCTGAAGGTCGACGACGACATATACGGAATACATAATGGAGTTGGGAATTATTTTCACTATGGTATTCATTTTCACGACAAAAAGAGTGGTACTTAGGATACAGCCCTGCGGTACCCTATTCTCCTGGACAAAGCTCTTCGAAAGGGTTGCACCCAGGCGCACCTGAAAAGACCGGTCTGACAGGAAATCCTTCAGGCTGTTCAACATCCTACCTCGGATGCCAAGATCTGCCAAGTCGCGTAGAATCCCATATCTCCATGTGGTATCGTACGCTTTCTCCATGTCAAAGAAGACTGCCAGACAGTGTTGTTGATGTATGAATGCCTCTCGAACTGTGTTTTCTAAGCGGACGAGATGGTCAGTTGTCGAACATCCTTTCTTAAAGCCGCACTGGTGGATGTCAAGGAGTTCGCGTGATTCAAGAATGAACATAAGGCCAACGTTCAGCACACTTTCAAATGATTTTGCGATACAACTTGTAAGAGCTATGGGCCTATAACTATTAGGAGATGTGGGCGGCTTTCCAGGTTTTAAGAATGGTACGATAACTGCTTTTTTCCAAGCCTCTGGCATCTTTCCGGACACCCATATCTTGTTGAAAAATTGCAGAAGTGCTGCTACAACAGCTTCGGACAGGTGGGCAAGCATTTGATAATGTACATCATCCGGGCCAAGCGCTGTCTGTTTAGCGGAGGACAGTACGTTTTGGATCTCCTGAATTGTAAATATTGTATTATATTGTCACGTAGTGGTGACTGAAGTCCGGCGAACAGGAACACAGCGAGAATTTCTTCGAAACGAAACTCTTTATTCGGGCTGACTTGCGCCCGCAAAGAACTGAATCACTCGGCGGCGGCGTAGCAACAAGCGTGCTCGGCGGCCGTCGAACAGAATGCCCGCCGCTGTCGGCCGTGCTCTTTTTAAAGCCGATAGCGAACCTTCCAGATAAAGCTTTAGAAGTTACTAGAACATTCTGGCGCAAACTAGAAAACGGCTCCGTCCGGTTGAGATTAATCAAGATAATTCTAGGCGCGTCTTGCGTCACAAACGAACGATAAAGCGGCGTGCCGGCAGCCTTGAAGCATGAACAAATAAAAACAACAAACAAACGCTACGAAGATGCGCGGCATTACTCCCCTCTCAAAGAAGCATCGACTCGATGCTTTAGAACATAATGCGGCTATCAACAATCAAAAACAGATTGTGTGAAAAAATAAACACCGAATGTGGAAACACGGCGTCCTTTAGCGTGCATTATAGGGCTTTAGGCGTACGACATGGACTACTTCTGGTCGTACGCGGCGTCGCTGGGATTGAGTCATTTGGTTAGGGACGACTTCATAGTCCAATTCACCTAGCCGGCGAAGAACCTTGTACGGGCCGAAATAGCGTCGCAAAAGCTTTTCGCTCAATCCTCGGCGGCGAATGGGCGTCCAGACCCAGACTCGGTCTCCTGGCTTGTATTCCGCGTTGCGTCTTCGTAGGTTGTAGCGTGTGGCATCGGTCCGCTGCTGGTCTTTTATCCTTAATCGGGCACGTCTTCGGGCTTCTTCTGCGCGTTGTAGGTAGGCGGCGACGTCGACGTTATCTTCTTCGGTAACGTTCGGCAGCATGGCGTCCAGCGTGGTCGTGGCCTCTCTGCCATGGACGAGCCTAAAAGGCGTCATCTGGGTGGTCTCCTGCACTGCGGTGTTGTAGGCGAAGACTACGTAAGGCAAGATGACGTCCCAGGTCTTGTGTTCGGCGTCGACATACATGGCGAGCATATCGGCGATGGTTTTGTTGAGGCCTCGGTCAGTCCGTTGGTCTGCGGGTGGTATGCAGTTGTTCTCCGGTGGCTGGTTTGGCTGTAATGGAGAATGGCTTGCGTCAGTTCCGCCGTGAATGCTGTTCCTCTGTCAGTGATGAGCACATCGGGGGCGCCGTGTCGCAGAAGAATGTTCTCCACGAAAAATTTGCCGACTTCTGCTGCTGTTCCGTTTGGTAGAGCTTTTGCCTCGGCGTAGCGGGTCAGGTAGTCGGTCGCTATTATGATCCACTTATTTCCAGATGTTGATTTCGGGAAAGAGCCAAGCAAGTCCATGCCGATCTGCTGAAAGGGCCTTGAGGGGGGTTCAATGGGGTTCAGAAATCCTGCTGGTCGGGTTGGAGGGGTCTTTCGTCGCTGACAATCTCGGCAGGTTTTCACATAATGTGCGACATCGGCAGACAGTCGGGGCCAGTAATACTTGTCCTGAATGCGGCGGAGAGTGCGAGAAAACCCGAGATGTCCAGCTGTCGGCTCCTCGTGTGAGGTCTGAAGAACTTCTCCGCGCAGACTGACAGGTACAACAAGGAGGTAGGCTGTCTTGTTCGCTGCAAAGTTTTTCTTCACGAGGACATCGTTCTATAAACAGAACGAAGACAATCCTCGCTTGAAAGAGGCGGGGGGTGAAGAAACCTTGCCTTCCAAGTATTCGATGAGGCATTTTATGTCGGGGTCCGAGCGTTGCTGTTGTGCAAAAGAGCTGAAGCTGATGGGTCCCAGGAAGGCGTCCTCATCGTCGTCCGTCGGCGGTGCATCTACAGGGGCTCGTGACAGGCAGTCGGCGTCAGAGTGCTTGCGTCCGGACTTGTAAACGACGGTTACATCAAACTCCTGGAGCCGCAGGCTCTATCGAGCGAGGCGGCCGGAGGGTCCTTCAAACTGGCGAACCAGCACAGTGCGTGGTGATCGCTGACCACCTTGAACGGTCGTCCGTACAGGTAGGGGCGGAATTTCTACGTAGCCCAGATGATGGCAAGGCACTCCTTCTCAGTAATCGAATAATTAGCTTCTGCTTTGGACAGGGAACGGCTAGCGTACGCGATGACCTTCTCCACTCCGTCAATTTTCTGAATGAGGACAGCGCCTAGGCCCACACTAGTTGCGTCGGTATGAATTTCAGTCTCGGCGTTTTCATCGAAGTGCGCGAGGATCGGTGGGGACTGTAAACGACGCTGAAGTTCGTTCAAGGCTTCCACTTGCGGCGCTTCCCATTTAAATGGCACGTCTGCCTTTGTCAGGTGGGTGAGTGGCTCGGCGATGCGGGAAAAGTTCTTCACAAATCGTCGGTAGTACGCGCACAGACCGAGGAATCTGCGCACAGCTTTCTTATCGGCTGGTGGCGGAAACATTGCGATAGCAGCTGTTTTCTGCGGGTCTGGGCGTACTCCCTCCTTGCTAACAATGTGGCCTAGAAACAGCAGTTCTTCATAGGCAAAGTGGCACTTCTCTGCTTTCAAGGTTAGCCCGGACGATTTGATTGCGTCTAGTACTGTTCGAAGCCTTTTCAGGTGCTCCTCAAAGTTCGAGGCGAAAACAACGACGTCATCTAAATATACCAGACAAATCTGCCACTTCAGGCCTGGCAGCGCTGTATCCATTACTCGCTGAAATGTCGCTGGTGCGGAACAGAGACAAAACGGCATCACCTTGAACTCGAAGAGGCCATCTGGAGTGATGAATGCGGTCTTCTCGCGATCTCGTTCATCGACCTCGATTTGCCAGTAGCCGCTCTTGAGGTCCATTGATGAGAAATACCTGGCGTTGCAGAGCCGGTCCAGTGTGTCGTCGATGCGAGGGAGGGGGTAGACGTCCTTCTTTGTGATGTTGTTCAAGCGGCGGTAATCAACGCAGAATCGAAGTGCACCGTCTTTCTTTCTCACTAGAACAACAGGTGCCGCCCAGGGGCTCTTTGAAGGCTGAATAATGTCGTCGCGCAGCATTTCTTCCACTTGGTCCCGGATGGCTTGTCGATCTCGCGGCGACACTCGGTAGGGGCTCTGGCGGAGAGGTGGGGCGTGCTGGTCGGTTATAATGCGATGTTTGGCAATCGGCGTTTGTCGGACCTTCGGCGATGACGAGAAGCACTCGCTGTAGCTTCGAAGGAGATTGCGAATCTGGTCTTGTCTGTTCCAGGGCAGGGCTGGGTTTATATCGAAAGTGGGCGAGTTCTTTTGGTAAGGCGAATCTTCTACGGGTGGGTCGGAGAGCGTGAAGAAGTCTCGTACGTCGGATATTTCGTCGAGGAATGCAATCGTCGTTCCACTGTTAACGTGCCGGTATTCTTCGCTGAAGTTAGTGAACAATACTTCGGCTTGTCCTTTGCGGAAATGTGCGATGCCTCTTGCGATGCCGATCCCTCGGTCGAGAAGCAACTGCATGTTCCCCTCGATAATGGCTTCAGTGTTATTCGCTTCCGTGGCGCCTACAGTGATGATGACGCTTGAGCGGGGTGTTACAGTCACTTGTTCCTCCAGGAGACTGAGTGCGACGTGATTTTCCGGAGTTCTCATCGATGGAATGTCCTCGTCCGTGGAAAATGTGATCATCTTGGATCGCAGGTCGATGATCGCTTGATGCTAATTAAGGAAATCCATGCCCAAGATCACTTCGCGGGAACATTGCCGTAGCACTACAAAGGTCGTGGGATAGGTACGTACCTTGAGAGTCACTCGCGCTGTGCATCGTCCTGATGGCGTAATGAGGTGGCCCCATGCGGTGGGAATTTGTGGGCCGTCCCAAGCGGTCGTTACTTCCCTTAGTTGCGCAGCGAATGATCCGCTCATCACCGAATAATCGGCTCCTGTGTCGACAAGAGCGGTGACTTTCCGGCCGTCGATAACCACTTCTAAGTCGGATGTCCTGGCTCTGGAGTTACACGTCGTCCTCGGCGTCGGGTTACGGCTTCGTCGGGTATGTGAATCGTTGGTGGGTCGTGTGGTCGGAGCTTTTCTTGATGGCGGCGTAGTTTTGATGGTGGTTTGCGTCGTGGTCGAGGTTGTTGTATGCGTCGTCGGTGTAGAGAGTGCGGCGTCTTCATACGGCGTGGTCGCTGGAGGATCTTCGTCGTTTCCTCGGCAAGCAACCTGACCTCCACAGGTTGCTTTGTTTAGTTTCCCCTACGGGGGCTAGGGGACCTTCCTCGGACAGCCGCGGCGTAGGTGCGGCTCGGTGATGCAAATCGTGCGGTAGACGGCGACGGGGAGCGAGAAAGATGGCTTGACGACACGTACTCCCCTCTGCGCAGGTAGTCGTCGATTTCCCGTGGTCGCTGGCCGGGGAACGGTCGTGGGGCGTCGGTGGCGAAACCACGCAGACCGATGCGTCTGTATGGGCAGTGGCGAAGTACATGACCGGCCTCGCCGCAATGGAAGCACAGCGGGCGGTTGTTGGAAGTCCTCCAGGCGTCGCACTTCCTGGGGCTTGGGCGTCGGTCGTAGGCTGGGCGGGCGGGGGCAGGGGGACGGCGTTCGGGAACAGCTAGTTCACGTCGAAGAAGTGGAAAGCGGTTCTCGCGATGGGGCCGAGGACTGCGTAGTGCGGCAGCGTAGGTTAAGGCTGGAGCTTCAACAGGAGGCGGAGATGACGGGGTGCCCAGCGCATGCTGCACTTCTTCACGTACGATTTCCTCAAGCGTCGCGACTTGAGGCTGGTTGGAAGATGGTAGCAGGCGACGCAGCTCTTCCCGTAAAATTTCGCGGATAACATCCCGCAGGTTGCCTCCGAATGCTGCGCCATCCGAGAGGGCAGTCGAGGTCACTTGAGGCTGTCGAGGAAAATGACGGGCTCGTGCTTCCAAGGTTCTCTCTATGGCGGCTGCTTCAGTGGCGAATTCAGCGACCGTCGTCGGTGGGTTGCGGGTCAGACCGCCGAAAAGTGCCTCTTTAGCACCACGCATCAAAAGCTGCGCCTTCTTCTCCTCCTTCATGCCAGGATCGACACGTTGAAAAAGGCCCTTCATGTCTTCTACGTACTCGGTCACAGTCTCATTCGGGTGTTGGATGCGTGATTCTAGAAGCAGCTGAGGTCTTTCTTTGCCTACGACGCTAGTAAACGTACCCAGGAGCTGCTTCTTGAAGGTCGCCCAGGTCGCCAAAAAAGATTCGTGGTTTTCAAACCACGTTCTGGCAGGGCCGTCCAATGCAAAGTAAACGTCTCGGAACTTAGAGCTGTCGTCCCAGGCGTTCAGTGCTGCCACACGGTCGTACATGTCCAGCCAGTCTTCTACATCTTCGTGTGGTTCTCCACGAAATGTCGGTGGCTCCCGGGGCTGGCGAAGCACGACAGGCGTTGGCTGTGCACCAGGTTCCATCGTGAGGGGCATAGCTGGATAGCAGATTAGCACCTCCACCAGATGTCACGTAGTGGTGACTGAAGTCCGGCGAACAGGAACACAGCGAGAATGTCTTCGAAACGAAACTCTTTATTCGGGCTGACTTGCGTCCGCAAAGAACTGAATCACTCGGCGGCGGCGTAGCAACCAGCGTGCTCGGCGGTCGTCGAACAGAATGCCCGCCGCTGTCGGCCGTGCTCTTTTTAGAGCCGATAGCGAACCTTCCAGATAAAGCTTTAGAAGTTACTAGAACATTCTGGCGCAAACTAGAAAACGGCTCCGTCCGGTTGAGATTAATCGAGATACTTCTAGGCGCGTCTTGCGTCACAAACGAAGCGATAAAGCGGCGTGCCGGCAGCCTTGAAGCATGAACAAATAAAAACAACAAACAAACGCTACAAAGATTCGCGGCAATATGTTTCGTTTGTACTGCCAGTCGTTGGAAGTTTCTGGTTTTCTGTTGTGTTTTTGTCCTTTAAGAATGATTGTGTGTAGTTTGAAGAGCTTGAAACGTTAGAGAAATGTCCTAGTATGTCAGCCTGTTCATCTATACTTGTTTGTGTTCCAGAGGCTGTTAGAAGTGGTACTGTAAAGGGAGAGAATTTTGCCGTCTAATTTACGCACCTGTTCCCACGTCTTTTTTGATGTAATTGAACTGTCGATGGATGAAACATATCTCTGCCATGAGGCTTTCTCAGCACTGCGACGAACGTACCGAGCTTTAGCTCTCGCCTTTTTAAAATTTAAGAGGTTCTCATGTGTCGGATACCTTCGAAACTTACCCCAAGCTCTATTTCGTTCTTCTTTTGCTTCCTTGCAGTCTTTTGTCCACCACACTTTGCGATTTTGTGACACCACTCCTGAAGACTGCGGAATAGCTAACTGTGCGACAGTTACGATACAATTTGTGAACAATTCGTTTATCTGCTCAATGCTTAAATTATCTAAAACTATATTTTCTAAGCTGGCTTTTGCTCTAAAAAGTTCCCAGTCTGCTAAATGCAGCTTCCAGCGTCGCGGCTTTGTAGGGATTATTTGTGGTGCAGATGTTAAGCTAATTCGTACTGGAAGGTGATCACTGCCATACGGGTTGTCATGACATCCCATTTAAAATCGTTAAAAACAGATGGCGATGAGAAAGCTAGATCGAGGGAGCTCATCGATCCCGAGCTTGGGGAACAATATGTTGCTTTTCCTATATTTAAAAGACAGATCTTATTTGAGAGGATAACATTTTCTATGATTTGGCCCCTCGAGTCACAGCGTTCGCTTCCCTAGAACGGTGAGTGAGCGTTAAGATCACCAACTACCAGGAATGGCTCCGGTAGTTCATTTCTCAGGCCTTCTAAATCTTGTATTGTTAATGTCATGTGCGGGCGAAGATATACAGAACATATCGTTATGGCTTTGTAGCTAACGACGCTAACCGCAACCGCTTCCAGTTTTGTGTTAAGATTGATTTTTTTTGCAGGGACAACGCTCTGAGTGACAATTGCGACGCATCCTGAGAATCTGTTGGCATGCTCGCGATCGCGTCGGAATGTTTTATAATGTCTCAGGATATTTGTATGTTGTGGACCGAGGTTGGTTTCCTGAAGACACAAAGCTACAAGAAGCATTGACCCAAGAAAATGTGTTATGTCATTGTAATTCCTAAGCAATCGTCTACAGTTCCATTGAAGTAGAAAAGTCATGTTTATGTTTTTGGATGAGAACGGAAGGGATTTACTTGTCTTCTGGGCCCGTTATCGGGGTCCTGTCTTTTCTTCGCTCAAGAGAGTGATTCCGCCGCTGCAAAGCGGGCGGATCGGGAGTTACCTCCATCACCTCACTGGAGGTGCTGGAAGACCGCGGGGAAGCCGCGGATGTGTTGGTGTCAGGCCTCCCCCGACGGGGGGAAGTCCTGCGGGATGCTGACCCATGGGCCGGCACTCCCTGGCTTGGAGTTGGCAGAGCAGCTTTCGCTGTCCCTGCTTGGAGCGTGGGTGGCCCTGCTACAGGCGCACTGGAACTGGCCTCGGCAGGTGCCGGAGCGTTGTGTGGTGCTACGCCCCCGCGCACCACATCAGCGAAGTTGGGTTTTCCTGTGAAGGAGAATGAATTGGTAAGCGCAAAACGCCTCCTCGCTTCTTTGAATGGAATATTTTCTTTGGTCTTTATTGCAATTGTTGAGGATTTGCGGGGTCGCAGCGGAGCACCAGAGAGAGACGACCAGCGTGGCAGGCTTCTAGTTCCGGACTGCCCGTGCCGGGCGTGCGCCACGAGCACGCGCTGTCCGTCTTTATTTTCCTCTAGCGCGCGCTGTAACGCCGATCTCAGCGCCGGCGCTTTATAGCGTCGCCGGGCGCTACAGGGCCCCCCGCCTAGACGGAACGGCGAAATGTACGCGCCGACGGGGTACGGATGGAGGTCACGCGATGGAGGGAGGGTCCGGTAAGTTCATGTCAGGGTCCGGGAAGAGCCGTCGGGTGGAGGGCGCGGATTCAGGTGGACGAGCCTGGCTGCTGCGCAATGGGCGAATGATGCAGGGTGCCGAGCTGACAAAGCATATTAGGGCAATGGAGGCCATGGTGGGGCCGTCACCGACTGTAGTGCTGCCCGCTGGCACAAGTGTCATTGGTGCTGGACCGTTGCAGCTGATGTCGGCGGGAAGCTGGCACACAGAGTACTCCGTCACAAGCAAGGGAGCGGTCGAAACGGCTCCGTGGACAGATGTGGTCTTTAGCGTGGTGTCGTGTCGCTGCTGTAGCGCCAGCTTCAAGTCGTCCAAATAGGCGGAAATGGCTGGCTTACATGGCTCAGGTGCCCCTGATGTAGGGCGCGAGCAGTGCGGTCCGGCCACTAGGGTTGGCACAGGTGTGACCGACGAGACAACGGTGACAGCTGTGGTGATGACGGAGGAAGTTGCTGGGTTCAATTCCAGGTGCTGGGGTAAAGCGGGAGTGGCCGTCCGGAGCGACTGGCCAGTGCTGATGCGCGTGTGGGCATGGTCGGGCTTGAGAGCAAGCGCTGACACTGGGTCAGGAACTGTTGCAGGCAAAGTGGGGCTGGAGGCGATCGCCGTGCTTGTTACTGCTGTCATCGGGTTGGCTTTCTCATCCTGCTCCTGATGACGAGTAGTGCTCTGCGGACCTTCTGAGGGGCTGGGAGTGTGACAAGCAGGCTTGGTCGTTGTCGAGGGCTCTTTAGCATCAGCGGGCGACGGCTTCAACCTCACAGAAGAGGCCTGCAGAGCTGTTGGCGATAGTGACGAGGTAGATGGAGATGCCGGAAGCCTCGGCACGGCTGCTGCCGCAGAGTCGTCTTTGGCTGCAGGAGGCTCTGGCGACAACGCCACTGAAGCGCAAAGAGGCAGAGCCAGAGACGCGGGTACGATAGTAGTGGGAGAAGGACGCGAGGCGAAGCTCGTGCTGATCCCACCTGGGGTGGCGTCGAGAGAGACAGCCGGGCTGGAGACGCTGGACGGGAGTGGCGGCGATGCGGCGAGGGACTGCTGAGGCGGGCCGGGTTCTGATGAAGGCTGCGTGGGCGCGAGCGAGGCCGGTGCAGGGCCAGAGGCTGGCGGCGGCGAAAACGGGTCCGCTGCGTCGTAGAGCGGCGGCGGAACGTAGTAGGCGCCGAAGGACGCCAAGACGGCCGCACGCAGCTCATCGTATGGCCGGCCGCCGAAAGCAGAGTAGGTGAGCCGACGCAGGAGGTCGGGTGGGAGGATGTCGCAAAGGACTTCGTGTTTGAACGGCTGGATGGTGATGCCGTTCAGGTACATCGCAGCCTCCAGTTGGGCGAACCACCCGCCGACGCCTGCAGGCCGGAACGCCGGGAGCGGCGGGTCGAAACTTGGGTGCTGCCAGTACGCCATGCTGGAACGCCGCTGCGATAGAAGGCACGGTTCGCCAGGTCACCACTGTTGAGGATTTGCGGGGTCGCAGCGGAGCACCAGAGAGAGACGACCAGCGTGGCAGGCTTCTAGTTCCGGACTGCCCGTGCCGGGCGTGCGGCACGAGCACGCGCTGTCCGTCTTTATTTTCCTCTAGCGCGCGCTGTAACGCCGATCTCAGCGCCGGCGCTTTATAGCGTCGCCGGGCGCTACACAATAATTTCTTTCTCCTTTTTCCAGGACGGACACGCCCTGGAGTATGCAGCGTGGTCTCCCTCACAGTTCGCGCAACGTAGGGCTGCGTCACATTCCTCAGAAGGGTGGTCCTTCGAAGCACATTTCGCACAAGTTTTACGGCAGCGGCAACTCTGTGAGCCATGACCAAACTTCGGACAGTTGAAACAGCGGCGCGGATTCGGTATGTAGTGTCTCACGCTGATTTTCAGGTATCCAACATCGATCGTTTCGGGCAAACTGCTGGTGTTAAACGTGAGGACCATGTGTTTGGTGTCTATTTCTTTGTTGTCCTTGCGGATATTGATTCTGTGCACGTCAATTACATTTTGATCAGAAAGTCCTTCAATCATTTCGGTTTCTGTTAGATGGATGAACTCAGCCTCTGAGATAACGCCTTTAACTGTGTAAGAGATCGGTGGGGAGTCACGGAGACAGAGATGTCCCCTATAGAAGCAATGTTTGAGAGTTTCGAGCATTGGATGCTCTCACGCAGTTCGAGGACTAGGTCGCCACTGGCGATTTTTGACACCTTGTAGCCAGGCCCTAAGGTATCTGTTAAACATTTGGTTAAAGAAATGGGGATATTATTCGGGCTTGCTTTTCGTCACTGTTGCTGTGTATCACATGAAACTTTGTGAATGTCGGCTTCTTTATCGAAAAAAAGTCTGTTGCCTCGTTCCGCCCTCTTTTAAGAGAGCGATCTGGTTTGGAAAGGGGGGGAGCCATAAAAAAATTTAGTTTTTCGGTCATGGTGCCAGCCACCCACCATGGAGTCCAACAAGGGGACGCGACAGGAACTTGAAAGCAAGTCCTGCCTACGCCAGCTGTACACCTTAACTATAACCTAATATGACTCAACTCAGGGTAGTTGGTCACAAACGGTTAACCCTCGCCGCCAGGAAAAAGAGGAAAAAACGAAGAAGAGAGGAGGGTACAGGAAAGTTGTAAGAAAGGAAATAGGAAAGTGAAAGATAGAGCGGCGGACAGGAAAAGGCGAGTGCCGATTTCCCCCGGTCGAGTCAGGCCGGAGGTGCCGTCTAAAGGAAGCTGGGGCCAAAGTGGTGTGTTGCCTCCGCCGAGGGGCCTTAAGGGTCCAAACGCTCGGCATCGGCTCAACCACCAGGATCCCCTTTTCCCCGGACACGGCGATGCCACGCACGGCTAAGCGCGGATGCTCGGGTCCGTGGTGACGCATTGTTCACCATCATTCCCCTGCGGGGATGTCCCTGCGGATGCTCGGGTTAACCCCGTGGTGTCGCCACTCACCAACGTCTGCATGCTGCAGACGCCTCCCTGCGGGGACTATACGTAGAGTCACACTGATCTTAGACTATGTAATACAAGGCTCTCAGTAGCGGGAAGGGACACACATAAAAAAAAGTACTCTCAATTTTTTTTCTGTAACCGATCACTGGCAGGAGCAGCATTACTTCTGGCAGTACAGAAGAATTGTGTTCATTCATCCTGTTCTTGTCACATTTCTCTCATCGCACGGAGACTCGCAACGCAACAATGTCAACACTGCCATGGAAGCATTTGTCAATCAAGCATAACAAGGCATGCAGGCTGCGACTCTATGACGTCTGACATGCCTGCCTGAACCAAGCGATTAGCCTCACAAAAGCAAAAATTGGCGATGAAAAGCACTCAACTGCATCGCACGTGGCAACTGGTTGGTCACGGGGGGCGCCGCAGAGAACGGCTGCGGAAATTTCGACCACCTGGGGTTCTTTAGAGTGCACTGACATCGCGCACAGTACACGGGCCTCTAGAATTTCGCCTCCATGGAAATTCGACCGCCGCAGCCAGGATCGAACCCGCGTATTTCGAGTCAGCAGCCGAGCGCCGTAACCACGTGACGACTCTCATTGCGATCATGATCATAATATCTATACACGTACATAAATGTACGATGTGCCGTGAGAAACAAACCCTCTCTGAAGCAATGCGCCAACAAGATTTGCCGGGATAGTGCGTTCACCCTGATGAAGGAACACACAAACACACACGACATTTAGAAGCGCTTCCCTTCGTGTACGTGTGTGTTGCCTGAAGCAATGCCTGAAGCAATTACCCTTCGTGGCCTACGGGAATAAAGAACAAACAAAAACCTTCGTGGCATACGCGTTACTTGCCCACCTGGCGCAGTGGGGCTATTTTCTTTTTCTATTTACAGGAATTTTGGGTTTTTTCCGACGGCCGGAGCCGGGATTTCACCTCAACGAGCTCCTTACGCTGTCGCTTAATACCTGCGACTGTCCAATACTAGACCTTTCCCGTAATGCATCACAGCTCGCGTTTCTTGTTCAATGGGAAAAATATAGCGCGCACCGAGGTGTCTCTAACAAGGAGAAGCAATTGGGCGGGGGAGCCATCACCCAAGGAAAACCGGTTGAGAAGCAAAAGTGCACTGTTTTGCCTGTGGATGAAGTCCAGATTGGGCTAATTAGTCTATATTCATAATGATGGTTCAACAACGCGAACACACCAAGTCCATGAAAGAGAGAGGACACACACACCAGCGCTGAATTCAGCGCTGATGTGTGTCCTGTCTCTTTCTTGGTCTATGTTTGTTTGCCTGTGGGCCGAACTTGGGCTATTTAGTCTATATTCATAATGATGGTTCAACAACGCGAACACACCAAGTCCATGAAAGAGAGAGGACACACACACCAGCGCTGAATTCAGCGCTGATGTGTGTCCTGTCTCTTTCTTGGTCTATGTGTGTTTGCCTGTGGGCCGAACTTGGGCTAGCCCACGTGGGCCGGACTTGGGCTTGCCCATGTGGGCCGGACTTGGGCTAGCCCGTGTGGGTCCCCGCTGCACTGCCGCCTAAGCCCCCCTGGAGGTCCCCTCTAAGAAGCCCATTACCTTCCCTATGGGTCCCACAAAGGACCGAGGAAAGCCCCCTGTATCGTTTTTATGCATGCAGACCATAGGGGTCCACTGCTGGTCCTATGTAGCAAGCCCACTGGGCTGCCCCTGTGGGTCCCGCGCGATGCCGAGTTGCAAAACCCGCACATAACCCACAGCGGGCCCCCATGGGCTTCCCGTGTGGGGCCCGCGAGGGCCCGCAATTCCGAGCCCCGTTTGTGCTACTGGGGATAATAATCGGTTTTTGGTAACTTCCACCGCAGATTTATTTACATGACTATTGTTATCTCTGAACCCTAGGGCCTCAGGAATGTTGACTGTGCCCGCATCGACATTCGGATGGATACAATCACATTTCAAGGTGTTCAATTGTTTCTACAGATCTACCACACACAGCACATGTGTCATCGTTGTTAAATTGCTTTTGTAGCTGCGCGTTCTGAGACACCCTGACCTAAATGTTCAAAGAGTAGGGCACTGCCTCTTGATTTATCATAGAACAATTCGTTCCTGATCTGTGTTTTCCAGTGTCGATATAGTTCTGCACTAGGCTTCTTTTCCATTGAGTGTGTTGTGTTGTGTTGGGTTTTATGGCACATAGGCAACTGAGGCCATCATGCACCACACACAAGGTATTGTAAAAGTTTATTTTTGAATATTAGAGATATGTAAAAAGTCATCCTTGGTGTAAAGGCCTTCAGACATTAATATTACCTTTTGAACATGTACACAAATTTTAAAAATGGCTACTAGTAAAAGCTTTAAACAGGGCTGGGAAACCTCAGTAGCTATCCTTGGCTGGACAAGGACACTGAGACTTCCAACCAACCAAAATTAAAAACCTCAGCCTTCTTCTCAGGCGTGAGAAAGTGGCTGAGGTGTAATAGAATTAAAACAGACCTGTGGGTAAAAATGTAGAGACACTTAAAAAATCCAGTTTCTTTAAGAAAGCTGGAAACACATGATATATCAACAATTGAATCATCTCCTAAAAGCAGTGCGGGATGAAAAGGGATGTATTCGTTATAAAATTGAGCAAAGTACTTTTTCCTTATTTTTTCCAATTTCATACAAGTGAATAAAATATGCTTAATTGTAACTTCAACTCCGCATTCTTCGCAAAAAAAATGCTCTTTTTTTGACAGTAGGAAATTGTGTGTCAGATGCGTGTGTCCTATACGAAGACGACAAATAATGACTTCTTTGAAGCGTTCTTGGTGGGTGCAAGATTTCCATTCGCCTAAAACTGGTTTTACAAAGTGTAGTTTGTTGTTTGATTCATTGTCCCAAGCGGACTGCCATTTTTTCCTTATTTCACAATGTACCGAGTTCATGCAATCTTTAAAGGGAATGTCTACTTTCTTTATTTGTTTGCTACGAGGCTGCGCAGCGAAGAGGTCTGCTCTCTCGTTGCCTTTAATTCCGACGTGACTCGGCACCCAGCAAAGTTTTATGTTTTTTCCTTGAGCTATGGCTTTTGTTATGTTGTGTATTATGTCACCGAGCATGGGAGTAATTGCATTTCTAGAGTGGAGAGCTGTAAGTAAACTAAGGGAGTCCGTGTAAATAATACTGTTTCTGAGGTTTTCATTTACTATTTTTTGTACGGCCAAGCATACAGCGTAACATTCGGCTGTGAAAATTGATGCACACTGTGGAAGTCTGATTATTTCATTCTCATGCCCTCGTACTACCGCACTTCCTACGTAGGTGGCTGTTTTTGAACCGTCCGTATAAAAATCCGCAAAACCATTGTATTTTTCCTCCAGTGCAAGAAATTCTTGTACTATATGTTGTTGCGGGGTTTGCTTTTTGTGAAACTGTGTGAGAGTGAAATCGCATATTGCAGGGAAGTTGTACCATGGAGGTAGTGGCTCTCGTCTGAGCGCAATGTTAGGTAATGTGTTCAGTACACCGAGACTCTCGCACATCTCTTCAAAACGCAAGAGGAGTGGTTCTGTAATTTGTGGTTTATTATTAAAAAGTGTTCTGGATGGACACTTTGTAACTATTTCATTACAGATATGTTTTGGTAGGGAACGGATTTTTAGGACGTATGAGCATGTAAGTATGCTTCTTCTATCTGTAAGAGATGGTTCATTTGTTTCAACGTAGAGGCTATTAATGGGTGACGTCCTGTAAGCGCCAGTTGCAAGACGTAAACCTAAATTGTGCACTGGGTCCAGTCGTTTCAAGTACGATGGCCTTGCTGAACCATATACTATACTACCATAGTCTAATGAGGATCGTACCACAGAGCGATAAATTTTTAGAAGCCCTGTCCTGTCAGAACCCCAGTGTTTATGTGAAAGGACTTTGAGTATGTTCAGTGATCGGGAAGTTTTCTTTTTTAATGTGTTAATATGAGGCAGGAAAGTGAGTTTTTGTCAAATGTTATGCCTAGAAATTTATGTTTATTTTCTACTGGTAAATCTATTTCGTTAAGGTGTAGGGTAGGGTCTGCCTGTAAGCCTCGTTTGAGTAAAAACAGAATGGCCACTGTTTTCTGTGGCGAAAATCGGAAACCATTTCTGTCTGCCTATGTTGTCAGTTTATTTATTGTTAGCTGTATTTGTCTTTCACATGTTGATATGATGGAGGATGTGTAAGCTATCTGGAGGTCGTCTACATAAAGTGAATGCATAACAGACCTTGGTATTATTTTGTTAAGAGAGTTCATTTTTACAATAAAAAGAGTTGTGCTTAAAATACACCCTTGAGGCACTCCATTTTCCTCAATAAAATCCCTCGAAAGGGTCGAGCCTAGACGGACATTAAATGAGCGGTTAGATAAAAAGTCTTTAATAGAGCTGAGCATTCTGCCACGGATGCCGAGCTCAGCTAAGTCCTGGAGAATCCCGAACCTCCAGGTTGTATCATATGCTTTTTCTCAATCAAAAAAGACGCTAAGACAGTGTTGTTTGTGTATAAAAGCTTCTCTCACAGTATTTTCGAGGCGGGCTAAGTGATCTGTGGTGCAGCATCCCTTTTTAAATCCACACTGATGGATATCAAGCAGTTCACAGGATTGAAGAACAAAGGTTAGACTTATATTTAGGACACTTCCGAAGGCTTTGGCGAGGAAACTGGTCAGGGTTATGGGTCTATAACTGCTAGGAGAGGTTGGGGGTTTACTAGGTTTAAGAAACGGTACAATAATAGCTTTTTTCCAGGCCTCCGGTATTTTGCCTGATATCCAAACTATGTCGAAGAACCTTAAAAGTGCCTCTACGGCAGGTTGAGATAGATGTGCCAGCATTTCGTAGTGGATTTGGTTGGGTCCTGGAGCAGTTTTTTTACCAGCAGACAGTACTGTATTTATTTCTTGGAGGGTAATCACACTGTTATATTCTTGGTTTGCACGTCCACTAGTTGGAAGTCTTTGTCTTTCGGCTGTGTTTTTGTGTTTTAAAAATGACTGTGTATAGTGTGATGAACTTGAAACTGTAGCGAAAAGTTCTCCCAGTATGTCTCCCTGTTCCCCTATGCTTGTTTGTGTGCCAGGTGTTGTTAAAAAAGGAATTGTGAAGGGTGAAAAGTTTCCATTTAATTTGCGAACCTTCTCCCACATTTTTTTAGATGTCATCTGACTGTTAATGGATGAAACATAACTCTGCCATGATGCTTTCTCGGCACACCGACGGACGTACCGAGCTTTGGCTCATGCCTTCTTAAAATTAACGAGATTTTCATGTGTCGGATACCTGCGGAATTTACCCCAAGCTCTGTTTTGTTGTTTTTTGGCTTCCTTACAGTCCTTTGTCCACCATACTTTATGGTTTTGTCGCGCCACTCCTGACGACTGAGGAATAGCTGTGAGTGCGGCAGTTATGATACAATTAGTGAACTCTTCGTTTATCATCGTCGATGGTGAGATTTTCTAAAACTATATCGTCTAAAGTTGCCTTTGCTTTAAAAAGTGACCAGTCGGCGAGGTGAAGTTTCCAGCGCCGTGGTTTTGTTGGGATTATTTCTGGTGAGGAAGTTAAAGTGATTAGTATAGGGAGGTGGTCACTGCCATATGGGTTGTCAATGACATCCCATTTAAAATCATTAAAAACAGAAGGTGAGCTAAAACACAAATCTAAAAAGGTCATTTTCCCCGAGGCAGGGGAGCAGTAGGTGGCTTTTCCTGTATTTAAAAGACATACATTGTTCGTGAGGATAAAATCTTCGATTGCTTGACCCCTAGAGTCGCAGTGCTAGCTTCCCCAAAAAGTGGAGTGAGCGTTAAAGTCCCCAACTACTAGATACGGTTGTGGAAGTTCATTGATAAGTTCTTGTAAATCGTGGACTGTTAATGTAGAATGTGGAGGAATATATACAGAACAGAGAGAAATTGTTTTATGGCTGACGACACTGACCGCAACGGCTTCAAGTTTTGTTCTGAGTTTTATTTCTTGAGCAGGAATGCCGCTTTGTACGATAATCGCGACGCCTCCAGAGAGTCTATTTGCCTGCTCACGATCGCGTCTAAAAGTTTTATAATGCTTCAGGATGTTCATATGTTGTGGACCTAGATTGGTTTCCTGGAGACATAAGGCTAGCTACGGGTGACATTGACACTAAAATGTTTTTTATGTCATCGTAATTTCTCAATATTCGTCTACAGTTCCACTGAACTAGAAAAGCCATGTTTATGTTTTGGGGCAGGAGCAACGAGAGGTTTACTTATGTTCTGGGGCCGTTATGGTAGCCGTGCCTTTTTTTCGCTCAAGAGAGCTGTTCCGCCGCTCGCTGCAGAGCAGGCGGGCTGGGAGTTTGGTCCATCACCTCGGAAGAGGTGCTGGACGACCGCGAAGAAGCCGCGGGTGTGTGGGTGTCAGGCCTCCCCCGACGGGGGGAAGTCCTGCGGGATGCTGACTTGTGGGCCGGCACTCCCTGGCTTGTAGTTGGCAGAGCAGCTTTCGCTGTCTCAGCCTGGGGCGTGGATGGCACTGCCACAGGCGCGGTGGAAGTGGCCGCGGCAGGTGCCGGAGCGCTGTGTGGTGCTACGCCCCCGCGCACCACATCAGCGAAGTTTGGTTTTGCTGTGAAGGAGAATGAATTGGTAAGCGCAAAACGCCTCCTCGCTTCTTTGAACGAAATGTTTTCTTTTGTCTTAATGGTGATGATTTCTTTTTCCTTTTTCCAGGACGGACACGCCCTGGAGTATGCAGCGTGATATCCTTCACAATTCGCGCAGCGTAGGGCTGCGTCATATTCCTTAGAAGGGTGGTCCTTCGAAGCGCATTTCGCGCAGGTTTTGCGGCCGCGGCAACTCTGTGAGCCGTGGCCAAACTTCTGAAAGTTAAAACAGCGGCGGGGATTGGGTATGTAGTGTTTGACGGTGATTTTCAGGTATCCAACATCGATTGTTTCGGGCACACTGCTGGTGTTAAACGTGAGGACCATGTGTTTGGTGTCTTTTTCTTTGTTGTCTTTGCGGATTTTGATTCTGTGCACGTCAATTACATTTTGATCAGAAAGTCCTTCAAGCATTTCGGTTTCTGTTAGATGGATGAAGTCAGCTTCTAAGATAACGCCTTTAACTGTGTTAAGAGATCGGTGGGGAGTCACGGAGACAGAGATGTCCCCTATGGAAGCAATGTTTGAGAGTTTCGAGCATTGGATGCTCTCACGGAGTTCGAGGAGTAGGTCGCCGCTGGACATTTTGGATACCTTGTAGCCAGGCCCTAAGGTATCTGTTAAACATTTGGTTACAAGAAATGGGGATATTATTCGATCTTGCTTTTGGTCACTGTTGCTATGTATCACATGAAACTTTGTGAATATAGGTTTCTTTTTCGAAAAAAAGTCTGATGCTTCTTTCCGCGCTCTTTTGAGAGAGCGATCTAGTTTTGAAAGGGGGGGAGCCATAAAAAAATTTGGTTTTTCGGTCATGGTGGCCGCCACCCACCATGGAGTCCAACAAGGGGACGCGACAGGAACTTGAAGGCAAGTCCTGCCCACGCCAGCTGTACACCTTAACTATAACCTAATATGACTCAACTCAGGGTAGTTGGCCACACACGGTTAACCCTCGCCGCCAGGAAAAAGAGGGAAAAAACGAAGAAAAGAGGAGGAGACAGGAGAGTTGTAAGAAAGGAAATAGGTTTGGTTTGGTTTATGGGGTTTAACGTCCCAAAGCGACTAAGGCTATGAGAGACGCCGTAGTGGAGGGCTCCGGAAATTTCGACCACCTGGGGTTCTTTAACGTGCACTGACATCGCACAGTACACGGGCCTATAGAATTTCTCCTCCAAAGAAATTCTAGCCGCCGCGGCCGGGATCGAACCCGCGTCTTTTGGATCAGCAGCCGAGCACCATAACCGGAAAGGAAAATAGGAAAGTGAAAGATAGAGGGGAGGATAGGAAAAGGCGACTGCCGATTTCCCCCGGTCGGGTCAGGCCGGAGGTGCCGTCTACAGGAAGCTGGGGCCAAAGTGGTGTGTTGCCACCGCCGAGGGGCCTTAAGGGTCCAAACGCTCGGCATCGCCTCAACCACCAGGATCCCCTTTTCCCCGGACGCGGCGATGCCACGCACGGCTAAGCGCGGATTCTCGGGTCCGTGGTGACGCATTGTTCACCATCATCCCCCTGCGGGGATGTCCCTGCGGATGCTCGGGTTAACCCCGTGGTGTCGCCACTCACCAACGTCTGCATGCTGCAGACGCCTCCCTGCGGGGATCTTTTCCATTGAATGAATCCAATTTTACCTCTGCCTCTCTTGCCTCGAAGCCGCCGCGGTGGCTCAGTGGTTATGATGCTCGGCTGCTGACCCGAAAGACGCGGTTCAATCCCGGCCGCGGCGGGTGAATTTCTTTGGAAGCGAAATTATAGAGGCCCGTGTACTGTGCGGTGTCAGTGCACGTTAAAGAACCCCAGGTGGTCGAAATTTCCGGAGCCCTTCACTACGGCGTCTCTCATAGCCTTAGTCGCTTCGGGATGTTAAACCCCACAAACCAAACCAATCTTTTGCCTCGTTTGTAGTAGTAGCAGTATACGGCACCATGTGTCGGAAATAATCGAGGAACTGGCGGCCTATAATGACGGGTTGCGTACATAAAATCGTATCATGCGTGGTTCGGGTGTCCACCAAGAAAGTGACTGTGACTGCTTAATTTCGCGACACCTTGCCCGTGTCGCGCCGAACGGGCGATGACTTTCCGTGGACTCCCTTGCAGTTATGAAAGCAATCATTAATGTATTTACTCAGTATGATAGTATTCAAGTAGGCGAAGTTACAAACTATTCGGTGTTACAAAATAAACGAAATAATTAAACGCAGTATTTGCAGTCTTGTAATTTAATAAAATTTGTGTACTGTGTTGTGTGTTGTGTTGGGTTTATTGGCGCGTAAGCAGCTAAGGCTTTCATGCGCCAAGAACAAGGTATGGAAAGATTGGCTTGAGCAGAATGTGAAAATAAAGTTGATAAAAACGGTGGTGTAAAGGGCCTAAAAGTTATCTTTTTTTTCCTGGCTGATTAAATACAAGCTTTTTAGAAATGGCTGTTTGCAGAAGCTTTTAAAAGTTGGTTAACCTCCGTGGACATCCTTGGCTGGCCAAGGATCTCGAGGTCCCCAACTACTCAGGTAAAAACCTCAGCCTCCTTCTCAGGACTGAGAAAGTGGCTGAGGTGTATTGTTTTAAGTAGGGAAGCACAGGGTCAGAACATTACAGGTTTTGAAGAACGCCGGCTTCCCTTAAAAAGCTAAAAACATCAAGTATACTAACGGGTGCATGTTCAGCTAAAATCAACGCTGGATGAAATGGGATATGTTCTTTGTAAAATGTAGCAAAATATTTTTTCCTTAATGGTTCAAGTTTTGTGCATGATAGTAGTATCTGGTTTACGGTAAGTTCATGTCCGCATTGCTCGCAAACAGGTTTGTCTTTGTTTGTTAGCAGGAAGTTGTGGGTGAGATGTGTGTGTCCAATACGGAGACGGCATAAAATAACTTCGATGAATCGTTTTTGGTGTGAGCATGATTTCCATTCGTCTAGAATGGGTTTTACTAAATGTAGCTTATTATTTCTTTCGATATTCCATTGCGACTGCCATTTATTTTTTAATTTGCACTGCACCAACTTCATACCATCTTTGTAGGGAATGTACACTTTCTTTATTTCTTTGTTCCGAGCTTTCGCAGCACATTCATCTGCCTTCTCATTGCGAGTGATTCCAATGTGACTGGGAACCCAGCAAAATGTTATGTGTTGTCCCTGTATTGTGGCGCTTGTTATGTTATGTATGATATCCCCGATTAGTGGTGTCACTGCATTTCTATGGTGAAGTGAGGTTAGTATGCTCAGAGAATCAGTGTAAATGATACTGTTTTGAATGTTCTCATTTATTATTTTTTCTACAGCCACCGAGACTGCGTAACACTCGGCGGTGAAAATGGATGCGCACTCAGGCAGGCGTACTACTTTTTCCCAATTAGTCTGAACCACAGCACTTCCCACGTAGTGCGCCGATTTTGATCCATCGGTATAAAATGCTTCGTATACTCCGTACTTTACGTTTACTGTTAAATACTCTTGTAATATCTGTTCATGCGGTGTATGTTTCTTCCGAAATTGTGTTAATGTGAAGTCGCACACAGATGGTACGCAGTACCAAGGCGGGAGTGGATCACGTTTGCGGGCAATATTAGGTAATGTGTTCATTATGTCTAGTTCTTGGCATTTCTCTTCAAAGCGGAGAAGAAGTGACCTGATTGCGTGGGGTCTGTTGGTAAATAGTGTTCGGGATGGGCACTTTGTAGCGAGTGGGTAACATATGTGTTTAGGCTGGGAACGGATCTTTAAAATGTATGCGCATGTGAGCGTTGTTCTGTCTGCAAGTGGTGGTTCATTGGTTTCTACATACAGGCTTTTTATGGGTGACGTCCTGTATGCACCAGTTGAAAGACGCAATCCCAAATTGTGCACAGGGTCCAGTCGCTTCAAGTACGATGGCCTTGCTGATCCATACACTATGCAGCCATAATCTAGAATGGAACGTACTACAGAGCGATAAATGTGTAGAAGACATACCCGATCAGAACCCCAGTGTTTGCGTGAAAGGACTTTCAGTATGTTCAGTGATAGCGACGCTTTCTTCTTTAGTGCGTTTATGTGAGGCAGGAAAGTGAGTTTTTTGTCGAAAGTGATGCCTAGAAATTTGTGTTCCTTTTTTAAAAGCAGCTCGGTTTGGTTTAGGTGCAATGTTGGATTTGTGTGCAAGCCTCGTTTGAGTGAAAAAAGTAAGGCCACTGTTTTCTGTGGTGAGAACTGGAAACCATTCTTGTCTGCCCATGTTTCCATTTTGTTGATTGTAAGCTGTACTTGTCGTTCGCATGTGGATATATTGGAAGATGTGCACGCTATCTGAAGATCATCAACATACATGGAATACATAATGGACCTTGGGATTATTTTTCTAATACAATTCATTTTTACAACGAAGAGAGTTGTGCTTAAAATGCACCCTTGAGGAACTCCATTTTCCCGAATGAAGTCCCTCGAAAGGGTCGAGCCTAGGCGGACATTAAATGAGCGGTTAGACAAAAAGTCTTTAATGGAGTTCACCATTCTGCCACGGATGCCAAGTTCAGCTAAGTCCTGGAGGATCCCGAACCTCCAGGTTGTATCATATGCTTTTTCTATATCAAAAAAGACGCTAAGACAGTGTTGTTTGTGTATAAAAGCTTCTCTGACTGTATTTTCTAGACGGACTAGGTGATCTGTAGTGGAGCATCCTTTTTTAAATCCACACTGATGGATATCAAGCAGTTCACAGGATTGAAGAACAAAGGTTAGTCTTATATTTAGGACACTTTCGAAGGATTTGGCGAGGCAACTGGTTAAGGCTACGGGTCTATAACTGCTAGGAGAGGTTGCGGGTTTACTAGGTTTAAGAAATGGTACAATAATAGCTTTCTTCCAGGCTACAGGTTTTTTCCCTGACATCCAAACTGTGTTGAAGAATCTTAAAAGTGCTTCTATGGCAGGCTCAGAAAGATGTGCAAGCATTTCATGATGTATATGGTCGGGTCCTGGAGCAGTTTTTTTTCCGGCAGAAAGTACTCTGTTGATTTCTTGGCGGGTAATTAGACTATTGTATTTTTCATTTGCACCTCCAGTAGTTGGGAGCCTCTGTTTTTCAGCTGTATGTTTGTATTTTAAAAAGGACTGCGTGTAGTGTGATGAACTTGAAACTGCAGTGAAATGTTCCCCCAATATGTCTGCCTCTTCCTCTATGCTTGTTTGTGTTCCGGGTGTTGTTAAAAAAGGAATTGTGAAGGGTGAAAAGTTTCCATTTAATTTGCGAACCTGCTCCCACATTTTTTTAGATGTCATCTGACTGTTAATGGATGAAACATAACTCTGCCATGATGCTTTCTCGGCACACCGACGGACGTACCGAGCTTTGGCTCTTGCCTTCTTAAAATTAACGAGATTTTCATGCGTCGGATACCTGCGGAATTTACCCCAAGCTCTGTTTTGTTGTTTTTTGGCTTCCTTACAGTCCTTTGTCCACCATACTTTATGGTTTTATCGCGCCACTCCTGACGTCTGAGGAATAGCTGTGAGTGCGGCAGTTATGATACAATTAGTGAACTTTTCGTTTATCTGGTCAACGGTAAGATTTCCTAAAACTATATCTCCTAAAATTGCCTTTGCTCTAAAAAGTGACCAGTCGGCGAGGTGAAGCTTCCAGCGCCGTGGCCTTGTGGGGATTATTTCCGGTGTGGATGTTAAAGTGATTAGTACAGGGAGGTGATCGCTGCCATATGGGTTGTCAACGACGTCCCAGTTAAAATCGTTAAAAACAGAAGGTGAACTAAACGATAAATCTAAAAAGGTCATATTCCCTGTGGTAGGGGAGCAGTATGTGGCTTTTTCTGTATTGAAAAGACATACATTATTTGTGAGGATAAAATCTTCGATTATTTGACCCCTAGAGTCACAGCGCTCACTTCCCCAAAAAGGCGAGTGAGCGTTAAAATCCCCGACTACTAGATATGGTTCTGGAAGTTCATCAATGAGGCCTTGTAGATCGTGGACTGTTAGTGTTAGATGTGGAGGAATATGTACAGAGCAGATTGTAATTGTTTTGTAGCTGACAATGCTGACTGCAACTGCCTCAAGTTTTGTTTTCAGTCTGATCTCTTGAGCAGGGACGCCGCTTTTCACTATAATGGCTACGCCTCCCGATAGTCGGCTCGCCTGTTCCCGATCGCGGCGGAAAACAGTGTAATTCTTAAGAAAGTTATTTTTTTGGGGACCTAAATTTGTTTCTTGTAGACATAAGGAGACAGGAGCGTGTGCTCCTAGTATGTCTTTTATGTCACTGTAATTGTGTAAAAGTCCTCTACAGTTCCATTGTATTATGAAAGCCATCTTAATTTTGTGTTTCTATAGGGTGGAAAGGTATATCAAGTTGTTGTTGGCCCCGTGACTCGGGGCCTGTCTTTTTTTGATCGATCCAGAGAGCTCCGTCGACCGTCCGACGTGGACGGCGCGGGGCTGCCCGGGGCCGTGTCCATCACCTCTGCGGAGGCGCTGGACGACCGTGCAGGCGGCACGTTCGCGTTCGAGTTTGACCTCGACCTGTGGGAAGAGGTCTTGAGGCCCGCCGACCCGGGGGTCTGCGCAGCCTGACTTGCAGTTGGCGGAGCAGCGTTAGCTGCTCCGCCTTGGGGCGCGGATGGCACCGCCACAGGCTCACTGCGTGTGACCGGGACGGGTGCCGAAGCCTGGTGTGGTGCGCCCCGCCCACGCACCACATCGGCGAAGTTTTGTTTTGTTGGGAAGGAGAATGAGTTCGTGAGTGCAAAACGCCTTCTCGCTTCTTTAAATGAAATGTTTTCCCTTGTCTTTATGCTGATTATCTTCTTTTCTTTTTTCCAGGACGGACACGCCCTGGAGTACGCTGCATGGTCACCTTCACAGTTTGCGCAATGCGGGACTGCGTCACATTGATCAGAATGATCCTTCGAGGCGCATTTCGAGCACGTTTTCCGGCCGCGGCAACTTTGTGAGCCGTGACCGAACCTTTGGCAGTTGAAACATCGGCGAGGGTTGGGAATGTATGGTCTTATGTTAACTTTTAGATATCCTACTTCGACTGTGTCGGGCAGTGTGCTGGTGTTGAACGTCAGGATCATGTGTTTTGTGTCTATTTCCTTATTATCCTTCCGGATCTTGATTCTGTGAACATCTATCACGTCTTGGTCACTCAGACCTTCGAGCATCTCTTTTTCAGTGATGTGGACAAAGTCATTTTCGGATATAACACATCGGACGGTGTTCAGAGATCGGTGTGACGTCACGGAGACAGGAATATCCCCAACAGATACAATGTTTACGAGTTTTGAGTGTTGGACGTTGTCACGCAGTTCGAGCAGTAAGTCCCCGCTGGCCATTTTAGACACCTTGTAGCCAATGCCCAAGGCTTCTGTCAAACATTTTCACACTAGGAAGGGGGACAGGATTCTAGCTTGCTTATCTTGTACTTCACTATGGATCACATGGTACTTAGGAAAACTGACTTTTCTTTTTTGAAAGAACTGTTCTGCTTCGTTCCGCCCTCTCTTGAGAGAGCGATCTGGTTTGGAAAAAGGGGGAGCCATAAAAATTCTAGTTTTTCGGTCATGGTGCCAACCACCCACCATGGAGCCCCACAAGGGGACGGGACAGGAACTTGCGAGCAAGTCCTGCCCACGACAGCTGTACACCTTAACTATAACCTAATATGACTCAACTCAGGGTAGTTGGTCACACACGGTTAACCCTCGCCGCCAGGAAAAAGAGTGTTGTGTTGTGTTGTGTTTATTGGCGCATAAGCAGCTAAGGCTATCATGCGCCAAAAACAAGGTATGGAAAAATTGGCTTGAGCAGAGTGTGAAAACAAAGTTGATAAAAACGGTGGTGTAAAGGGCCTAAAAGTTATTTTTATTACCTGGCTGATTAAATACAAACTTTTTAGAAATGGCTGTCTGCAGAAGCTTTTTAAGTTGGTTAACCTCCGTGGACATCCTTGGCTTGCCAAGGATCTCGAGGCCCCCAACTACTCAGATAAAAACCTCAGCCTCCTTCTCAGGACTGAGAAAGTGGCTGAGGTGTATCGTTCTAAGTAAAGAAGCACAGGGTCAGAACATTACAGGTTTTGAAGAACACCGGCTTCCCTTAAAAAGCTAAAAACATCAAGTATACTAACGGGTGCATGTTCAGCTAAAATCAACGCTGGATGAAATGGGATATGTTCTTTGTAAAATATGGCAAAATATTTTTTCCTTAATGATTCAAGTTTTGTGCATGATAGTAGTATGTGGTTTACGGTAAGTTCATGTCCGCATTGCTCGCAAACAGGTTTGTCTTTCTTTGTTGGCAGGAAGTTGTGTGTGAGATGTGTGTGTCCTATACGGAGACGGCATAAAAAAACTTCGATGAATCGTTTTTGGTGTGAGCATGATTTCCATTCGTCTAGGATGGGTTTTACTAAATGTAGCTTATTATTTCTTTCGATATTCCATTGCGACTGCCATTTATTTCTTAATTTGCACTGCACCAACTTCATACCATCTTTGTAGGGAATGTACACTTTCTTTATTTCTTTGTTTCGAGCTTTTCCAGCACATTCGTCTGCTTTCTCATTGCCAGCGATTCCAATGTGGCTGGGAACCCAGCAAAATTTTATGTCTAGTCCCTGTATGCCAGGAAAAAGAGGAAAAAACGAAGAAAAGAGGAGCAGACAGGAGAGTTGTACGAAAGATATAGGAAAGTGAAAGATAGAGGGGAGGACAGGAAAAGGCGACTGCCGATTTCCCCCGGTCGGGTCAGGCCGGAGGTGCCGTCTACAGGAAGCTGGGGCCAAAGTGGTGTGTTGCCTCCGCCGAGGGGCCTTAGGGGTCCAAAAGCTCGGCATCGGCTCAACCACCAGGATCCCCTTTTCCCCGGACACGGCGATGCCACGCACGGCTAAGCGCGGATGCTCGGGTCCGTGGTGACGCATTGTTCACCATCATCCCCCGGCGGGGATGTCCCTGCGGATGCTCGGGTTAACCCCATGGTGTCGCCACTTACCAACGTCTGCATGCTGCAGACGCCTCCCTGCGGGGAAAAATTTGTGTACTGCTCGCAACTACAGAACCTTTTTTTTTCTGGACAATGTTGCCGCTTTTTTGTGATATTTTTATTTTCCAAACATGGTTGTATCCAGGCCACCGGCACCGGCACCGAGGTTCCGAGTGCACGCCCGCGAGCAGGGTTGCCGTTGGTGGCTACATTGTGCCAAATTGGCTACTTTTGAAACCTTCTGGCAATGAATATTTCAGGTTGGCTCCCTGGTGACTTCCTGGCTACTTTGAACTTTTATTTTGGCGCGTTTGTTGGCTGCTTAACTCGCAGCATCCTCGCCGGCAGGCATGCCGGCAGGGTCTGTTCGCATCGAGGCACCCCTACGCACGGCTAGGCTAACGACGTCGCTTTGCATGCGGCGCGACGCTGAAGGTGACATCTTCAAAAACATTTCACTCGGCCAAGGATCCGTGATGCTTCCAGTTCTTGAGGCAAATGGACATACGACTCCTGTAGCGGCTTTCAAATGCCCTGCACTTGGGAGGCTGCATGCCATTAATCCTGATGATGACAAAGAAAGCGCGGAGAGTCGTGAAGGCATACGAAGCTGCCGCTGCATTTTTAATATATGGTACTCCATTGAGTTGGAGTCAGAAATGCGGTAATTGCAAACATTAAGCGTGAATTTTATCACCCATTATGTTTGAGTTTATGGCACGCAGTGGCCGGAGCGTACAAAGACGCAGCGAATGGCCTTTTCCACACCTGCGCAATAAGTCACAAAATTTCCCCACTTCGAATTTCCAACTCTGATGCTGAGCGCGTTTTCTTCTGTGATAACTTGATAAAAAAAGTGTGCAACAAAATGAAGCTCCACTGCCTTACGGTCGAATCAAGATCGATCTAAGGCTTGAAGGCTAATATAGCTGTCCTACTGGGTTGTTGGCTAGAGCGTGCAAATATCTACTCGCACATCATTTAATAATTCATCTATTTGCAACCTACCTGTGCCTTGAAGAACAAGGAAAAGGCTAAAATTTTGTGCTCTTTATTCTGTTTCTTGCGTGATCTGAAATGCTAAAAGTTACTGTTCTTTGACAACAGTCATATTCCTAATAACGCTTCTATTTGATTTGGCTACATATTTGGCGCTAAGATGGAATGGCATGGCTACTTTTGACTACTTTCAGCTCAAGTTTTGGCTCCTTTTAAAATGTTCCCAACGGCAACCCTGCCCGCGAGTCATGCCGCGAGTGCTCGCCGTTGTTTTTCTTTTGTGGTGTGGAGGTGTTGGTCGTACTGCCTGTCTGCTGTCCCTTTGTGCGGCTGTTGCGGTCCTCGCCTTTCACCGCAAAGCTTCTGCATTTCGCCATGAATGCAAAGCAACGCAAGTACCGTATCGTTGAAAAAGAATACCGTGAGATCTCGCAAGATCTCGGTATTTCACAACGGCCGGTCGCATCTACGTCTTCAAGCTTGGATCAAGGGGGCAGGAAAAGATCGCACACCGAAACATCAGTCGACGTACGCACCCCCCCCCCCCCCCCCCAACTCTTGCTACCGTCTGAAGCAACCACGCGACGCAGAAGCGAAGTGTGCGCTGAAGACGCGTGCTCCAGTGGAAGCGGGTGAGTAGTTCCATCGCCACCTGCTGACCCGCCGTTACCGTTTGTGCACGAGTCTGATCGTGCGTCACCAGGGAGCAGCTAATCGTGCACAGGCAGCAGGTCAAGTGATGCTGCAGCCTCAGATCATTCGAGTCATGACGCAGTTTCAGACCATTCAAGTAATGCCAAAAGCTCAGAAGAATCAGATGATGAGAATGTGTCATCCACAGTGGCTCAGAACGTGGGTGAGCCTCGTGAGCATTTTACTCACAGTCTCTCGGCGACTGAGGAGTTAGCTCTCATAGCTAGCAAGCACAACATGACGCATGCTTGCCTCAATGATATGCTTGACTTCTGTCGTCGTCGTGGGATTGAGGAGCTACCAAAAGACGCGAGGACAGTAATGCGGACACAGCGAAAAGCGCTACTTGAGCACAACGGCACATTTGCTCATTTCGGCCTTGCTGAAAGCATTCAGCAAGCAGTCGGGCAAGGGCCTGCGCCCGAGAACATTAGGCTGCAAGCCAACATTGATGGCCTGCCTTTGCACAAGAGTAGTCAACCTGGTTTGTGGCCAATACTTTGCCGAGTTACGAACCTCAAAAATTCGGCACCATTTATGGTGAGCGTGTACTGCGGCACAGGGAAGCCACCGTGCCTCCAGAAATTTCTTTCCCCCTTTTTAAAAGAAGTACACAGCCTCAGCAGTAACGGTTTGGTATTGAAAGGAAATTGCGTTGCTGTCACACTGACTGCTGTGATCTGCGATGCCCCGGTAAGAAGTTTCGTGAAGGCAATAACTGGGCATGCAGGCTATCATGCTTGTGAAAGATGGAGCCAAAAGGGCCGCTATGGGGAGAACAGACTCACATTCCCAGACCTCCACGCACCTCAACGAAGTGATCAATCATTTCGCTCCCAGGAAGATCGGCAGCACCACACCGGTGTTTCACCATTCACTAACTTAGATATTGACATGGTGGCATGCTTTCCCACCGAATACATGCACCTGGTCTGCCTGGGAGTAATGCGGCGGCTACTGCGAAATTGGGTCTCCCCGGGCCATGCTGCTCGACTTAGCAGACAGGAACGGAGCCAGCTCAACAACAGGCTGCAAGAAGCGGCCACAGTTTTTCCCAGTTGTTTCCAGCGAAAACCCAGAGGAACTGAGGAACTGCACCGTTGGAAAGCAACCGAGTTCAGGACGTTTTTACTCTATCTGGGGCCTGTAGTTCTCGAGTCTCTCCTGACTGAAGAACAGTACAAGCATTTTCTTCAGCTCCACGTGGCTTTGAGGATACTTGCCTCCCCTGAGCACCATGTAGCTTGGAACAGTTTTGCCCGGGACCTGCTCAGGTATTTTGTTCAGTAGTTTGGCATGTTGTATGGCGCAAAACAGGTCGTGTACAACGTTCACAGCTTGGAGCACCTGGCGGAGCAGTGCCTAGACCATGGCCCTGTTGATCAATTCAGCGCATTTCCCTTCGCAAGCTATTTGGGAAAGGTAAAAAAAATGCTCCGCACTACCAACAAGCCACTAGCACAGCTTAGCCGCAGGATGTCGGAAGCAAGGCAGTGTACAATGATCAGTGCAAGAGTTGAGCAACACGTGAAAGTGGGAGACTGATTTTTAGTAGACAACTCTGCTGTTGTCTTTGTTGCTGTGTGCAAAGAAAGTGTCAAGGCTGGCATCTTGCCAAATGGCAGAGATTTCTTTAAGACACCGATCGAGAGCTCAAGGCTCAATATAAGGCGTTACAGTGGTCTTGGGGAAGAAGCTAAGATGTGGCCTCTCTCAAATATGAAAGACCGAGTTTGATGCCTGAAGCGTAATTACAAGCGAGGGCACGTTATTTTTTCTCTACTCCACTGTGAGTGAAATCTGAGTGCTGTTGGTTTGGTTTAACATTGGAAAGCAACTCGGGCTAAGAGGGACGTCGCTGCAAGGCTTCAGAAATTTCGACCTCCTGGGGATCTTTAATGTGCACTGACATCGCACAGTAGATGGCCGCCTTGCTTTTCACCACCATCAAAAAGCAGCCAGGATTGAACTCATGTCCTTGGCCACCTGAGCCACTGTGACAGATCAGATTGCTATTTCAGCATGAAGAAATACGTGCCTGTATGAAGAGGGAGCAACCTGATATATCTCCATGTATTCTGCTTCCATTGAAACAAGCTGAGAATGGACCTCCAGCCTTGTGTTCAGCTGCACAACACTGCAGCCATTGGTGTTGAGCGCATCATCTCCTACAACCTCACCTGTGGAAAGCGTCAGCTTTGTAGATAACGGCCCTTTTCAGGGCCACCCAAATGATGCTGCCAGGGCCGCAGCTGCGCCTCCAAAGACCCTCCCGTTCCCATCAAAGTTGTTTACTATTTGACAGTCTAAAACAGACAGTCTAAAACAGAATGCAGACATTATAGTATTGAGCACACGAAGCTGCATTGAAATGAATTGATGTGAATATTAGGTGTGCAGCATAACTACTTGAAGTGATGCGCAATTAGCATGATTCCAAAGAATTATGTAATAGGAGAATGTAAATTGATAGACCTCGCACCTCTATACTCCGTTTCATACATCTTGTGCAACGCTGCCAAAGCTAGAGCTTTTGTTTGCACCCTCTACATCCGGAATTGAAAAGTGTTGTGTTCCTTGTGGGGAGCGAAAAGTAATAAATGCTTTGCCTTCAGGCATGATATATGACAAATTGTCATGAGCCTGATTAAGTGCACTCTTATTGCTGACGGAATGCTGTCACTTTCTCGTGTCTTAAACCCCTCAGGCTCAGAAGCGTGTGGTAACATGGCTCTATTTTTTCATGTGGACTAATTCCGTACCTTTCACAGCGTTGCACCTCATATATGAAATGGAGTATAGTGTCACTTCGGGACGTTGAACCCCAGAAATCACAAAAATTTAAGTTTTCCTGTTTACTTTCACTGAAAATAGCGCTTTTTATATGCTAGAAAACAGAAATCAAATGGCATTGGTTATTCTTGCGTTGGCCGCTTTCATAACCAAAGTGAGGCTATATGATGCACTGCAACTTATTCTTAAACAGTGAGAAAAATGGTGTAAAATAATACTGTGGCTTCTTCAAATACAGGAAAGTTACACGGTCATAAGAACTACATAATGATCTCAAAAAAGGGAGGTGCTTATCATTTATGATGACATTAAAGCACTCGCCAAATAAGGCTAATACTCAAACATCAGTGCCAGTTTGGGCAATGTAAAATAGGCTGCACAAAGCATACTGCACACAAAAGGTAGGTGAAGTTCAGTGGTCACTGACGGTGGTCAAAAAGGAATGTCTCTCTCTTCTTCATGGTTGGGAAGAGCTGTAGCGCTCCCGAATCGTCATTTGTTTTTGACCATGATCATTGACCAGTGAACTTCATCAACCATAATTCCTGACCGGAGAGTGGGCTATCAAACCATCGACTACTCACAAAATGATACTTTAAGCTTCTGTTTTGACTGCTTTTTTGCTGCAATGGAAGTGCAGTTACGTGCCCGAGTGTGTTTTTTTCAGTATTTTTTTCATGCTTAAAGTGTTCAGAGGTCACACATCTTGTCTCTTGTACCATACATACTGATGTGGCAAAAAATGACAAGTGTTGTTAGAGTTATGGTAGTCGTGTAAATTAACTTTGGCCAGAAGTTTTCAGTCAGGAAAAGGTCAGCAACGCCATTGGCAGTAGTGTTTAAGGTGTCCAGAAAAAGACACCTAAACCATTGTAATGACAGACATGTAGGTCATGCAACACTTCAGTTTATATAGTACTTTTCATTTGATTACATATATTTTGCAGTTTTTTGTTCGAGAAAGTAGGTTGTTCAAGGATATTTTCCAATTTTCATATACGCAATACTAAAAATTACATTTGGGTAACAAAAACCTCCGAAACTAGCCATTGGTTAATACAGGAGTCTTCAATTATTTTAGCAGTGAGGAACACCAACAGCTTTCAAGAAGGGCTGTGAAACTTCACTAGTTTTTTTTACTTCCATACCTTCCTGCCTTAAATGCATGAAAAAATAGAGCCTGCAGATTTGCAGCGCTTCAAAAAAAAGGTCACATTCAATTATTTAGGCTAGCTGCATAATATAAGCCACAAGTAAACATTTATCAGTCTGAAAATAAAGTTAAATGAAGAACAGTCAAGAAATATATATGGATTAAGGTTCTCAGAGAGCCCCAAAAGGAACCCTGGGATTCCACGAAACCCACTTTACGAATCTTGGGGTTAGAGAAACTAAAGCAACCACATCAACTAATGTCCTGCTACAAGTAGAGCGAAATAAGTTTGTAACTGCACTGTACTGTGCTATGAACAAGAATGCAATCAAGGGGAGCCGCACAAGACAAACCAAAAGATGACTGATCAAATTTTGCCTCACTGGCATTTTTAGTGTGTGCCGAGGAGGTGTAAATGGCTGCTGGCCTTGCAGGTATATGCGCTTTCAAGCTCAATGTGCTTGGTGAACTTTAGCATTTTGGTAAGAAGACCTAGGTGTTATTGATGGAATCTTAAAGGTTTTTGATTCCATTAAGGGTGCTTTAATGAAGACGTACTGAACACAAGTGAAAGGTTAAATTAATAGCACACTTTTGAAGGCGTTCTTGTGCTAAACATTGCATCTAGAAATGAAATGACTTGAATCTGGCATGTCAAGTTGCATTTTAAGGCAGCACTGAAGTGAATAACTTTGAACAGTACCACGTGTACATGAATGTGTGATGAAATTATGTTGCCAGTTTGTGATTTACTCAAAATTGGTAGGTACAAGTATACAGAGACACAAACATTAGCACACATCATTGAAGTTGAGACGTAGGCTTGAACATGAGGATCTGAGAAGAAAACTGTATAGTTCAAAGAAGTTTATTATTGCCACCATTCCCCGGCTGGTTATGCTCACTGCAGGGCATAGACCCTAGCTACTGTTGGTCCTGTGCGGGTAGCATAGTCTTACCTCACTATGTGATAAGGCTGTCTGACCAAACGACCATTGTTGCAAGAAAATATACCTCCTGAGTGTATTGGTCACTGAGTCATGCTTCCTTCGAGTGCAGGTCTAATGCATGAAGTGATTTGAATCACAGAGACTGATGAAGGGGTGAAAAATACGGAACACTGTCAACTAGGGCTGAACATTATCCTGTGTACTGCTGATATCAACAGCTGTTATATTGCATTGATAACATGCAAGCCCCTGTGTGTCACTGGGTGTAGATAAGTGCGGAACCTCATTTTTTATTTTGAGGCATATGCCGTGTAAGCCATATATAATCACCATATTGCAGTTTTTTTGCTGAACTGAAATGCCGCAAATGCAAAGCTCATCATTACCCAGTGGTGTGTTTGCTAGTAATATAGTAAAACTACCATCTCGTTCAGTTTATCACACTTAGAGGAAGAGCTGTTCTTAACATAGGTATCAAATGATGGCCGCAGTTCAATTCGACAGGGCGTCTGTACTGCTGACAAAGGCACCAATTTCAAGTACTTCTCATTAGTTGGTGTAGTGGTGAATTTTGCTGCTATATTTGCTAATGACCCGGAGGGGGCAGGCTTCGATAGTTTTGCCTAAATTCCCTCTGTAAATACCGTTGTGCGCATTAACCATGCTATCGAAAAAAAAACATTTTTGAAAAGTACTCTCGACTTTGGATGGTACACATGCATGTGTGTCAGCACTGCCTATCAAGGGATACGCGCTGAAGCAGTGGCCGCCGCAAACATTTTCATCGCACTTTCTCCCAACATGATCCTTGAGCAGTTTTCTACCGAATGAACAGGTTTGTCTTTATACACTGCTGCGACTCATGTATGTTTTGTTTTTTTTTTCAGAAAAACAGCCGTTTGGAGAGGGGTGCGGTTAGCTTATACACTGAAAAATACGGGAAAACAAGCATTAATACGAAACTTAAAAGGTGGCACAAAGCAATGAAAATGCTTAATCGCGGACTATTCATCTCGTGTAATTGTGCTCTCATCTTGTGCCTCGATCATGTTGCAACAATAGAGCTACCATGCAATGTACGAGTCATAAATGACACTAATACAGACACTTCATTTTGATTATGCGATGCAAAGCTACTTATGCTCATAGAACTCCCAATCCTCCTCATCTTCAGGAGCAGATATAAGCGTTACATGATAGCAAGAAAGACGTAGCGCACATTTAGGTAAACGAATACACACTTAATTCGCTCGCTGCTGTTCTAACCAGACAGAGGTCTCCGCGATTTGAGTAGTGACAGCGGCAATTAGAGGCTTATTGTGAAAGAATTAGGCTATGTCAGCGAGGTCATGTCGCCAAAATGTGTCAGCAGTAGTAGTGTCATTCTCAGAAGAAGTATAGGATAAAACAAATGATTGTACCGATAGAGCACAATGTGAGGATAATGTGCAAGAAATTTGATCTCAGTAGGATGATTAGTAATCAATTAGAGCCAAAAATGTTGAAAAACCCTCGAAATAGCATGAGCGTCGATATAGTGAGTGGACAGAAAAACAACCATGGGTGGCAAAATAGTGGGAAAATAGGCAAAGGAGCGAAAATATAGTTTGAAATGGATTGAAATGTGTTTGATGAGTGATACTCAATCGAACAAAAAGTTTGATTCAGATCGATTAATTAATTAATTATAAGCAGAAGTCGTTGGATGGTCGAATACGCTGGACGAAGATAGAGTATGTGGGCGGGAAAGCAGCATTGGCCCCAAATTAAAAAAAAAATGCGTGAGAGGCGGAAATGGGTGTAATCAGAGTGAAAGCGATTAATTAAGGAGATTATATAAGAAAAATGTAAAACAGTGATTGAAATCTATAACCGTAATCATATGAAGACGATTAAGCGATAGCGATTAATACCTGCTAATGAAAGCCAATGCAATGCTAATTGAGAGCAAAACGGCGGCAGAGCATCAAAGAGAGCTAGGCAAAGGGAGAGAACGAGTTCCATGGAGGCGCAGTGCCTTCGCATTCTTCCAATGCGAGTTGCCGCAGACGATGCAACGTTTTTTTCTTAAGCTATATCTATCTCTTATATAAGCGCATGGTCAGCGGTGTCCTATCATGGAGCAAACGCTCGTTACTGTTTACCCATTCCTGCTTTAATGGAGTGCTCGACACGTTGCGCCATGCATATATGTTTTGGTGCTGTTCTGCAGGTATACCGCATTAACTGCGACGCCCAAGCGCATCAAGGTACAGCGGATCTAACGTTAGTATCGAGAAGTTATTTTTATAAAATGCTATTGATAGTTTTTGAAATTCAGGCCAGAAAATCAGTGCTGCATATATGTTTCTCCGACTCGCATTCTTTCATTGCACGACTGGACTTTTTACATTTTACACAGAACGAAGACCACAACCTTAAAGGGGAAAATAATCGCATGCAAGCATGCAACTTTGCATATCTTAGTTTAAAAAACTGAGATTTAAAAAATCTCACCGGAGGTTATGCGGGTTTTTACGAAGATATCATTATCTACGCCCCGAACTATATATGCTTATAAATAATTGACAATGTGCGAGCTATATATATATATATATATATATATATCGCGCCTCGCTGCAATTGAGAAAACTAAGAAGTCACGATAGCAACTCGATGATGCTCCACAGCAGTCGGCACTTCAAAGTTGCGTTGCCTATTGCAGGAATTGGCCGACTTCTAAATATGGCAAAGTCAATGCAGGCGAAACATTCGAGAGAGTGGTCCAATACTGCCAACTTCTAAAAATGGCTGAGCCAAGTCGGGTAAAACGTCCGAGAAACTGGTCCAATACTGCCAACTTCTAAAAATGGCTGAGCCAAGGCGGGGAAAACGTCTGAGAAATTTGTCCAATACTGCCAACTTCTAAAAATGGCTGAGCCAAGGCGGGGAAAACGTCTGAGAAACTGATCCAATACAGCCAACTTCTAAAAATGGTTAAGCCAAGGCTGGGAGAACAGAGGCAACGCGGGCCTTCAGAGGGCCGTCGTTTGCCAACTCAGATCCTACATTGCACCGATGTCATGTGCTGCTTGGGAGCTTCCCCTCTTTCGAAGCTGTTGTACCAGACGAAAAAGAAGCTCCGCAAGGTGAAGAATGACTCGGCCCGCATCGACCTGCATCGCCTCGTGCTGCTAAACACGACGCTCAAGACCATATGCGTCCTGAAGGCTGAATTGAATTTCCAAGATGTTGCTTTACTCCAGTGCTTTCTGGTGACTGCAGCGGCAAGTGAAGAATGGCTTCCCCTCTTTCGAAGCTGTTGTACCGGACCAAAAAGATACTCCGCAAGGTGAAGAAGGACCCGGCACATATCGACCTGCATCGCCTCGTGCTTCTAAACACGACGCTCAAGACCATACGCGTCCTGAAGGCAGAACTGAATATGCAAGAGGCTGCTTTACTCCAGTGCTTCCTGGTGACTGCAGCGGCAAGTGAAGAATGGCTTCCCCCCTTTCGAAGCTGTTGTACCGGACCAAAAAGAAACTCCGCAAGGTGAAGAAGGACCCGGCACATATCGACCTGCATCACCTCGTGCTTCTAAACACGACGCTCAAGACAATACGCGTCCTGAAGCCAGAACTGAATATGCAAGAGGATTCTTTACTCCAGTGCTTCCTGGTGACTGCAGCGGCAAGTGAAGAATGGCTTCCCCCCTTTCGATGCTGTTGTACCGGACCAAAAAGAAACTCCGCAAGGTGAAGAAGGACCCGGCACATATCGACCTGCATCGCCTCGTGCTGCTAAACACGACGCTCAACACCATACGCGTCTTGAAGGCAGAATTGAATTTGCAAGAGGCTGCTTTACTCCAGTGCTTTCTGGTGACTGCAGCGGCAAGTGAAGAATGGCTTCCCATCTTTTGAAGCTGTTGTACAAGACGAAAAAGAAGCTCCGCAAGGTGAAGAAGTACCCGGTCCGCATCGACCTGCATCACCTCGTGCTTCTAAACACGACGCGCAAGACCATACGCGTCCTGAAGGCAGAACTGAATATGCAAGAGGCTGCTTTACTCCTGTGCTTCCTGGTGACTGCAGCGGCAAGTGAAGAATGGCTTCCCCTCTTTCGAAGCTGCTGTACCAGCCAAAAAGAAGCTCCGCAAAGTGAAGGACCCGGCCCGCATCGACCTGCATCGCCTCGTTCTGCTAAACACGACGCTCCAGACCATACGCGTCCTGAAGGCAGAATTGAATTTGCAAGAGGCTGCTTTACTCCAGTGCTTTCTGGTGACTGCAGCGGCAAGTGAAGAATGGCTTCCCCTCTTTCTAAGCTGTTGTACCAGACGAAAAAGAAGCTCCGCAAGGTGAAGAAGTACCCAGTCCGCATCGACCTCCATCGCCTCGTGCTTCTAACCACGACGCTCAAGAGCATACGCGTCCTGAAGGCAAAATTGAATTTGCAAGAGGCTGCTTTACTCCAGTGCTTTCTGGTGACTGCAGCGGCAAGTGAAGAATGGCTCCCCCCTTTCGAAGCTGTTGTACCAGACCAAAAAGAAGCTCCGCAAGGTGAAGGACCCGGGCCGCATCGACCTGGATCGCCTCGTGGTGCTAAACACGACGCTCAAGACCATACGCGTCCTAAAGGCAGAATTAAATTTGCAAGAGGCTGCTTTACTCCAGTGCTTTCTGGTCACTGCAGCGGCCAGTGAAGAATGGCTTCCACTCTTTCGAAGCTGTTGTACCAGAGGAAAAAAAAGCTCCGCAAGGTGAAGAGTGACCCGGCCCGCAATGGCCTGCATCGCCTCGTTCTGCTAACCACGACGCTCAAGAGCATATGCGTCCTGAAGGCAGAATTGAATTTCCAAGAGGCAGCTTTACTCTAGTGCTTTCTGGTGACTGCAGCGGAAAGGGAAGAATGGCTTCCCCTCATTCGAAGTTGTTGTACTAGACGAAAAACAAGCAGCGCAAGGTGAAGAGTGACTCGGCCCGCATCGAATTGAATCGCCTCGTGCTGCTAAACACGAAGCTCAAGACCATACGCGTCCTGAAGGCGGAATTGAATTTGCAAGAGGCTGCTTTACTCCAGTGCACCCCAAGCAGCACAAATTGATTGGTCCAACAGTCGCAAAAGAGTGGCGGAAATTGGCATGAATATTGGTCCTACACTGGCATTTGAGCAATTCGAGACTTTTTCCAACAATGGCCCTTCATTCATGCCAAGATTGTGCCTATACTCAGCCAGTCTAGCTACCAGCATTGACCCAACATTCAGCCAGTCTATCCACAAATGGCCAACTTTCGTGCCAAGACAATGCCCATGTTCAGCCAATCTATTAATTATGGCCCGACATTCGTGCCAATACTATGCCCATATTCAGCCAATCTCACGCCAATAGTATGCCCACATTCAGTCGATCTGTCAATAATGGCCTGAAATTCGCGCCAATAGTATGCCCACATTCCGCCAGTATCAATAATAGCTCCAGGTTCACTCCGACTTGTGCCCACTTTTCCACCCTTGATCTAACTTTTATAGGTGGCATATCAATAGCAAGGCCAGTGGGAAGTTGTATGCGATCGGGGGTCCCACCTAGTTTTGTACCACACCTCTTGCTGGCCAGCAACAATGCAGACATATACCGCTTGTTTTCCACCAGCCGGAGCTTGTATGTGTAACATTTTACATATAAGCAGTCAGCAGACATACAAAAAAGAAAGAACGGATTCAAAGAACGAAATTTATTGCATCTACGGTGCCAGTACATCGTGAAATGCACACTGTCGTGCCGCTGAATCGATTAGTCATATCGGCACTAATCGTTTCACTCCTCTTGTAAGAGAACTTTTGCAGTGCCTTGAAACAAATTCCGCGCCAAGCTCTTGCACGATGATCTGGCTGTACATCGCAGCTGCAAAGAGGTGCATGATGTGATCATGAGTGTAAGTACAACCATCGCAGAAAAAAGACAAGAAATAAAATAACACATTGATCTTAGTGGCGCGCAGTGTGCGAGAAGGTACTCGCAATATATGTTGAAAGTATAATTTCTAAATGACTCTTAATATAAGTCCCCACACGAATAGCAAAATGTTGAATTGAATTTAACAATTTTTCCCACCGTATTGCTAATTTCTAATCCCAATTTGCCGTGTCACACCCTCAAATGCATATTAAAAGTCACAAAAAGAGATATAGTGTTTAATACAAATCAATCTATATTTATATTTCCTATCAAAATTATATGTCTATTGCGAGCTGGTTGTTTGCCGTTTTGTTCCAGCAAAGTATTGCACAGGTGGTAGCAGCTCCTCCCCATTGAACAGCTGTGAGCATTTTTTTTTTCGCTATGAAATATAATATTCCATGCAAAGACGGCTTGCACAGTTTTGCGAAATGCGCTGAACGCAGGAGACCGAATACACTTTTTTTTAAAGTAAGCAGATTATCGATGCCGCTTGGCATGCATGTAACGGGGCAGACGGAATTCTTACTTGAAAACCACACGAAATCACTCTTCCGATAGTCCATGGGTGATTTATTCCGAGACAACATGGATAAAGTTCGCTGGGACCAGGAATTCCGCTTTTTCTCGTACGCCTGCAACTGGCCAAGACAAAGGCACCCGGCACGGGAATATTACACGCGGCCAGAAAACTGCTGCAGTGGAAGAATAAGCGCTTCTGGTACTCATCTTGCACAAACGATAGACTACCAACGTCGTAATGAACGCAACATGAGTCGGGCCACTTAACACTCCGCCACGGTGAGTGAAAAGATAGTCAACGTTCGGTAAATCCATTTTTGAAAGCTGAAAAATAATGTTCTCACCATTCTGTGCATGCCTTTGCGCTAGACATTTCGCTGTGAAAGTTGGCATTCAGAAGTTGGCGCCAGTGCTTTGTCGCTTTCTCTTTTCCTGCCGGAGAAAAAAAAGGTCGGCGCTGATTCAAAGCGGCAATTACGCCAAGAACCATATTCATTTCCGAACACATTGCAATATAAAAGTATGGTGGTACTCACAAACAAATAGAATCTTGCAGGCCAGGCTACTGAATTCCGTCATAATTGTCAAATCGTATCGGGTGCGGATTCTCGACAACGAACGGCGTCAGCTTGAGCGCGCATGCTTCGTCGGCACGCTGGTTGTGTGGCTTTTCGCCGCCTTGCTAGCTACAGGCGATACTCGTTGGGCGAGTGTTCGGGAAAGGAGGAGACGACGATGGGACAGGTTTCTTATATTTTTCGGAGAATTTGCTGCAGCAAGAGAAACGGCAGCTGGAGAAGGGGTAGAAGAAAATCTGGGGAGGGTGGATGAGCGGCGTTGCGCTTAGTTGGGCGCGAGGGGAAAACAGGTTAGAGAAGGTCAGTGTACCTAAAATCACAAAGAAAAAAATAACTCCTAGCATGGTGAGGGCCAGCGCTCTTCCAACAAAGAGGCTCGGCCCGGCAAAAGGCGGCTGCATGGGACTTCAAAAAGGGGGTGGAGAGGGGGGGGGGGGGCGAAATGAGTTAAAGAATTCCGGAATGTCCGGAGGGTGCGCCATAGGCAGTTGAGCACGTGAAAAGCGGCAAGGAAACAACAATGCGGAGATGTTGGAAGTGGAAACGTGGAGCTTGGGCATGAATTTCGTCAAAACGGCTCCAAACATTAGCGTAATCTCTGCGGTCGTGTGCCTCTTTGGTTGAAGCTGAGATAAATGTGTTACTATGAAAATACCGGAAATATAAGACAATAAATAAAATTAGCGGGAACAATGCGTGTTCTTTGAGTGTTTCATGTATGATACTTGTGGCGGACAAAGTAGGATGACATACGTCCAAGCAACACCATTCATCAATATAATCCAATGAATCGCTTCTAGAGCGACGAATACCCTACATTTTATACACACCAGTGTAGGCAGGTCGGTCTAAGTCATAGTCATGCGGCCCACCCGTGCGTGTCTGCGCTAGCTCGAAATGACGCGGCGCGCTACTCAGCATGCACCTGTTATGGCTCATTGGTATTAAGGATACGCGCAAAGAAAAGGCGAACAAAAAAAAACTAGTGGAAATGCGACCGGGAAAAAGTTCCGATCTTTAATTTGAAAAACGCGATAATTTAAAGCAAAAACGTATGCTAGAGCCGTCGTTATAGAATACCCAAAAAGCACAGCAGAATAACAAAACAATTTGCGACATTAAAAAAACCTAGCCACCTTAGCTTCGCGGCTTCACGAAGCAGAGCTGTTTGTTCGCTTATTATATTTTTAATTTAACATACATCTACATTTTCTTTCCCGTCTGCTGCTTCTTCACGCAGTAAATGCGCAGCAAGTTGTTCACGCCAACTGTTTATTTGCGATAAAACCAAAATCCCGTTTTACTCACATCGTTTCTTCTCTCCAAATGCGCCACGCAATAATTTGTGACCTAGTGGAAAAAGCGATTTATTTGTTTTTTTCTAGGGTGAGCATCCTGTGGGTGAGGCATTGTGTTCCGGATTGTGTAATACGATTCAGCGTTTTGTGCAGCCTAAACTTATTAGTTAAGTTGGGCCTATATCTTGAGACACGAATTTGAACCGGCAACCTATAATCGGGGGCTGTGGTATGCGAGGTATGCGAGAGATCTGCGAGGCAGCACGTTAATTAGTGCGTTATTATACCATTCCTCGAATCGAAATTTCATTTTCTTGATTGTGGCACCTCTTTCTCTTTTTCTTTTTTTCTTTGCATGCCATAATTACAAAAGACGCCGCTTTTCAAAATTCGTATACCTTCGTGAATGAATGTGACCTCGGCTCACTTTCGCGCAATCAATTACATCGCGCTTTTTATTGTAATTTCGCGTCAGAGTTCGACGCTAGCGCTGTTGTTGGTCATAAAGAATAAATAAATAAACAAGTCCGAATACTGAAAAAAATGGATTGAGAGAAATAACCACATATAATCGCAGGGATATCCTTTGGTGTGTCGTGGAGCGGCACTGCCAATACAGGGAAAACAGCGGACAAGTAGGCCCATCGTTGCGGGTGTAATGAGGCGGCACTGCCAATATGGGGACGACAGCGGACATTTAGGGCCATCGTTGGAGGTGTAACTAAGTGGCATTGCCAATACGGGGAAAACATCGGACAAGTAGGGCCATCGTTGGAGGTGTAACTAAGCGGCATTGCCAATATGGGGAAAACATCGGACAAGTAGGGCCAATGTTGGAAATGGCACATTGTGGCAGTGCCAATATGGGGACAATGAAGGCAACATTGGTCCTGTATAGGGCCACACATAGCCAACAGACTCCCAATATTGGGCCAACGGTTTGTGCTGCCTGGGTGCCTTCTGGTGACTTCAGCGGCAAGTGAAGAACGGCTTCCCCTCTTTCTAAGCTGTTGTTCCAGAGCAAAAAGAAACTCCGCAAGGTGAAGGACCCGGCACACATCGACCTGCATCGCCTCGTGCTGCTAAACACGACGCTCCAGACCATGCGTGTCCTGAAGGCAGAATTGAATTTGCAAGAGGCTGCTTTACTCCAGTGCTTTCTGGTGACTGCAGCGGCAAGTGAAGAATGGCTTCCCCTCTTTCGAAGCTTTTGTACCAGACCAAAAAGAAGCTCCGCAAGGTGAAGAAGGACCCGGCCAGCATCGACCTGCATCGCCTTGTGCTCATTAACACGATGCTCAAGACCATACGCGTCCTGAAGGCAGAATTGCATTTGCAAGAGGCTGCTTTACTCCAGTGCTTTCTGGTTACAGCAGCGGCAAGTGAAGAATAGCTTCCACTCTTCCGAAGCTGTTGTACCAGACCAAAAAGAAGCTCCGCAAGGTGAAGGACCCGGCCCGCATCGACCTGGATCGCCTCGTGCTGCTAAACACGACGCTCAAGGTCATACACGTCCTGAAGGCAGAATTGAATTTGCAAGAGGCTGCTTTACTCCAGTGCTTTCTCGTGACTGCAGCGGCAAGTGAAGAATGGCTTCCCCTCTTTCGAAGCTTTTGTACCAGACCAAAAAGAAGCTCCGCAAGGTGAAGAAGGACCCGGCCAGCATCGACCTGCATCGCCTTGTGCTCATTAACACGATGCTCAAGACCATACGCGTCCTGAAGGCAGAACTGCATTTGCAAGAGGCTGCTTTACTCCAGTGCTTTCTGGTTGCAGCAGCGGCAAGTGAAGAATAGCTTCCACTCTTCCGAAGCTTTTGTACCAGACCAAAAAGAAGCTCCGCAAGGTGAAGAAGGACCCGGCCCGCATCGACCTGCATCGCCTTGTGCTCATTAACACGATGCTCAAGACCATACGCGTCCTGAAGGCAGAATTGCATTTGCAAGAGGCTGCTTTACTCCAGTGCTTTCTGGTTACAGCAGCGGCAAGTGAAGAATAGCTTCCACTCTTCCGAAGCTGTTGTACCAGACCAAAAAGAAGCTCCGCAAGGTGAAGGACCCGGCCCGCATCGACCTGCATCGCCTCGTGCTGCTAAACACGACGCTCAAGGTCATACACGTCCTGAAGGCAGAATTGAATTTGCAAGTGGCTGCTTTCCTCCAGTACTTTCTGGTGACTGCAGCGGCAAGTGAAGAATGGCTTCCCCTCTTTCGAAGCTGTTGTACCCGACAAAAAAAAAGCTCTGGAAGGTGAAGGGTGACCCGGCCCGCAATGGGCCGCATCGCCTCGTTCTGCTAACCACGACGCTCAAGAGCATACGCGTCCTGAAGGCAGAATTGAATTTGCAAGAGGCTGCTTTTCTCCAGTACTTTCTGGTGACTGCAGCTGCAAGTGAAGAATGGCTTCCCCTCTTTCGAAGCTTTTGTACCAGACCAAAAAGAAGCTCCGCAAGGTGAAGAAGGACCCGGCCAGCATCGACCTGCATCGCCTTGTGCTCATTAACACGATTCTCAAGACCATACGCGTCCTGAAGGCAGAATTGCATTTGCAAGAGGCTGCTTTACTCCAGTGCTTTCTGGTTACAGCAGCGGCAAGTGAAGAATAGCTTCCACTCTTCCGAAGCTGTTGTACCAGACCAAAAAGAAGCTCCGCAAGGTGAAGGACCCGGCCCGCATCGACCTGGATCGCCTCGGGCTGCTAAACACGACGCTCAAGGTCATACACGTCCTGAAGGCAGAATTGAATTTGCAAGAGGCTGCTTTACTCCAGTGCTTTCTGGTTACAGCAGCGGCAAGTGAAGAATAGCTTCCACTCTTCCGAAGCTGTTGTACCAGACCAAAAAGAAGCTCCGCAAGGTGAAGAAGGACCCGGCCCGCATCGACCTGCATCGCCTCGTGCTGCTAAACACGACGCTCAAGGTCATACACGTCCTGAAGGCAGAATTGAATTTGCAAGAGGCTGCTTTACTCCAGTGCTTTCTCGTGACTGCAGCGGCAAGTGAAGAATGGCTTCCCCTCTTTCGAAGCTTTTGTACCAGACCAAAAAGAAGCTCCGCAAGGTGAAGAAGGACCCGGCCAGCATCGACCTGCATCGCCTCGCGCTGCTAAACACGACGCTCAAGGTCATACACGGTTGAAGGCAGAATTGAATTTGCAAGAGGCTGCTTTACTCCAGTGCTTTCTCGTGACTGCAGCGGCAAGTGAAGAATGGCTTCCCCTCTTTGGAAGCTTTTGTACCAGACCAAAAAGAAGCTCCGCAAGGTGAAGAAGGACCCGGCCAGCATCGACCTGCATCGCCTTGTGCTCATTAACACGATGCTCAAGACCATACGCGTCCTGAAGGCAGAATTGCATTTGCAAGAGGCTGCTTTACTCCAGTGCTTTCTGGTTACAGCAGCGGCAAGTGAAGAATAGCTTCCACTCTTCCGAAGCTGTTGTACCAGACCAAAAAGAAGCTCCGCAAGGTGAAGGACCCGGCCCGCATCGACCTGCATCGCCTCGTGCTGCTAAACACGACGCTCAAGGTCATACACGTCCTGAAGGCAGAATTGAATTTGCAAGTGGCTGCTTTCCTCCAGTACTTTCTGGTGACTGCAGCGGCAAGTGAAGAATGGCTTCCCCTCTTTCGAAGCTGTTGTACCCGACAAAAAAAAAGCTCTGGAAGGTGAAGGGTGACCCGGCCCGCAATGGGCCGCATCGCCTCGTTCTGCTAACCACGACGCTCAAGAGCATACGCGTCCTGAAGGCAGAATTGAATTTGCAAGAGGCTGCTTTTCTCCAGTACTTTCTGGTGACTGCAGCTGCAAGTGAAGAATGGCTTCCCCTGTTTCGAAGCTATTGTACCGGACAAAAAAAAAGCTCTGGAAGGTGAAGAGTGACCCGGCCCGCATCGACCTGCATCGCCTCGTGCTGCTAAACACGACGCTCAAGACCATACGCGTCCAGAAGGCAGAATTGAATTTGCAAGAGGCTGCTTTACTCCAGTGCTTTCTGGTGACTGCAGCGGAAAGTTAAGAATGGCTTCCCCTCTTTCGAAGCTGCTGTACGAGACAAAAAAAAAAGCTCTGCCCGCCATGGGCCGCATCGCCTCGTGCTGCTAAACACGACGCTCAAGACCATACGCGTCCTGAAGGCAGAATTTAATTTGCGAGAGGCTGCGGTTCAAAGGTTCGAAGCCCACAGGTTCGGACCTGAGAGGAGAGCTTCATGAACTTCCACTTGGCCCCAACTTCTTCGCCTGACATTTAGCCCTCAATTCCTTTGAAGCAAGAGAACGGCCCTTGTCAGGGCCACCAACATGATGCATTGGCAGAGCTTCGCACGCCCCATCCATAGCCCCGTTCTCTCTCATTCATCGACTTGTGATTGTAGTAGATGTTTCTTCATGAAATACGCCCGCAGTGTCTTTACAGTAGTAAGCACTTCGGTAGTCGTTTGTAAGTTAGCTAGAAGGGGTGGATTTGACAGAGTCATTTTGATTATTTCGCTGAACTGGACAGCGTAACTAGGGCAACAGCCAGCATGTATGTTTTAATTGTATTTGCGGTATTTTTCGCTAAACTGAAGTTGCATGCAGGGGCTCCCCCTGCGCTGTCTGTAAGGCCAAATTCTCAGCTCAGACTTTATTCTTTTCAACGGCACTTCCAATATTTGAACTTCAGACTTAAGCATAGGAACGGCACTTCCAATATTTGAACTTAACAGACTTAAGCATAGGAATGTGATTCGCCTCTATACCATTGTTACATATGCTTTGAGCTTTTATGTTGCAGTCGTTGCCTTCCTTCTACCAAACAACGAAACCTTTTTTTTTTTCTTATTAACAAATACAACAGAAAGCGTTATCAATGTTTTAGGACGTGGAGTGCAAGGTTCCAATAGTTTTTCAAAAATAAGGTAGGTATACCAGCGGCGTCGCTTTATTTACTTTAAGAATAGGTGACCCCATCAGCTAGCTGGACTAAACCCCCCTGATGCGAGGAGGGTGGCCAAATCCCCGGCGTTTAAAAGATTTACGTACGCGACGTTTTGTTCCATCCGTTTGAGAACATTATTTTTCTACTTTGAAAATGGGGACGTTCTATCCAGGGGAGGTTTTTACCGGGACCAAGGACACACGAATAAAAGCAGGCTTACTTGGTAGGGTACTGTGCTATAATCTCGAAGAGCTTACTCCGATCTAATACAGAGAGGTTATAAGCCAGAAAAAAGAAACAAGAAATAAAATACAGGTGCCGCCTTTATCGAGTTATTTCGCAAGTAAAACCCGGATGCCGACACCACGCTCTATGAGGATAAGCTACTAGTGACGTCGCCTGAAAAACGGAGTCAAGCCTTCCTTTTCGGCACGGACATCAAAAGTTCGAACCATCTGGCAGAAGGACGTTTTAAACCAATTTTCTTGGCTATACATGCGGTTTTTTTTTTTTTTGCTGGCGGACAGATCACCAACATAGCCAGCGTGAGCCAGACAAAATATTTCAAGGCAGGAATGCCTTTTTTTTGCGTGATTTTTACCTCTTTGTCTGCACATTTTTGTACCTTCGTCGGTCCAAACCACACCGAAAGATACAGGTTTTCGTGGAAATCATCACCTCGAAAAATTTTACTGTTTAAAATTTTGCGGGCTGTAGGGACACCCTATAGAAATCCATTATGGGTGCTCATGAGATCATCGGTCAGTTGCGCTCGCCTGGTGTTGTGCTGGGCTGCTGTCCCTGAAAAACTACATTAAGTTATTTCTGCCACTGTGCCCCGTTGGGAAAAAAGATTCCAATGCATGCCATGTTATGAACACTGGCGCGGAGATAAGTACGGTCCTGTGAGCCAGCGTATACAACCCCTGTGTAAACAAACATCGCAGGTAGAATAGCAACCCCAGGACGAGAGCGGGGCTGGCCTTGGGTTGCTGACGGCGCGAAGCGTCAGGTGCCACACGTGGTGAAGCAGTTCTGACCGCGCCGCAAGGGGCAGCAGGGAATGGCCCGAAAAAAATTTTTCGGCTTCTGCCCGATTCACTGGTTGTTGCGGAGACTAGTATTTCAAGGTGTCGCAGTGTATATTCAGGCGCGCTTTGTCTGATACCACTCGAGAACGAAGATCATGATGACCTTGAAGGGAGTCGTCCCAGCCAATATCGTTGGCCGATTTTAATGACACCGTGGCTGATCCGATTAAGCCCTAGGTATTCCCCATTCATGTCACACCCACTGCGATTTCACGCTAGCAGGCCCAAAGAAATTGATCACGAGGGAGAGGGAGAGAATTGGTCAAGGGAGCTAATCCATCGACAGCATTGTCTTGAGGGGCATTTTTCGCTTGGTTGTCGGGTTCTTCACGAATATAGGACAGACATGTCAAGTTCGCGTACAATGGAGCGTCTGACGGCTTTTGTATGGGCACAACAAATCAAAAATACAAAGTAGCAACGTTGGATTGCAGTGCGCATTTCAGCCCTGATAATTTCTTTAGGCTTGACAATATTAGGCAATGATCTTAACTGACGTAAATCATGAATAAGGCTTGACAAAATAATTCTAGGCAGTGATTTTTTAACACAGAGGTAGCTCTTTTCGTAATTCGGCCATTAATCCCCTCGCGTGGGTATATGCAATGTTTACAGAGGTAAATAACGACTGTCGCTGTACACAATTGTACCATTATTACTGCCGCCTAAACAGAGTAGGGAGTTGAAATAAACGTTTTTAAGCGGCACTGCACCGTGCGGTGCAGCGGATATTTTTCCCCTTGCTGTTCTGATGCCTGCTGTTCGATTGAGTGATGTTCTTCCGCGTCCCGTTGTATCTGGCAGCCGGCGACTACGGACAGCACAGGTGGCAAGCAGGTCCGTCTGCTCCAAATCCCATCTGACACAAATTCTCGGCCCAGTCTGGCGGATTATCACGACCGGCTCTTCCAGCGCATTGCTCGCATTTACACGAGTATCATGCACGAGAAATTTAATGCACTACTACTGCCGCATTCTTGAAACATCGGCTCCAGACAGAATTCCATGTTCCAGGAAACGTCTCACACTACTCAGCACCGCAGTCGGTGTGGTTACCGATAAACTTGTTTCCAGATCATCCGGGCATGTCTTAAACAGCTCTACTTTGTCATGGTCAAGCAATTTAATGCACTACTGCTGCCGCTTTCTTAGAACTTCGGCTCCAGACAGAACTCCATGTTCCAGGAAGCATCTGAAACTACTCAGCACCGGAGGCGGTGTGACTACCGATAAACGTGTTTCCAGATACTCCTGGCATATCTTAAACAGCTCTACTTTGTCATGGGTAAGCTTTTAATGCAGTGCTACTGCCGCTTTCTTAGAACTTCGGCTCCAGAGAGAATTCCATGTTCCAGGAAACGCCTCAACCTACTCAGCACCCGATCAAATTTTTTTCCTTTGGCAGTCCTTTGGAATTCCTTTGGAATTAATTTGGCATCATGTCCGGCTGAGCCTTCCAGGCCGAAGTGAGGATTACTCTCCACCCACGAACCAGGTTACAGTTGCAGTTCTTGGGGATGCCGTTATTCCGGACGATGTAGGAAGGGAGCTAAGAAAAGGCCCGAAATTTAGCTATGAAATCCAGGCAAGCAGACCTCAGCTACTCGCCATGATAAGGGCCATTGCAGACCGTGCGGATGAACAACACAGGGCCAGAATCATTGAGGAAGGAGTTGACTGCAGTATACGTACCGTACCGGCAGTAGGCAGAAAGAAACCCACACTTCCGAATACCGCGAAGCGACTTGAAGAAGCTTCCCTCGTGGCTTTACAGGGTGATAAGGAAAGAGGGTTCATCGTTATGCCGAGAGACCTGTTCCACTAGAAAGCAAATTGTGCCATCGCAAAGAACTTCAAATTTATCCAATTTATGCCAAAGAACCAGAAGAGCGCCGCACGGAAACTGCTGAGTAGCCTTCGGTTGGATGGCCTAGAGAAAAAGGCGAAGGGAGCGAAGCTCCACGTGCTCAAAGTATTCTTCACGGGCAAATCACACAAGCCAGAGTGCCCGCTCAGAACTATTGTAATGGAAAAGGGCACGCGGCAGGTCCAAATGGGAACCTTCCTTCAGCGTCACCTTAATTGCCTTCGGAGTGACGACCCATTCATGGTAAAGAACTCAGCCGACGTCATCAAAGAGTTGGAGACACTCAACCTTCGGGCGTCAGCCTTCTCCATCGACGTAGTAGATCTGTTCTACTCAGTGCCACATGCGGGCCTCTTCACGGCTATCAGACAAGATAGAGGAGGAAGGAGCGGTTCGGTTCCAAAATGCTACTGGTCTTAGCGGCGACAACTTCCTCGTAGTTCTGGAGTTCTACCTGAAGTCAACTTTTATTGAGTTCGACGGCAAGTACTATGTCCATAAAGATGGAATGTGCATTGGGTCATACCTGGCGCCTGTCCTGTGCAACATCTATCTCGAAGCGATGGACAAACGAATAGTTCAACATCTTCCTGGGCAAACGTGACCAAGGTGTTCCGGTATGTGGATGATTTCCTCATCATTGGTGAAGGCGCACTGGATATTCCAGCGATTATCAGCCTTTTCGAAGAAAAATCCGGTGGTCTTACTTTTACTTCGCAGCCAATGCAGAACAACCACATCCAGTTCCTATATTTATGCATCTGGGTTGTGTTGGCTTGTGTTGGGTTTACTGGCGCATAAGCAGCTAAGGCTATCATGCGCCAAGAACAAGGCAAGGAAAAATTGGCTTGAGCAGAGTGTGAAAACAAAGTTGATAAAAACGGTGGTGTAAAGGGCCTAAATGTTAGTTTTATTACCTGGCTGATTAAATACAAACTTTTTAGAAATGGCTGTTTGCAGAAGCTTTTAAAAGTAGGTTTACCTCCGCGGACATCCTTGGCTTGCCAAGGATCTCGAGGCCCCCAACTACTCAGATAAAAACCTCAGCCTCCTTCTCAGGACTGAGAAAGTGGCTGAGGTGTATCGTTGTAAGTAGAGAACCACAGGGTCAGAACATTACTGTTTTTGAAGAACACCGGCTTCCCTTAAAAAGCTAAAAACATCAAGCATACTAACAGGTGCATGTTCTGCTAAAATCAACGCTGGATGAAATGGAATATGTTCTTTGTAAAATGTAGCAAAATGTTTTTTCCTTAATGATTCAAGTTTTGTGCATAATAGTTGTATGTGGTTTACGGTAAGTTCATGTCCGCATTGCTCGCAAACAGGTTTGTCTTTGTTTGTTAGCCGGAAGTTGTGTGTGAGATGTGTGTGTCCAATACGGAGACGGCATAAAATAACTTCGATGAATGGTTTTTGGTGAGAGCATGATTTCCATTCGTCTAGGATGGGTTTTACTAAATGTAGCTTATTTCTTTCGATATTCCATTGCGACTGCCATTTATTTCTTAATTTGCACTGCACCAACTTCATACCATCTTTGTATGGAATGTACACTTTCTTTATTTATTTGTTCCGAGCTTTTCCAGCATATTCATCTGCTTTTTCATTGCCAGTGATTCCAATGTGACTGGGAACCCAGCAAAATTTTGTCTTGTCCCTGTATTGTGGCGCGTGTTATGTTGTGTATGATGTCACCAATTAGTGGTGTCACTGCATTTCTATGGTGAAGTGAGGTTAGTATGCTCAGAGAATCAGTGTAAATGATACTTTTTTGAATGTTCTCATTGAATATTTTTTCTACAGCCACCGAGACTGCGTAACACTCGGCGGTGAAAATGGACGCGCACTCAGGCAGGCGTACTATTTTTTCCCAATTAGTCTGAACCACAGCACTTCCGACATATTGTGCTGAATTTGATCCATCAGGATAAAATGCTTCGTATTCTCCGTATTTCTCATTTAGTGCTAAATATTCTTGTAATATCTGTCATGCGGTGTATGTTTCTTCCAAAATTGTGTTAATGTGAAGTCGCACACAGGTGGTAGGCAGTACCAAGGCGGGAGTGGATCACGTTTGCGATCAATATTAGACAATTTGTCCATTATATCTAGTTCTTGGCATTTCTCTTCAAAGCGGAGAAGAAGTGGCCTTATTGCGAGGGGTCTGTTGGTAAATAGTGTTCGGGATGGGCACTTTGTAGCGAGTGGGTAACAGATGTGTTTAGGCTGGGAACGGATCTTTAAAATTTATGAGCATGTGAGCGTTGTTCTTCTGTCTGCAAGCGGTGGTTCATTGATTTCTACGTACAGACTTTTTATGGGTGACGTCCTGTATGCACCAGTTGAAAGACGCAATCCCAAATTGTGCACAGGATCCAGTCGCTTCAAGTACGATGGCTGGCTGATCCATACACGATGCAACCATAATCTAGAATGGAACATACTACAGAGCGATAAATCTGTAGAAGGCATACCCGATCAGAACCCCAGTGTTTGCGTGAAAGGACTTTCAGTATGTTCAGTGCTAGCGACGCCTTCTTTTTCAGTGCGTTTATGTGAGGCAGGAAAGTAAGTTTTTTGTCGAAAGTGATGGCTAGAAATTTGTGTTCCTTTCTTAAAGGCAGCTCGGTTTGGTTTAGGTGTAATGTTGGATTTGTGTGAAGCCTCGTTTGAGTGAAAAAAGTAAGGCCACTGTCTTCTGTGGTGAGAACTGGAAACCATTCTTGTCTGCCCATGTTGCCATTTTGTTGATTGTAAGCTGTACTTGTCGTTGGCATGTGGATATATTGGATATATGTGGATATATGGTAGCGCCCACTCCAAGCTTGTCAAACGGGCGATTGTTAATAATAGCCTGCAGTCAGCCCTGACAAACAGCTGTGACCATTGTGCAAAGCAAAGCTTTGAAGGTCAAGTGAAACGTTTGAGGGGTGCTGGGTATACACCAAATGTGATCTCCAGTGTATCAGAAGCCATTCTGCAAAAGCTCAAGCCCAAAAAACAGCGTGCTAGGCAGCAAGATGGGAATCCTGTGCACGTCATCCCGTACTACCACAAGCTCTCGCACAATTTGAAGAAAATAGCCAGCAGGTGCAAGATTAATCTAGTATTTTCTGCGCCATGCAAGCTTCTACCATCTGCAGCATGATGACCAAGACAAAAGAGCGTGATGACTGCGAAATCAAACATGCGATGCAGTCGATGAGCTGTTCCACGGGGGTCGTGTACGAGATTCCGCTTCTTTGTGCTGGTTCATACATAGGGCAGACTGGTAGATGTGTAACTGAACGTTTAGCGGAACATCGACGGTGTGTGAATGGTAATGCGGGCGGACATCTGGCAGACCACTGCAAGAAATGCAGAAAGTGTTTTTGTGAGTATGACTGTGGATCAGACTGCGACTTCAAGTGTCAGCCTATGCTTGGGGGGTCCGAAATTATGCCCAGAGGGAGGTGATCGAGGCCTGGCTCATATCCAGAGGAGGTGACTGGTGCGTGAGGAAGCCATCGATTGCCTTATCGAAGAAAGAAATCAGGTTTCTGGACGGTAGCATTGGTTAGCCGCCTTTGTGCTTTTAGGTTTTCTCTTCGCAGGGTGCCTTGTTTTTCCTTACTACTTTCTCTCACTTCCTTGTCGCTGTTTTCACTAGTTTTTATGCGAAGCATATTGCTAGAGCTACCACTCACGCCGTCGGCGTGGGACCCCTAGACGTCACACCACGTGACACCGTGACGTCACACCACGTGACACCGTGACGTCACACCACGTGACATCGGATGAGAGAGGCGGCCTCCACCTCGCGCCGTCGCCGTGGGACCCCTAGCCGTCACGCCACGTGACACCGTGACGTCGTCGTGACGATGCCATCGCACAGACACCGGAATGTCCTCGAGCGGCATTCCCGCGCATTTCAAACGCGCGTTCACACTCGGTGTAGGTGAAACGCTCGCTCCACCGGGCAGGCAGACGCGGCTTCCGTGGCAATCCAGGCGCTCACCCAACGCGCGCCTCGGGGTTAGTCGGCGTTCCGCTGTAGCCATGCCGTCGTCTTCCCCCACGACGAAGGCTTCTAGTGGTTGTATTAAAATGACCAAGTATGCAACCAAGGAAAGCCATGTATTACCAAGCCTAGCCACCAATATGCTTCGCATCTGACTAGGCTTAACCTTAGCTAAGCCTCAGCCATAATTTTTTTTCTTTTAAGGTTTCACTTTTGTTCTTGCCGGGGGCCCCTGGGGTGTTATTTCGCTGTTTCACTTTCACGCGTTCGACTCAGCGTTTGCCACGCTACTGACTTCCGTGTATAAGTCTTTGACACGAGATTACATCCTGTTCTGTTGTTTTTTCATGACTCATCCGGTTTTTTAAGTAGTTGCACATGCCTTCTAGTGATTATCGGGTTGTGCGATATCCATTTGAGTGGTTTTGATGCTGGCATTATATAATCTTTTGGCGAGTCATTATCTTCTTGGAATTGTGATGGCCTGTTTGTATTTAAAGCTCTGCCGTTTTCAATAAAATTTCAGTGGTTAGTTCAGCGCCAGTCCTGTTGGTTGTGTCTCTCTTGTGTCCTCGTTTTTTTTTCGCTCTATTCCCTTCCTTAAGATACTCAGCACCGGAGGCGGTGTGGCTACCGATAAACCTGTTTCCAGATCCTCCTGGCATGTTTTAAACAGCTCTACTTTGTCATGGGCAAGAAATTTAATGCACTACTGCCACTTTAGTTTAGTTTAGTTTATTGGGGTTTAACGTCCCGAAGCAACTTAGGCTATGAGGGACGCCGTAGTGAAGGGCTACGGAAATTTCGACCACCTGGGGTTCTTTAACGTGCGCTGACATCGCACAGCACACGGGCCTCTAGAATTTCGCCTTCATAGAAACTCAGCCGCCGCGGCCGGGATCGAACCCGCGTCTTTCGGGTGAGCAGCCGAGCGCCGTAGCCACTGAGCCACCGCGGCGGGGCTACTGCCGCTTTCTTAGAACTTCGGCTCCAGACAGATTTCGATGTTCCAGGAAGCGTTTCACACTACTCAGCACTGGAGGCGGTTTGGCTACCGATCCTCCTACCGATCCTGATCCTATTGGCACGTCTTAAACAGATCTACTTTATCATACGCAAGAACTGAAATGCACTACTACTGCCGCTTTCTTGAAACCTTCGGCTTTATACAGAATTCCATGTTCCAGGAAGCCTCTCACACTACTCAGCACTGAAGGTGGTTTGGATACCGATAAACCTGTTTCCAGATCCTCCTGGCACGTCCTAAACACCTCTACTTTCATGCGTGGGAGAACAGATAGCATCACGTCGCGGTGGGATTTAAACCTCTGACGAGGAACATAACTTAAATCCTTGAGAAAAATGGTACCACTTATGAACACAAAAAGTGTAAATTCGAATGAATTCGCACTCCGCGCACTTTCGGAAGTTTGAGATCTCCGACTAGTCCAGCGGAACACTAATTAAGCGTAAGAAAAGCCTAATGAGCAGAGTAGGTAAGGATCTAGGAATGCAGCTCCCAGCTTTGGAATAGCAATCTACAGGATGTCCGGATAGGTTGCTTAATGAGAGCGAACACTAAATTTTAAACACCGTTTTTTTCGGCTCACCAGAAATCTTAGAAGACGGTTACCGATAATATTTCAATTATCACATGCAATCGTTTTTGTTTATTTTGATTTGAGATACCGTGATAAGCAACACCCATAGCGATTGCAAATCTTCAAGTATTGACGTATCAAAAAGAAATGTAGATCCCACCTGCCAGGCACTAATTACACATTTTTGTATGGAGCAGCGTTAAGTTTATCCCCCCCCCCCCAATCGAAAGCTTTACGGTACAATGATGTGGTCATCGTTGACGAAAGGTTTAGGAGACCGTGCTCGCCGCTTTATCGAAGAAATAGAAACACTGCGGCGCAATCTAGTGAGGAAGGCTAAAAGCACATCGGCGATGTTGTGAAGCGAGCTTTGCTTTTCATCCAAGGGCGCACTGGACAGAGCATTAATTACGAAAAAAACAAGATGAAGCTCATAAAAAAAACAAAAAAAACAGTATGCGCTTGAAAACCAACTGCCGTATTTTACTGATATGCAGCCACGTGGTGGGCAAACTGCAATTAACACGGTTCAACTGCAAGACGGCGCTTCCGTGGATTTTATGTGATTTTCAGTGCCAAATCAATACTGTCACGTAGTGGTGACTGCATTCCGGTGAACAGGAAAACAGCGAGAATCGCTTCTAAACGAAACTATTTATTTGGGCTGACTTGCGCCCGCAACAAAATGAATCACTCGGCGGCGGCGTAGCAACAAGCGTGCTGGGCGGTCGTCGAACAGAATGGCCGCCGCTCTCGGCCGTGCGCTTTTAAAAGCTGATAGCGAAGGTTCGAGATAAAGCTTGGCAAGTTACTAGAACACTCTGGAACAACGTAGGATTGGCTACGCCTGAATGCGATCAATCGAGATAAATCTAGGCACGTGTTGCATCACAAACAAAGCGATAAAGCGGCGTGCCGGCAGGTTTGAAAAATGAACAAATACAACAAACATTCGCGGCAATATTGTAAAAACTTCTTTCGAAAACACTGCAGGGCTTCACTCTCACAACTCAGGCACAAACTTTTCATTTCCGTCATAATCTCACGACACATTCTGCATGGTGAACGGTCAGTCCTTTAAAGAATCTCCAGCGGGGCGCACGCTATGACTTGCAGTTCAGATGTACCGGCGATCGGTCACCTAGTGTCCGGTCTAGGAAGAGAACCACCATGAAGTGGAGGGACCACCCTTCCCGTGACCCCAGTCTTTCTGAGAATAAAGTACTTCTGTCACTCTACCTGACTGTGATTGTTGAGCCTTGTACAAAGCAGAGTTACCAGAGAAGTTCGCCCGCGCACTGCCAGGAGACCTACAGACTCGCAGTGCGGAAGGAGTGCAACCTGACTGAGCTTAACATTGAGGCGCAAACTTTCCGTTGTGCGGGGTGAGTGCTTTCATCATCGCTCCATTGCTTTAGAAACTACTCGAATGCCACTAGCCCGCTTTGTTCCGAATGCCTTCTATCATCCGAAACACTAAAGTTGAACATGCATTTTTGAATTTGGGTACCGTAACACAAGCATGTTAACCCTAGTATTCAAGGTCAACAACCCTATTACTGAATCCAGTGGGCAAACCGTGTGTAGCAATGAGGTAGAAATGATTCGTTCGTCGTTACTAACTTCCAAAATTTTTGCAGCCACAATTGCCGCTTTTAGCACCTTAGGACTAGACGAAAGGCGCCCAGTTATCAGAAATGCGAACGCCAGAATTTCGCGGTCTAAGTACACGTTGCTATAAAGTGACGACGTTTTCACCAGCGGTTACCCAGCTGGGCGTATTTATATCGCTCCTAGCGTCGCTGTGAATGCCGCACGCAACTTTTTTTGCGTATCCTAAAAGCTTACACAAACTCCAGTGGTCAAGGTGTTGTGCTTGCCCAACAACAACACAGCAAGGCCATGGATGTGCCATTCCTGTTGCAAACGCTTTCTACCTGTCGCCGAGTGGAATAGCTGAGTCATTGAACGCGACTGTTAGGCGATTGAATGCTCGGGGTGGTGGAGGAGGGCTGGAAGTAGGAAGGATGTGAGCGCCCCCCTGCGCTTGTATAGCGAAATACTCGAACGCACTTCGAGATATAAGCAAAATTTGGCGGCAACATGTCGAACAACCCCGGACAAAAATTGTGAATATCGCAAAATTGATGGATACTGCTGCGGAAATATTGAAGGCAGTGATCCATTCATCTGAAGTCCAACAAAGAATTTCATTTAACGTGTTTCCTTCGATCGCTTGAACAGTCAAGACTGCCACTAAAAAAATGATTGCGGCATGCTTCAGACGTTAGCGAAAACGCTAAAAGCAAAAAAATTCAAGACTGCCGACGGGTGTACACAAGATATAATATTTGTGGTCCCGAAGTCTTATCATTGATATACGAATAAATTTCATTCGTAAACTGTTTCCCGGTGAAAAACGCTTTTGTCCGAAATTGTTGGGTTTGTGCCATATTAACTTAACTATATAGCAACGACCGTCTCCAGAACTCAGGAACCCTTTGCTTTCGCACTCCCTCTTCTCAGCTATCCTCTTTTTTCTCTTTTCTTTCCTTCGTTTCCTTTTTTGCTTCCTACTGAGTTGGCATATTTCTTTCCCCAGTGTTCCAGGTCTATGATTTTATCCTGCTATCATGCCTGGACAAGGTTCACTGGCAACTATGTTTATTGTAAACATTTTTACCGGCGACCAGTGTTTGTCTCGTCCACTTCTCTTGACTTTCCGAATGCTTCTGAAATAAAGCACACTAAGAATTTCCGAGAATTTTTTCCTGCTAAGCTGTCATTTTCCTTTATGCATTCCATCAAGTACCAGTCTAATCTTTCTTATCCCGGGTGAAGCTGTTTGCGTCAGCAGGCGGGAGGGGAAAGAGTGGTGTGCCTGTTGTCTGGCTCCAGGAAAAGAGATTGATGGCAGGAAAAACTGCACTGAGAGCACTACTGGCAGGTCACGTGTGTGCTGCTTTTAGCCCATGGCTTTGCTTTGTTGCAAAAGCGACACTACACTAGTTGCCGAGACATTTCGCGGAGCTCAGGCAAGGCCATACTGCGCACGCGCGATGAGCAGTGACGTCACACGGCGCTCAGCTGGCGCGCTGCTGCCGTCGCTGCGCGGGTGACTCAGAGGTGCCCCCGCCCCAGCCGCGCGCTGTCTATCGCCTCTCTCTGTCCTCGTTGCTTTCGCATTCCTCCAGGTTTAACCAGAGGTAAACCAGTGCCAATTTTTTCTCTCTTCTCACTCTCACACCTCTGTACAGTGGCATTCACGGCAAATGTTCCAAGTTCTCCTGGCTTTATATTTTGCGGACGGCGCTGCTACAGACCAGAATCCAAAACCGTTCTCCGGCGCAGCCAGTTTTCACCGACTGCCAAGCCGCGGTGCGCTTTGGGGTCTGCGGCAGCTCCGGTTTTGTTGCAGGAATCATTTGCGTTATGAATGGGACAAATATGATGCGTTAAATATCACATTTAGTTTGGCATTCACGTTAATTGTGCCGGCGCTTAACACGAGCTTGTGCCTTTATGGGTGTCGTTATCGTGCTCCATCGCACAGAGAACTTTTTGCTCATTAGCAAGCATAAGGTGCATAGCTAGCATGCAGTTTAAAGTCCAATGCACTCTTAATACTTCCAGCCGGCCATAAAGCAACCACTGCAAATTGGGCTTTGTTTTCGCCTGCGTGCAGGTACCCCCGTTATATCAGCAAATTACTGTTGTAAGGTCAACTGAGTTGGAGCGCTAAGAGAAAACAGAATTTTTTCGTCGTTTATAGTATCTCGCACATAAAACATATCTTCGCTTGATTTATCAAAGCTTCAATAAATTTTGCAAAGAAGACAGCTTTATCAAAATTTGAGGACTGAAGGCCCGTTTAATTTATTCGCAAGCTGTCGCCGCGTGTAACAACATTGCGTAGCCCTTTGACTGAGAGTCATAGAATGTAATAAAATGGCGTATATTTTCCTATGCTTAAGGCAGATACCACCGTAGAAAGATACTACAGTGAGCCCTTTACCCCGCCGATCCCTCTGAGATACGAGTAGAAAGTGGAACTGAAATTGGCAGCGGTCATGTTTACATTCCCGTGCACGAAATGTTATTTAATGGGAACAATAGCAAGCTCAGCACAAGGATACCGAAGACATACTGGTCATCGAAACACGCACCTCGCCGGGATAACCTTCAGTCTGCAGCTGGCCTACCCGGTTACTACACCATCGAGTCAAATCAGTAAATTCACATTCTGATGCATGGAATTATGATTAGATGGTAGCGCACATCAAAGGCGGCAATAAACGGCATGCCAGCGCCCAAAATATGCTTATAAGTACCAGTTTCCAGTCCCTACCCTACCCGGTCGACTACCCTTGGATGTCACGTTAACAAGCAGCTGCGCATCTGATAGCCGCACCACTGTCTGCTATAGCGAAAATAATCAGTGACGCACAGTACACACTATCATACGTCAAGTGATGGAGCGCAACAACGACAGCTGCGAGGACGTAAACACTCGTACTCGCGGTGCCGGCGCCGCCCTCCGTCGATCTGTCCGCAGCGCCGGCAAATGGCGATTGATGTCGAGAGTATTGGCGCGACCACAGCCCGCGTGCGAGGGCAAAAGGACTAGGCCTATAAAAGATGTCGGAGCCACAGAAGCTTCACTCCAGTGCTTTCTGAGGATTGCAGTGGGAAAAAAAGAATGGTCCCTCGCTTTCGAAGCTGTTGTACCAGACTAAAAAGAAACCCCGCAAGGTGAAGGAGGTCCCGGCCCGCATCAACCTGCATCGCCTCATGCTGCTCAACACAATGCTCAAGAGGATACGCGTCCTGAAGGCAGAATCGAAGTCTCAACAGGCTGCGGTTCAAAGACTCGATGCCAGCAATGTCTGTCCTCAGAAGAAAGCCTGATGAAGTACCCCTCGGCCCCAACTTCGCCCGGCATTTAGGCCTCCATACCTTCGGAGCAAGACAACAGCCATTGTGAGGGCAACTTACGTGAGGCATTGGCAGCGCTTCGCACGCCCCATCCATAGCCCCGTTCCCTATTATTCACCGACTTTTGGTTTTACTAGATGAATGTCCATGAAATATGCCCAGATTGTATTTACAGTAGTTACTGTAAGAACTTCGGCAGTCGTTTGCAAATGACTTAGAAAGTTTGCATTTGGCAGAATCGTTTTTTTCGGTGAACTGTACAGCGCACGTAGTGCCACAGGCAGCATGTATGTTTAATTATTAACGACGGCCAGGATGAGCGCTATTAGACACCTTTAGCATACCGTGTATCGTGGTAGCGTTACCGGTACCGGAGTTTTGGGAGCCTGCGCACAGCCAAAGTGCATGCTCAAATTGCCTTGACGGCTCCAGAGCAAGAACCTCGGGCACGAAGCCACCGGAACAAGCACAGGTGTGGCTTTCCACAGGAAGGTCCCGACGACGGTCCGGGCTTGGCCGCACCGCTTTTGACGGCGCCGAGCTTCGCCCAGTCCTGGTGCAGTGCCATTCCTGCTTCTGGATCCCAGCCCGACCGTCTCAGCCGTAAGAGCCAATCCTTTTGCCAAGGTTACGGATCAGTTTTGCCGACTTCCCTTTCCTACATTGGTCCAGAGACTAGAGGCTGTTCATCGTGGAGACCTGCTGCGGATATGGGTACGGTCCGGAATGAAAATCATGCTCCCTCGCTCGTATTTTCAAGGGCCGACAGGAGTGCACTGGACAGCACAAGAGCCGCACTGCTCTATTTATCTTAGCAATTTATTTTAGCTATTCATGTCAGCAACAAGCAATTCAAGTTAATCCATTTCAACATGCAATCTGCTGTGAACAAAGTTGATCAACTGACTCATTTTTTGACAGGCTGAACGATATCTTTTGATGTCATCTGTTTAGCCGAAATATGGTATTGCCACGACATTGATGTTCTGTGGACACCGGGGTGTAACTCGTTTTATGTTGACCGCACTACGAAACGTGGGGAATGCGTTGCACTACTAGTGAAAAACAAGTATACCTGTGAACTCTTATCTGATCACTGCTTCTGCAATAGCGATATCAAAATGGTCACTGTGAAATCGGCCTGCCAAACTCTTTCTGTTCTTTACCGCCCCCCCCCCCCCCCCAATGCAACTTAGCAACGTTTTTTGACCACCTCGAGCGCGAATTTTTTTTTTTTAACACAGAAACCTTTTTTTCTTGTATAGCAGGAGATTTCAACATAGATATAAGCATAGTGAGCTCAGCACAGCAAAAACTTGACACTTCTAGAGGTGACTGGTTTTCACATCGCTATCAGCAGTCCAACACGCATCACTGCGACCTCGTCCTCCACGATAGACCTTATCATAACAAATAATCATAATTCACTCTTTTCTTTCCGTATTGCAGTAGACATCAGTGATTACTTACCTGTTTTCTTGAGCCTAGACAAACAAATCCATACGAAGGCAAATGCAGGAAAAAAACACCTACAGAGGCAAAGTACGCAGTTGAATCATGAACGACAAGCACCAACTAGCCCGCCAGAAAACCCTTGAATATCTTTGTCCTACCCTGGGCTCTATTCTGTGTTCTGCGATCTATGTGTGTACGTGTTTTCTGTCTCTGTCCGTGTTTTTTTCGCGCAGTTTAATCATGAACGACAAGCACCAACTAGCCCGCCAGAAAACCCTTCTTGACTAGAAAGAGAACCACCCTAATGAAGGAGGACCACCCTTCTCGTGACCCCAATATTTCTGAAAGTAAACTCGTTCTGTTGTTCTAAAAGAATGTAAAAATTGTTGAGCCTTGTAGAAAACTGAGTTGCCAGAGAAATTTGCGCGCGTACTTCCAGAAGACCCACAGACCCGCAGTGCTGAACGGGTGCATCCTGATGAAGCTTAACATGAAGGTGCAAACATTCCATTGTTTGGGGTGAATGCTATGGTTATCGCTTCGTTGTTTTGGAAACTACGCGAATGCAACTCGCCCGCTATGTTCCGAATGCTTTTTATCATCGCAATCACTAAAGTTGAAAAAGCGTTTTTGAATTTGGGTACCGTAAACACAAGTATGTTAATCCTAGTCAGCAAGGCAAACATCCCTACTACTGCGTCCAGTGATGTGTCTTTGCTAAGTTCGAAAAATTTTTACAGCCCCAGTCACCGCTTTTAGCGTTTGCAGTGTACGATAAGCCGAAATGCGCCGAATTATCAGAAATGCAAACAACGTAAAGTCCACGGCCTAAGCGCTCGGTACAATTAAGTGATGATGTTTTCGCCTAGGGTTACCCAGCTGGAAAGTTTAACATCGCTCATCGCGCAGCTGACAACGCCTCACACTACTCGTTTTATTGCATTTCGACGCATCAGCCCATGCTGCAGTTTGCACCAACAGGAGCGGGCATGGTGGCCGGTGTTGCACTACACCAAAACAGCACTGCAAGGCCGTGGATGGGTCATTCCAGTCCCCAACCGCCTTCTCTGTGTCGCCGAGCGAAATAGCTGAGTCACTGAAAGCGACTGTCGGTCTTCCGCATCAGCCGCTGTGGGCTGTTGCTTAGTTACAGGCTTTTTGAAGTGCATAAAAGTAGACCGGGTAGAAGGGACTGATGTATAATCGTAGAGAAAAATTGAAAATTTCCAGCTGCCGCGAACTTTAAAGGCAGTTCCGTCGCTGTCGGGAGCAGGCAGACCGTGTTCAGGTTGCGCTCCAACCTAAAGGGCAATGCGAGCATGAAAAACCATTTTCTAGAACTGAACATCTACTCACATTGATGTGGGAAGGTTTGATATTTTAATTCCCATTGTTTCATTTTGTGGGAGCGTTAATGTGGCCTTCTGCTGCACCTCACTAAGTATCACTATTTCTGAGTTAATTACTGGGAAATCAACCGCTAACACAAAGAAAAAACATACTCTCATTACTGTTCACCGCGCAGGGATACAACAGAAATAGCGCAAAGGAGAGCAGTCATTCATCCGTCAAAAATAATATTAACCGAAAAAGAACCAAAATCGGGTTCGAAAATAAGCACCGAAAAAGACATGACAATGTTTTAAAACAGTAGAAACAGAAATGTCCTACCCAAGTACAGTCATGAAATTTATGAGCGTGAACACGGCAGCGCGTGGCAAATAGCCTCCAGCCCTACTTGTGGCGGTACGCGGCGGCTGCTTTCCGCAACGTGGTGGAAAGGGTTATGCCGCGTTACCAGCTTCCGGCAAGCCGAAGGACAGACCTCCCTTTCCACTTTGTTTACGAAAGCGGCCGCCGCGTATCGCCACGAGTAGGGCTCGAGGCTATCTTCCACGCGCTGCCGTTTTCACGCTCATAAATTTCATTGCTATACCTTTCACTGTCTTTCTATGGCTCACTGTCGTACACACATTAGAAGCCCCGAATTTGCACGAGAAACAGAATAGATGAATTAATCGATCAATACACGAATTCCACAAGACATTACGCCCGCCACTATGCTGAACCACGCGTAATTTTCACAAAGCGCATCGGAGTAAGTGTCGATAAGCGAATAAAACGAGGGCGCAGCCTTTCACAGTGGACCTGTTCGCCAACATTGGGGACGCTATAACATCGTTTCAAGCCTCCAATATGCCGCAACAGCGCTGTTTACCGAAGCTCGCACCTCGACCAGTGCCTAATTACCCGACGTGAAAGCCGAAAAATTAAGAAAAGGCTTTGGAGGTATTATACGTTACGGCTGCAGGCGTCGTACACATTAGGGTAAAATAATTTACGTGCGCGCACAAACACACCTTCACGCTGATGCTAGTGTGAATACATGCTTCGTAAATGAAACTTTTAATCATAAGGAAAGAAATTATTAGTCGCAGCACACTCACCTTCAGCTTCTGGACTTCATCCGGCGGCAAAGGAGTGTTCTGGCATACGTTTTCGTCGAAGCGTTCCTAGTCCAGAGGACAGCCCCGACGCCATCTTGGACACTGCCCCTATTGAAGGTTTCGCAAAGGGCGTGGCAGCAAGGTAATAGCAGGGTGCTTTTGGCAATCACACCGCATAAGGAGCACGCGTAAGGATGCATGTTTTCTTGGTTGATCGGGTTGGTCCCCATTTCATGCCGATGAAATCTACACCACTCAGCCCCACTGTAATGCCTCACAGCGCTATGGGTACTGTAATAAAATAAATAATAGCAGCGTTCCTGTTTTGGGGTCCGGCATGGTACAGCGCATGGCAGTGTGAAGGGTTGGGTATCGGTGACTGCTTACGTGTTGCTGTCATTATTGCACGGTCCGACTGTGTAAAGCGTTGACAGCCAAAAAGGAAAAAAAAACGTGAAAAGATCACGAGGCGATCAGATAGCGAAATCTTGATGCGAAAGGCAGAACACTCCTGTGTGCGGCGTGTTATCAGTGGCGTTAATTTGGCTCAGCTAATCTAGAATCACGGCTTTCTTCAGTTGAGGGAATCAAGCCCAGTGGCAGGAAAGCGATTACCTTTCTGTTTGTCATGCAATGTCAAATGCAGAAATGAAAATTTAAATGCGCTTAGTGCATGTGTACATTTATGGCAACAGTGTTTTCATTTAGAACAACATTCTTGCGGGCTAGCTGATTCATTTTCGAAGAGGAGGAAAGAGAAAGAGTGGTGTCGTATTCGCTCTTTTACCTACTCTTTCTTTCCAGCAATTTCGACCCTTGCTTTCTACAACATGATCTTACTGCTCTATAGGAGACCTGGATAAAGTAAGGTGAGTTCCCCTGCATTCTTGACTACAGAATCATACTATTCCCAAAAGATAACACTCCTCAAATTGGCTGCACCACTCTAATTCAAAGTAGCGGAAATCATAAAAAGCTCAGTGATTCGGCGCCAAAGTTCTGAAAGCACGGAAGCCGTTTTTATTTAACTCAAGACAGAGCTCATAGTAGGCGTGGTAATCGCCCGCCAAACTCGTATACGTGCCAATTCATGTCGCATATGAAAAATATGCCCCATATGAAAAATAGGATCTACTAGTAATAGGAGGTCACTTCATTAGTGATCTGAAAAACAAGACGGTCACGGTTATACAATTTTGCTCTAATCGTTCATTATCAAAAACATTATCAATATACTTGGTGGATTAGCTTACCAGTCAGGAACAATGACCTTTGTCTAGCCGTGATATGAACGCCGGCGCCGATGCTGGTAAGATGAACACTACTGAACATTGTTGAAGTTTTCTGTTCTTACAACGATCAATACGGCTCATTACTAGACGGCCAGATTCTCACAACTTTTCCAATATTATATATCGGGCGTACTAAGCAAATGCTAGGTATTTACTACGAAATATGAACTGTGAAAGTTTGTATGATGACGTCGTTGATGCATAATTTTCAGTGTCATCCGCACTATTGCGCAAATAATTACCAGGTCAAAGCTAGGGTATTCAGGGCACGACAATCAGCATGTCATATATTCACGGGCTGCCTTTGCAGCCGTTGAACCAGCGTAACCAATCGTTCTGGTATCCCGTGAGCTTGAGTCATGGTTTCTTTTTGTCGTCTGCAGGCGTGACTGCGGCGTACGCAGAAGCAGCAGGAATAATCTGTCATCTGCTTGGGCTTTGAAAGCTATCATCGTAGATGAAGTGATGCCACCTTACAGCCTCGGTCAAAAGCTGGCAGCTGAAACCTGATTTCATGGCAGTTTTCATGGTCATGCACCGCTATATAGGTGACTAAAAAACAGTAAAGTAAGTTGAAAATGAGGTCAGCACAGGAGGCAGTTTGGCATGGCAGGATTTGATTTCCTATACGTGCTTTAAAGCGTGGTTTCGTTTGTATGGTTGTAAATTGTGGCGTTTATCGTCCCGGAGAGACTCATTGGCTTTGAGAGACGCCGTAGCAGTGGCTCCGGATACAATTAGACCCCCTGGGATTAATTATGTGCGCAGACATCGCTCAGAAAACAGGCGCTTTTTTACCTCGCCTCCATCGATGTACGGTCGATGCGTCCTCGATGGAACCCGTGACCAGTCAGCAGCAGAACGCCAAACCCACATGGCCACAACAGAGCGCCACTTCTCAGGCGTTTCTCAAGTTTCTTTACCTGGTCCTCGCCAATAGGGCTCCTCACCGCAGCCACTATTAGCGTGAAAGAACGATTGTAATATCTCAAGATGTATTAATATCTTCGTGTGGGCTAGTCGGCAATTCATCCAGAAACAGTAAGCAGCCCTAAAAAAGAGTGACGAAGAAACAGACGTTAGGAGCAGAGCTGACAATAATGTCTGCTTTATTGGAGCAAACAGACCGGAATCTATACAAGGTAAGAACATCACGTGACCAGACGCGGGAACGCAAAATGCGACTGCGCATCCGCCAACAGCATGAACAATGGCCTGGTCGAAGGAAACCGAGTGATACGTACGCGCATATGCCACAATATCAGACACACATGAAGCCGAGGCCGAGCCGCCAAAGTCCGGATGTATTTGCTTAAGATAGAGATCGTATCAAAAGCAGAGTCAAACGCTCGTAGCAAAAGCAGGGTCAGAACTAAAACGTAACCTTAAAAACAAAACACAAAAATCATTAAAGCATAACAGCAAAAACCAGCATCAGGCGGAAAAAAAGATGAGGTCACATTGGTTACAAAAACAAAATAAACAGGCTCAATTTAAAAAAGCATACAAAAAAGGCTATTTCCTTCTCTGATTGCGTAATTCAAGGCGAGCTGATACGCCGGTAACCGGTCTTTGAAGCCAGAACGATGCAAAACGCTGAGAGGGCAACCTGTGCGCTCTGCATATCGCAGAACCAAAAGCAACAAGAGCATATGCTGCAGTCATCCCCCCATATTCCGAGGGAACCGGCACATTGACTCACAGCCCTAGGCTGTCCTTTGACAAGCTTCCTTTCCTCCCAACCCTTCTTTTCAACTTAGGCTGCAAACCAAGCTGCCCTCTGTCAGCCCTGAAGAAGCAGAGGAGCCGGGATCAAACATCGGGATAGTGCACGCACGATCTTCTAGCATGGCCTCGCAACCGCCCGCTAGGCGATTCAAGTGTCAGCATTTGAGCGAAGATGAGAAAATGGACTTGGTACATATTATAAACGAAAAATCTAGGGCATTATTAAGCAAGTTAAATTCGTCTGTGACAAGGAAAAAACGAGATCAGGCCTGGGAAGAAGTCGTCATAAAACTAAATCCACACCACACTACGAGGAGAGAAATGAAAGATATAAAAAAGCAATGGCAAAAACTTAAAGCAGCAGCTCACGGCAGCAATTCAGCACGTGCGCCAGCACGAAAGACAAACCGGCAAGCGATCTATTACTCCTTCATTTTGTATTAAAACTTTCGCTTTGGCACTGATCGCTACGGTTCATTTTGTGTAAGTGAAACGCCTTACGAGTCTTTGGCGATGTTTATAATTTTGCTGAAGGGCTCTAGTTTGAGGCAGCCTGCGCTCAGGCCAAGGCTAGCATACGGGCACGCGGCTTTCAAACGATCCGTTGAGCAGAACGGCTTCACACGATGCTATATTTGTCGTGGTGCTTGGAACACGGTGTTTCGTCCTCTCTGATCCTCTCAAGGGCAATTACGAAAGGAAGATAAAAAAATGGCACCACCATGGCAGTCTCAAGTTCGATTCCCTGAACTCCGAGGAGGCATGTTCTGCAGTTAGCGGTAATTAATTAGATATCATCATCATGTAGAAGTGGAATTATGTTGTGCTGTTATACTAATAATAAAACAATAGGAGTGGGAGTATATTGTGAAAAAAATGCAAGAACAACATCAGCAATAAATAATTCTGGCTAGTTGCTTGATCGTGAACAACACATCAGGTAGAATAAGGAATATAGAAAACTAAAGCGTAACATATTAAACGACGGCCGCCCCAATAGGGAAAAGAAAATTAAATAACAAAGAATTATCGGACAGTATGTTTAATACAAGTTCAAAGTGGGAGGGAATACACGTGATTGAGACAAAGGGGGGACAAGGACGGTGAATTGCGAAACATCATACATGGCCTTCTTAGTGGAAACACCTTCCAGCATCCTCATTCAACAAACGGAGGTAATAAAAGAGGAAAATTAAAACCACTAGTTATTCGAATTAATTGAAAAGGAGATAAAGGGCGAACTATAGTACCAGAACTTTTGTGTTGAGCTTTCCAGACGGAGACAGCGAGCGAGTCAAGAACTGAATGGGTAACCAGGCACCACAAAGCAAGACAAGAAAAGAAGAAAAAGAATGAAGAGAATAGCACAAGGGAAGGCTCAACATAAAGAAATGTGTACCACTAACACAGCAAAATGTACCATTCTACGTCAAGAAAAGAAAATGTCATGTGAGTCAAGACAAGTAACAAAATATAATAAACGCCGCTGAGCCTGCCCGGCCCGGCCCCTTGGCGGTGGTGTCGCTGATGGTGCACCCCCTTTTCATTTTTTGTGTGTCGCAAGACGGTGCGGGCAGGGCTACGCTTTTCTTGTTTATTTTTCTTTAATTCCACTCTAAACTTTGTCGTGGAGTGAACTTGTGCAAAATTAGCAAAATTATCTATCATTTCATTCTTAGAGATGCTATCTTCCCGAATTCAAGGTCCATGTACTGTGCGAACTCGGTACATGTTAAAAAACTCCAGGTGGCCAGAATTATCCTGAGACCTCTTCTATGGCATCCCGCATATACTGAGTTTCATCGGAACTTTACACCATTAAAACCAAATGAAACAATGTTTTTAATGGGACAAAGATTGCGCATAACATGTGTCGAAACAATACGCAAAGTTTGTGGATGCAGATTTGTTATTTCTGGAGCCCCATTGCATTTTGTGCCCTTTCTTTTTCTGAGCTGTGATTTTCTTTTGTGGGGTAACGACCCAAAGCAAGTCAGGCTATCAGAGACTGTGTAGTGGAGGGATCAGATAATTTCGACCAACTTCGGTTCTTCAACATGCACTGATATTGCACAGTACGTACATGTGACTTGATTACGTAGTTTTCACAGTGAAATGCACATCTGTATGTAATGTGTGTGTAGTCGTTCTTCAACCATTTCTTGAAGGAGTATGTGCTGCTCCAGTGAATGGGCGGTTACTTTGTTTACAATGTGATTGGTGTGACTGAATTCCTTATTCTAACTTGCACTTTTCTGGCTACATGCGTCATTCTGAGTCTTAGCAGCAGTGTATGAAGAACAACCATCTTCTCTGCACTAATTCAAAATAGTTATATTACATGCTAAGAAATAGCAAGGTTCCTGAATAATATTTAATTTCTTTTTGTATTGATTTCTCTTGTTAGCATTTTTAAATTGAGGTTTTCCTGCGTGCATAATAAAAACGTTATCTATCCACTTTTTGGGTTTTTGTCATCAATCGTGACCAGAACATTGCATAATCAAAATGAAAATTGGCCTAGTTGCAGGCAACATACATGCATGTCGGAGCATTAACCTCAGTGGTACAACCCATCCCCTGCATTTACTTTCAAAATGATATCGTTAACTGTTCTCTGAACTGCGACACGGTTGCATGGCTTTCACATTAACGCAGTAGCATGTTTCTAGGTGATGTGCTGTCTATTTACGACCGTTTTCTGAAGTAGCACGCAATACTCAAGTGTTTAGACTTCCCTGAATACATACACTTTCATGTGCCATGATCCCTCATCTCAACTTGTGCCGTTCTGGGGCCATGCAGCAATCGGGGCATAGAGAGCAAGGTTCGAATATGCAATCATCTTTTCCACCCAAGGTTAACATACATGAAATGCTAAGTGGCAGTATGTGTACTGATATGCTATATGCTAATATCTGCTGTTTGCTGTTCTGATATGCGGTTTTCGTGTGTTTTTAAATTTGTTCACCTTTTGAATTGTCACTTTTTCGTTGTGTACACAAACAAAATAAAACATATTCCTAGTCATTGTCTCTCTGTCAACCCTTATGACAAAAGCACGACAATTCAGCAAGAATATTCGTGTAGTCCAGGGCAAGATGTGTCAGAACAGTTACACAGGGGATAACATATTTACCCTTTATTCGCTTATGAAATTAAACAACAGCTCTCATAATTACAGCAAATTTGCGTTGTGTTGTGTTGGGTTTAGTGGCGCATAAGCATATAAGGCTATGATGCGCCAAGCTCAAGGTGTAGAAAAATTGATTTCTGTAGAATTTCACTAAATAGCGAAAAAATATGTGTGGTGTAAAGAGCCTAAAAATTTAGTTGCTGCTACAGTGTAATTCTGGGATAAAAATTTTGGAACTGTTAGTATTAAAACCCTTAAAGAAGGTCGAGTAACCTCAGTGGCAATCCTTGGCAGGGCAAGGATCCCGAGGCTCCACACCAATCAAGTAAAAAGCCTCAGCATTTTTCTCGGGAATGAGAAGGCGGCTGAGGTGTACAAAAAGTAGAGCAAAGCTGTGGATCAGAATTTATAGTCTATCGAGAAAACCTGCTTCTCTTAAAAAACTAAAAACACAAGATGCAAAACAAATGCTTTGTCGCTTAAGACAAGTGTAGGGTGAAAAGGAATGTGCTCGTTGTGAAATGAAGTGAAGTAATTTCTCCTTATTTTCTCAAGTTTCAAGCATGAGAATAAAATATGATTAATTGTAAGTACATCACCATATTTTTCACACACTAGTTTCTCTTGTTTTGCTAGCAGGAAGCTGTGTGTAATGTGTGCGTGTCCAATGCGCTGCGCAGACGACACAAAATTACTTTCATAAAACGTTCCTGGTGCACGCAGCTCTTCCATTCACCAAGGACAGGCTTCACTAAATGTAGCTTGTTAACTTCGTTGTCCCATGAAGCCTGCCATTTTCCTCTAAGTTTATTTTTTACAAGTTTCATGCAGTCTTTATAAGGTATATATACTTGTTTTATTTGTACGTTACGGGCACGTGCGGCACATGCGTCAGCGCTCTCGTTTCCCCTGATTCCCACGTGACTAGGGATCTAGCAAAACTTTATGATGTCTTTTTGTTTCAACTTTATGTTACGTATTATGTCTCCTATTATGGTTGATCTGCATTTCTGAAGTTTAGTGCTGTAATTACGCTGAGGGAGTCGGTGTAGACGACAGATTATTGTATATTTTTCTGAAATATTTCTTGAACCACGACGCAATGGCGTAACTTTCAGCTGTGAAAACTGATGCGCACTCAGGTAGCCTGACTATTTTTTCTTCTTTCTCTTTTAATACTGCACTCCCAACGCAGTGCGCGGTTTTCGATCCATCTGTGTAATAATTTGTGTAATTATTGTACTTTTCCTTCACTGCCAAAAACTCCTGATGTATATATTCTTGTGAAGTTTGCTTTTTATGGATGTGCGTCAACGTAAAATCGCATACTAAGGAAAAGCTGCACCAAGGTGGCAGTGGGTGGGATTTCGGGGCAATATTGGGCAGTGTATTCAGTATACCTAATTCTTCGCATGTTCCTTCAAAGCGGAGTAGGAGTGGTCTTATTGTTTGGGGCTTCTTAAAGAGTTTTTTGCATTGGCATTTTGTAACTATGAGGTAGCAGAGATGCTTTGGCAGTGAACGGGTTTTTAGGACGTATGAGAATGTCAGCATTGTTCTTCTGTCTGTGGGGGAAGGTTCATTGGTTTCGACATAGAGGCTGTTTATGAGGGATGTTCTGCAAGCGCCAGTTCAGAGACGTAAACCAAGGTTATGCACAGGGTCCAGTCGTTTCAAGCATGATGATCTCGAAGACCCATATACTATGCACCCGTAATCGAGGCAGGATCGTACTAGAGCACGATAAATGTGTAAAAGGCATGTCCTATCGTACCCCCACCGTTCGCGTGAAAGCACCTTTAGGACATTTAAGGATCGGGAAGCTTTCTTTTTCACGTTGTTAATGTGTGGAAGGAATGTTAGCTTTTAATCAAAAATTATACCTAGGAATTTGTGCTGTTCATATACCGGTAATTCGGTTTCCCTTAGGTGGAGAGTGGGATTGTTCTGTAGGCCTCATTTGAGAGATAACACGACGGCCACTGTTTTTTGTGGAGAGAACTGGAATCCGTTCCTGTCTGCCCATGCCGCTAGTTTATTTATTGTCAATTGTACTTGTCTCTCGCAAGTTGATAATTTGGTTGATGTGCAGGCGATCTGGAGGTCGTCAACATAAACTGAGTACATAACGGATTTTGGGATTATTTGGGCTAACGAATTCATTTTTACGACAAAGAGTGTAGCGCTTAAAATGCACCCCTGCGGTACTCCATTCTCCTGAATAAACTTCCTTAAGATGGTTGAACCGAGGCGTACGTGAAAAGAACGTTTAGATAGTAAGTCTTTTATGCAGTTAAACATCCTTCCTTGGATACCGGGCTCTGCTAAATCGCGGAATATCCCGAACCTTCAAGTTGTGTCGTACACTTTTTTGAGGTTGAAGAAGACACCAAGACAGTGTGGTCGATGTATGAAAGCCTCTCGGGCAGTATTTTCTAGGCGAACAAAATGGTTTGTGGTCGAACATGCCTTTTTAAACCCACACTGGTGAATGTCAAGGAGTTCATGAGTTTTAAGCAGAAATGTTAGCCGGATATTTAATACGCTTTCAGAAGACTTGGTGAGGCACCTAGTAAGAGCTATTGGCCGATAACTGCCAGGTGATGTTGGCTCCTTACCAGGTTTCAGGAATGGCACTATAATGGCTTTTTTCCAAGCTTCCGGAATATTTCCTAGTGTCCAAATTTTGTTAACAAATTTTAAAAGTGCTTCTATAGAAGGTTGCGAAAGATGTGCTAGCATTTCGTAGTGTATTTCATCGGCGTCTGGGGCAGTCTGTTTGCCGGCCAATAAAACTCTGTCTGTTTCTGTAAGGGATCGTTAGTGTACGCTGGGTCATCGGAACGCGGCTGGGAGCGCTCAAAGCGAAGCGTCTCCTTTCTCGGAACGCGGCCGCTCGCGAACGCGCCGGCAAGTGCGGGTGCGCCCCCACCCAGCGGAACCGATTCGCGCACGTACTGGCGCGAATGTGTATTTGTATTTGTTTTTAGTTTTATTTAGTGGTAGAGAGGGTGGTTTACCTTGTTGAAGCCGGAGGGCTGGCCATGCCCTTGAAGAACCAATCATGTTAAGAGCACAACATGATTGGAAGCTACGAAATGTGGGCCGGGCCTTTAGGGCTTTAAAACCAGGCCCCGGAGCTGGAAGCGGGGTTCTGCGCTAAGGTCAGGTGCTATGCATCTTCGGCTATGCCGAGTAGGGCCTCGCCTAGTGTTAGCCAGTTCCACCCTTTTGTTGTTTTGTATCCTTTTGTTGTTTAGTGTGTCTCTAGTGCCTTAACTTGTATACGCTGTAAATATTTGTATATAAATCTTCAGTTATTCCCTTTATCCCTGCATCGTACTCATCACGAGAGCGTCTCTGATGGGGCACCCCTGGTGCAGAGATCAAGCTTCAGTCTTCAAGTTAAACCAACCGTCTCTGGCGGGGCACCTCTGGTGCAAAGAAGATAAAGAACCTGTGGAAATTTACTATTTCCTAGATTGTCATTAATCTATTGAAATGTTCAGTTGTGCAACCAGTTGTTGGAAGCATATTTTTCTCAGCTGGGTTTTTGTATCTTAAAAATGATTCTGTGTAGTGTGTGGAACTGGAAACACTTGAAAAATGTTCACCCAGGATTGTCTGCTAGTTCTTTTATACCTGTTTGTGTATCAGGAAATGTAAGAAAAGGAATTGTGGAAACGGAGAAGTTGCCCTTTAGTTTACGAACTTGCTCCCACATTTTGTGGATGTGATTGAACTGTTTATGGCTGATATGTAATTTTTCCAGGAAGCTTTCTCCGCATTGCGACGGATACGCCGTGCATTAGCTCTCGCCTTTTTGAAGTTTATAAGGTTCTCGTGTGTGGGGTATCTTCTAAAAATCCCCCAGGCTTTATTTTGCACCTTTTTCGCTTCTCTACATTCTTTGCCATACCACATCTTGTGGTTGTGTCGAACCACCCCAGAAGACTGAGGGATAGCCAGGTGAGCTGCAGAAATTAAGCAGGATGTGATCATTTCATTTAGTTCATCAACATTAAGGTGATCCGCAAATATTTTTTCCAGAGAGGCCTTTTACCCAAACAGCTCCCAGTCAGCTATGTGAAGTTTCCAACGACGCGGTTTGCTAGGGATGATTGATGGTAATGCCGCAAAACTTATTACTACAGGCAGATGATCGCTTCCGTAGACGTTTTCAAGAACATCCCATTTAAATTTCATAAAAACAGACGGTGAACTAAAAGACAAGTCTGTACAGCTCATTTTCCCCGAGTTTCGAGAACAGTATTTGTTTTTGCATGTATTGAGCAGGCAGACATTATTTGACCGAATAAAATCTTCTAAAATACGACCCCTAGTAACTGTTTGTGTACTTCCCCAAAAACCGGAGTGAGCATTAAAATCACCGACTTCGAGATATGGCTCTGGCTACTTACAGTAAGAAAAGTGTTGCTGCACAAGTTCATTTCGCACTGTGTTGCCACCATCAGCCATGGCACTGGAAGGAGCTGGCACCTCCGCTGGTAGCACACATTCTTCATTGCTAGTGCATGCGTACTACTTGGCAACGTTGTGCAGCACACAGCAGGCGAAGATGATTGTTGAGCTCTGGTGAGGTGCCATTCGGAGCTCCCCATGCAGACGATGAAGGCGTAGCTTCAGCTGCCCGATCGTGCTGCAAAAGCGGAGTGTCACCCGTAATTGCCGCGACCACCCTCAAACATGGCAGTAGCATGCAAATATTGATACACGTGCCTACTTCAGGATATGTGTCTTGCGGTCTGCTATGTGTAAACTATATACCATGCATTAACATTCTGAAAGTTAATTACGTTTGTACTGCGTAATGTAAATAATCACTTGGCAGAATTCACTACGCCGAATTTCGAAATGTGCAGCGCACTAATGAGCACACCCGCTTGTTAAATTATTGCTGGTTGAAATAAGTTTAATACCATACCATGCCCAAAATAAGGGTGGTGCAGACAACCATAGTCCGTGAGCTAAGGAAGAGGTTCACTCAGCTTGTTTTAACTCTCTTGTGTCTGAACAGCACAATCAGAATGTACAAAAAACTGACGAATAATGCACACTTTGCCACACTTTCCCACAGTGGCATGACCGAGTATTCACGTACTCTCATCAGAGCGCAGTCGCTTACACAGAGCTGCGTGCGTTCTTTTCGTGCGTTCCTCACGGCATCTGTGTTTGCTTTCCACCGGAGCATCAAGGCTCACCTCGCCACAATTGCCCTCGTTGTGCCGTGAGCAGCGTTGTAGCGCCTTTTCCCGGCAGTGTCCGCAGTCCGGAACGGCGTCATCAACCATGGCCTGCATGGATATCCGCTCTCTCCGAGTGGCACGCTGGTGTAAACACCACCGTCGAACCGTTGGGCAACGCTGCTGTTCGTCAGCATCCGCGCGTCGTGAGTGACACCGGCCACCGTGCGACCACATCGATGACGCGGCAGTGGTTATCAGCCATCAGCTGCACGTTGATCGAGTGATAAAAATTACGGTTGATATAGGCTTCTTCATGTTCTTCGGGATCCTGTATTCGCACATGGGTGCCGTCGACTGCACCTACAACGCGCTGAAAGCTGGCGACAGCGTAGAAGCCGCTTTGGGCTTCCCGCAACTGGCTAGGCGACGGCCAGCCGGAAAGAAAACGTGGATGCTCATGTTTAGTTTCACGCCAATGTCTTGCGCGGCCTGGCACCCAGTCGCACGCGCTCGTATTAAGGGGAGCACATTTATATAAAACATTAATCTCATGCTGACTCTCACACAGCCTCGCACGACGACGACTTGAAAGAATAAAATCAAGGAAAGCGCGCAGTGAGTACCGAAACATTCAGGGCGAGCGAGCAACGTACTACTTGCGATACTTTCGCGTGCAGTCCTGTACGTGCAAATACACGTACACATTTGAGACACCGTACGCACAGCAGCTGATGTTCCAGCCGCGCAACTGGCTAAACTGCATGCGTGAACACGAAGAGCCAAAAAAAAGCAAGTGGCAGTAACACTATGGGGCAAAAGATTGAAGGCCCGAGATAGGCTTACCAGATCCGATCTCTGCTGCGGCGGACGAGGGCAACAGCAACTCGGCGCACTGTGCGGCTTGCTGTCGATTCGTGGACACCGATCATGTCTCCGGCAGTAATCAGAAAACAGCTGGAGGAAAAAACTTGAGTGCCAGCATCAGCTGCAGCTCGGTGCTCACCCAAATGAAAAAGTCTAGCTGGTTTCAATTGGTTCTAACTGGTTTCAGCTGCGATCAACCGGTCCCAGCTGGTCTCCAATGAAGGCCAGTTGGCACCAACTAGCCTTCAGTTGGTACCAACTTGCCTGAAGTCGGGACCAACTGGCCTGGAGTTGGCACCAACTGGCCCGCTCACCCAACTGGAGTTGGGGCCAGCTGGCCCGCAGTTGGGGCTAACTGGCCTGGAGTTGCGACCAACTGGCCTGAAGTTGGCACCAATCAGCCTGCAGTTGGGGCCAACTGACCTGCTGTTTGGGCCCACTGGCCTGCAGTTGTGGCCAACTGGGCTGCCGTTGGTACCAACTGGCCCGAACTCAAATCCGCATAACTACATTCTGATTTAAGTTAAAAACGTGGTTTGTCCTGAATATTACCTCAGTCCTGTTGTCGATCATCTGTGTTTAATGCCACCTTCTCACATCTTGCAATAGTGCATCATAAGCAGGCAGAAATTATGCACACTGGACATGCAGCAATTCACATCAGGAAGGAAAAACAGTAATCCAAGATTAATTTCAAAATTGATACAGCAGACTTTATCATTAGTGAAAGTTTGATTTTATAGCATATATGCAAACAAAGTTCATATTCACTACAAAACAGCATACAGTAACAGGCCGCAAAAAATCATCTCGACTCTAGACAGCAACAATGCCTTGCACGTCTATATGTGGCCACTTCGTCAATGACATGAAAAAAGTGCGCATTTTATTAAACAGTTGTCCCCGTTGGACTTCATTTTTATCAGAAATGATGAGGGTAGGCCCAACCAAAACATGAAACGAATCTTCACGTCAGAAATCCTGTGTACTCCACACACTTCATGATCGGCTGCCGAGACGACAGGGGCTGTAACCGGATTTTTTTGCCTGTCGTGTCCACCTCTCCACCTTGTCGTGCTTGGAATGTCAGCAACACTTAGTGTGGAGTCGAGGTATCGTTTGTGAGGCCGCATTTTGCTGTTTCGATAACGCGACTAGAAGATCAGAACAGATCGCAAAGCAGACATCAAAACATGCAGCAAAACAATCAAAACAAACCATGCACGGAGCACATTTCACCGCGCGGCCGGTGCGGCCAATGCTGATGTAGATGGGGCTTTGGATTTCGCCGATGTCTCCCCCAAAAGTAAAAGTTCTAAGCATATTCTAACAAGTATCTTTATACGGTTGCTGCAAAACCTCACGACAAACACCAAAAGTATTTCTATTTTTTTTTGCGCATTTGGTGCGACATCTCGCATTTTGTCTGGCGTCGTTCAACCGCGCTGAAACTTGAACATAACCAGCGGTAGCCATCGCTGTCACTGGCCGCACTGGCTACGATTGTGTATTGTCTGCGTGTTGTTGGATCTAGTGATTTTCCTATACATTTCTGAGCAGCAGGTATGTTTTAGATTCTTTGCTCCATGTTTGCCTTAATAAGATTCCTCGCGGATATCGACAAGAAGCCGCACGTGGTGCCAGCGTCCAATATTGAAGACTCTCGCCCGATGTCAACATAGGATTTCGACAAGTCGGTCTTCTTGACTGTCACAAAATTCGGCGCATTTTAAAAACAAAGAAAAACCGCCGCGCGCACGGCGTCTCGCCGGCCCCAGACCAACGGGAGAGAGGGAAAGCCCCCGCCGAGCGCGTGCCTCTCTCTCCACCGCCACGGCGTGCGCCGAAGGGATGAGTCATCCACGCCGATTTGTCTAGAACGTGCGAGTCCTTTCTACTGTTAACCGGGGGAAGAGGGGGAAGCCTTGCGTGCGCTATGACATGTCCCCCTCCTCTGCACCCGGACGTCGGCTACGCCGCCACGACGGCGCCACGCTAGAACACGCTGGAACCTTCGCGAAACGACTCCTGACTTTAACCAATGAGGACGCGCGGCCGGCGAGAGAAAGGAAGGGAAACTGCACGGGAGATGCTGCGTGTATGAGCGCGCCTACTCTGGCGCGTAGAACAAACAGATGTGCAAGCGCGGCTATAAAAAGGGCGTTGGCCGCTACTAGTCAGTCCGGACCGCCGTTTAAGCTTCATCGAAGCGCGCCCGTTCGACTCCCGGGAAAACACCACTCGGCCAGCATCGGACCAACGAGGCAACGGTCGCCAGTCTGCTGGACGGCATCGTCGGGGAACTCTGGTCGTCGGACTGCCGTCGTGCCCGGTGAACAAATTGTGTTTTGTTTGTTTACCTCTCTCTCTTGTGTTAGAGCACTTTAGGTGCAATATTGCCTTTGTATTGCAGTCTCTCTCGAGTTTAACTTTGCACGAGTTGCATTGTTCTGTTAATCACTTTGTATGTGCCTGTACTAGTGATTGTGAAATCCTCTGTATCGTCTCATCGCTGTATAAACCTTGTTTTGTTTTGTAAACCTTTGGCTCCGACCCATTCTCTGGCTTGCGACCAGCGAAAGCTGGGCGCCGAACGCCCAAAAACCTCTTGTCACTTGGTGGCTGGTCTCCGCTGAGCTTGCCACGCCGAGCCGAGGGCATCTCCTTCGAGTCCGAGGCCGCTACCCCCACACGCTCTAAGGGTGTCTGGGAACTTCCCACGTAAAAGTGCGCGAAGTGTGGGTGACAATATATTCTGGCGTCCGCGACAGGACGTTTGGTGTTTGCAAGCACAGAGAACGGAGAAAGAGCCGGAATGAATTTACGAAGAGGTCGTAAACGAGTGTAGCAGCAGAACGATATTGTGAGGTGCCGCGCGGAAGCGGTTAGTGAGGTTCACCGTGGAGAGGTACTCGTTGCCTTGAGTACAGAGTTCGGCCTCCAACTATGAATTTAAAGGAGCTTGTAGAGGTGGGCACCCAGATGGGGTTGTCCTTAGCTGGACTGCGTAAATGGGTGGACCAGGAAAGAGACAGAGCTGAGAAAGAAAGAGAGAGAGAAAGACAGCGCGCTAGAGAAGCCGCTGAGAAAGAGAGGCAAAAGAAAGGAGAAGAAGAACAGAGAGAACGTAAAAGGAGAGATGAAGAGGCCGAAAGGGCTTTTGAAAGAGAGATGGCAACCATTCAGAAGAAGATTGCTGAAATTCGGCGTTTGAGGAACGTCAGGGAGTCAGCGGAGCGTACCCCCGGAGAGGCCGGGTCGAAGAGAGATGAAATTAATTCCTTAACAACCACGGAAGAGGCTGTAACTAGCTCCACAGATGAAAGCTTGGTTGTGGAACAGCCTGTTCCTGCAACTGAAACCACCGAGAGTGAAGAAGAGACCGAAGTGTCGCTTCCTCAGGAAACTGAATGCGTAGCTGCTACCGAGGTAGTAGACACTGAGGTAAAGGCCGACCTGACGCTTCAGTCAGAGGGGACCCTAGGGCAGACGCCTGAGGACGATGAAGCAGTTCGGACCTCCATCGAGAATTCCGAGTGCAACGCGTCTGAGTCTTGCAGTGCAGACTGCGAGAAAGAGTGGTTAAACGGCACTGAGTGCGAAAGCTCAGACGTAGTAATGGCTGAGGAGAGCGCACTCATTGAAAACCCGGAAACTGTTCCGAGTGAACCCTCGAGCAGCGAGGAGGGCCTTCCCGATGAGGACGGCAAGGAAGTTTCTGCCTGCGAGGAAGGTGAGCAAATATTTGCCTCTGAGGAAGGAGAATGTGCAGTAGAAGTAAAGGAACAGACTGGAGAAAAGTCTGCTTACGACTGCACTGAAAGTAACCAACTGACGGAAGGAATTGAGCAAGCAGAATTGAAAAGTGAGGAGAATGATCCTCCAATGAGCCCTGAGCCGAGCTCTGAGCATGGCACTCTAGGAGTAGGTAGAAAGAAGAAAAGGAAAAAAAGTCTTGGAAGAAGAAGGCTCAGTCCGCGAAGAAGAAAAGAGAGCTGAGCCAGTGGCTTCATCGCTAGAGAACAGTTCGGATGACGCCATTGACAGTGAACCGGGCTTGACCCGAGGGAGAATTTGGAAGAAGGAAAAGAGAAAGACAAGCGTATCGAACACCACCAATACAGGTGGAATTGAACAGGACGGGCCTCGCAGAAAGCTGAGGAAGAGAATGGACAGAAAGAGAACCAAGCTGAAGACAGCTCAGTCGGATGGAAGGGAGCTGCCCGAACATCATAGCAAAGTCGGAAAGAAGTCAGAGGAACGAGCCCAGCCTACAGCAAGGACTCAGTGTGGAGGCGCAAACGGAAACAGAAGAGCGCACACGGAAAAGAGAGCAAACACCTGAAGCGCAGCCGTCGTAAGCGAACTGGCGTTAAATTTGCTCGCAACAGACGCGCTGGCAAGAGGAAAAGAAGAAGGGCTCGAAGACTGGCCACAGAACCAGACAGGAGTACGAGTTGGAAGCGGGGCCAAAACCGCGTTCGGAAGAGAAGCTTCAGAATGAGGCGGAAGAGGAGTCCAACCCGCGACAGAAAGAAAAGCCGCAGCCGCTTCTGAAAGGGAATTAAAAGCGCGACTGAAAGATTGAATGAAACAGTAATTCTCCGAGCCCGCTGGGTAGGCCGAACTTGGAAGTATAGGCGAAAGTGTGCCTTGTATTTGCGTGCTCCATGTTTGTAGCCTTGTTTTAATGTACTGCCCAATCGCGGTGTGTTTTTATGTAGATTGTGAACATTTAATAGAGTTACGTATGTGGAAACATCATTGTATTGATGTATGCACTTTGGCATTCGCCATTGACTTTGTGAGCGCGTGCATGTGCGCGCGAATTGTACCGCCGAAATGCGGCGTGTTTTGGAGTGCAATCTGTCTATTGTACTGTGTTATGTATGTGAAAGCATCAAGGTATTGATGTATGTATTTTGGCATTCGCCACAGACTTTGTGAGCGCATGCATGTGCGCGCGAATTTTGTGTTTTGTGAATATTATTACACAATATTCTTAAAGGAAGGGGCAGTGTCACAAAATTCGGTGCATTTTAGAAACAAACAAAAACCGCCGCGCGCACGGCGTCTCGCCGGCGCGAGCCCAACGAGAGAGAAGGAAAGCCCCCGCCGAGCGCGTGCCTCTCTCTACACCGCCACGGCGTGCGCCGAAGGAATGAGTCATCCACGCCGATTTGTCTAGAACGTGCGAGTCCTTTCTACTGTTAACCGGGGGAAGAGGGGGAAGCCTTGCGTGCGCTAAGACATGTCCCCCTCCTCTGCACCCGGACGTCGGCTACGCCGCCACGACGGCGCCACGCTAGAACACGCTGGAACCTTCGCGAAACGACTCCTGACTTTAACCAATGAGGACGCGCGGCCGGCAAGAGAAAGGAAGGGAAACTGCACGGGAGATGCTGCGTGTATGAGCGCGCCTACTCTGGCGCGTAGAACAAACAGACGTGCAAGCGCGGCTATAAAAAGGGCGTTGGCCGCTACTAGTCAGTCCGGAATGAGTCACGAGTATCTGACCTCGCTTCGGCGAGCGCGGCTTCGGCCGCTTACCTGATTTTTTCAGCAGCGTCCGCTCCGGCGGACGCAGTTGTTGCTGCGACGCGCGTCTTTTCTTGCCTTTTTCTCTTTCCTCTGATCTCTTACCTCTCCTCTATCTGCACGTTGGCAGCGGTGGTGGCTTGACTAGAGCCAGTAGCAGGCCCGTGCAATTTCCTTTTCATCCTTCTCTCAGTCACAACAACAACAACTAGTCAGTCCGGACCGCCGTTTAAGCTTCATCGAAGCGCGCCCGTTCGACTCCCGGGAAAACACCACTCGGCCAGCATCGGACCAACGAGGCAACGGTCGCCAGTCTGCGGGACGGCATCGTCGGGGAACTCTGGTCGTCGGACTGCCGCAGTGCCCGGTGAACAAATTGTGTTTTGTTTGTTTACCTCTCTCTCTTGTGTTAGAGCACTTTAGGTGCAATATTGCCTTTGTATTGCATTCTCTCTCGAGTTTAACTTTGCACGAGTTGCATTTTTCTGTTAATCACTTTGTATGTGTCTGTACTAGTGATTGTGAAATCCTCTGTATCGTCTCATCGCTGTATAAACCTTGTTTTGTTTTGTAAACCTTTGGATCCGACCCATTCATTCTCTGGCTTGCGACCAGCGAAAGCTGGGCACCGAACGCCCAAAAACCTCTTGTCACTTGGTGGCTGGTCTCCGCTGAGCTTGCCACGCCGAGCCGAGGGCATCTCCTTCGAGTCCGAGGCCGCTACCCCCACACGCTCTAAGGGTGTCTGGGAACTTCCCACGTAAAAGTGCGCGAAGTGTGGGTGACATTGACACACAAAGAAGGGGACGGAGAAGACACCGGCTACTACGTCGCGTAGGTCCTCTTACTAGCCGGTAAGTTGAAACCATGTGTCAAGGCACGGCACTCTGACAATGACTTGGCGTTCGGTTACTGATTCTAAAATAGCGAATCCCGCCTGCGACGGCATTTCTTTCAAGTCGAAATGCAGAAACGCCTGTGTACTGTGCGATGCCAGTGCACGTTCAACTATTCAAGGTAGTGTAAATCAGTCCGAGCTCTTTACTATAGGCTCCCCCATAGCCCACGTTTGGAATGTAAACACCACGCACTGTACACAATATGTGACGTGTCTATCGTACTGGCATAGACAGAATCAGACATTCAGCGCGCTTTGGCGTTCGAGTAATTGCCTGAGCGGATTGTTATTTTAGTGAAGCGCAGCAGCCAGCACCAGCAAGAACTTAATTGACGCTGCGATACTGTGCCAAACACGGGTAGCGCTGGTTTGACCAAGCCAAAGCATGCTTAATGGTATGAATTCCTTGAACAGAGTACACTGTGGGGCCAGTTGGTCATACATAATCTGAACGAACAAACGTAGCGTTGAAACAGGACACAGAAAGATGATGACAGGACGGGGCTACAACTTATTACTGAGTTGTAAGTTGTAGCCCCGTCCTGTCCTTATCTTTCCGTGTCCTGTTTCAACGCTACGTTTGTTTGTTCAGATTATGAATTCTTTTATCTACTAGAGAACTAAAATTAAGGGTATATTGCGATTGGAACAGAAAAATACGTATAGGCTGCAAAAAAACGGACATGAAAGTGGATTACATGGGCCAAGCAAATATGAAGCAAAAGATCTCGTCTGTTTTATTTAGGTTGGCTTGTTTTCGTTGCTGCTTCCCGTGGCTTGAGGTTAAATCTAGTGCAGATGTGTGTTCACACTAGTTAGCGTAATTTTGGTGCATCCCGCCAGCCGAACTGCTGTGGCTACTGCTGTTGGCGTTTTTGGTAGGTCATAATATATTCCATCTGTTCCACAATTTGCGCAGAAACCTGTGTTGCACTCACTGAAAGAATGTCGGCGCAAAGAGTAACGATGCCCAAAATCAGAGTTCAAGAAGGTCCTGAAGACTTGGAGCCAAGTCAAAGCCAAAAGGAAAAGCAGGTATGCTCACCCGCTTGAGTGGAATGCAAGCCTCATGTAATGCTTGCATTCCACTCAAAGGGATCGTATAGTGATGCTGCAACTAAGTTGGACTGAGTTTAGTTAATTGCTTAATTAATCAATTAGCCTAATTAATATAGAGGAGAATGAAGAGGTCAGAAGAAAAGAAAAGAAAGACGCGCGCCGCAGCGACAACAGCGTCCGCGGAAGGAGACGCTGCTGAAAAAAAACAGATAAGTACGAAGCCGCGTTCCCTCCACCACCACGCACTTCCCCACTCAGTAAGACGTTGCTCGTTTCATATACGTTGTGTCGAACATCCTAGACAGTTCCAACAATTGACAGGTTAATGACAGAACACGATGGATAGAAAAACAATAATATAAATATGAAATAGCCTAATTAACCTGTCTAGTTAGACCGCATAAATCAATAAAACCGAGAACGAAATTGGTCGAGTTGGGGAATCGAACCAGGGTCTCCGGAGTGCGATACGAGCACGCTAGCCACTCCGTAATGCCAGCTGAATGGTTTGGAATGAACAAAGGCGCGTCTAGCTAATACGGCGTCTTCGTTCACTCCCATCTTCCCCCTTTCCCTTACGGCGAGGTGCAGGTGTCCACCCAGATATGCGAGAGAGATACATTTCCTTTCCTCAAAAAATAAATTTACCGTCCAGCAAGGCGTACAGCCGAATTGGCGATGGCGTTCTGTGGACTCCCTGGCAGCGTTGCAAGACGCTGTCGCGTTCCACTCTTACAGGCGAAGCTTAACATGTTAACCACACATCAGTAACACACGCAGACAGCCAATGGACGCGTCATTCGCTGGCAGCACTTGATTCATCATTCACAACCACATTCTTAACGTACGCTCCCTTGCCGCACATGCCAAGGACGTACACCACGATCACATTCTGCGCCATTCCTCTGTACTTTGCTTTGCTGAAACCTGGATGGATCCCGAAGAGCCTCTCAAAATCATAGATTTCCTATACTGCTGTGGTGCTCGCAGAGACCACAACAGAGCGGCGGGAGTCGCTATCTACTTGCGCACAGGTCTCTCTACAATACCAGTCGAAATGTTTGGCACGTCACATGAAGTTGGCGAACTGTGCGCCGCAAAGTTGCCCAACGGCTTGCTGGTAGTAGCTGCCTACTTCGCCCCTACCGCACTCACGAAAGACGTCGTGCACTTCCTGCAACTCGCATTAACCGTCCATCGATCCACACCGATGTTAGTAGTGGGGGACTTTAATGTTGACATAAAGACAAACAGCAATTTCCTAACACTTATGCGGGAGAACATCCCGTTCCTCTCGCTCGTAATGCGTCCCACGGCTGTGACAACCTCGCGAGGCACTTGTATAGATCTCGTCTTTGAGAATCAAGCATTGCTGTACCAAGTCGAACATATATCAGTCTATTTCTCCGACCACAAAGCTTCCTTCATGACTGTCAAGAACTGTTAGTGGAATCTTTGTTAAAGGAATACGTGTGAAAAATAAAAAAACTCTGTGATAGCGCATACATGCGTTGCTCGATTTCTTTGCCTCAATCTATCGAAAAGGTGAAACAGCTTATTTGCTGCGCTCAAATTTCGCATTAGGAAGTAACGTAATCGTCGGTATTTTTTTTGGTAGGTCATAATATATTCCATCTGTTACACAATTTGCGCAGAAACCTGTGTTGCACTCACTGAAAGAATGTCGGCGCAAAGAGTAACGATGCCCAAAATCAGAGTTCAAGAAGGTCCAGAAGACTTGGAGCCAAGTCAAAGCCAAAAGGAAAAGCAGGTATGCTCACCCGCTTGAGTCGAATGCAAGCCTCATGTAATGATCAAAATATTCAATAGCCTCCACTCACCCCTATAATTCCCTATTCTGTAGTGCTTGATGTGCCCCCTCTTTGCGCTGGGTTGCCAACAAATAGAAGCAAAAGAAAGCCAGCAGTTGGAGTGCTGCTCCTTATAATGCAATCTTGCAGAAGCACTTGAACAGTGCACAGAAGAAGCAAGTGTCGCCTTCTGATTCATCCTTCCAGGGGAGGTAAGCAACATATCAGTGATTGTAGGGCTAACAGCACAACGTATGTTACTTGATTGTTTATTTTGCATTCTTAGAGCCGGAAAAGGTGGTACTCAACGTCAAGCTTATCAGGCGACGGTGAGTCATTTTGCTCATATGTAGAGCTTCTATATGAGCATATACACTTCTGACCTCTGCAGTGTGCAGTTATTGGAGTTGCTACCAAAATAATTTTCTTCCAAATGTGTATGTCTGCTGTTACCGTATGTATCCTGGGTACGCAAGTTTCTTGTGCTTCATTAAAAAGGCATATAAAGGGAAATTCTGTTGTATTTCAGTTATGCTATGAACAGTGGTCTAACACTTGTGACAGTACAGGTCAAACTGACGGGCATTGAATTCTGTGTATGTATGCTTTGGTGTGCGCAAGAATGGGAAATGTGGAAAAACAAACTGACTCATCTCAACTGATAACTCAGAGCTGAAATGAAAGCCTTTACGGGATGTTTATGATGACAAGCTTTTGTCTTCAGTATAAGGAATGTACGATGGGGGGCTAGTTGGTAATGTAGTCCGCGCTCGTCCTGTCTACTTCTTTCGTGTGTATCGTCCTTTGCGTGGTTGTCGCTCTAAGTTCTTCAGTATCACCAAGCTTTATCACCATCCTTCCCTTCATGATGAATTCTTTCAGCCACCGGCTGTTATCTTCCCACGTCGCGATCATGCTTACAAAGTTAAACGCATTAACTGCCAGTCATTCCATTACGCCTATTCTTTTTTAACACGCACAATAACCGAATGGAACGCTTTGCCATCAGAAATTGCCACAGAATCTGATCTAAATAAATTCCAACATCTTTTGCACTCATGTTTCAACAACTGGGCATGGCAGCATCGACAGAATGCGGAGCACTAATCCGTTTGTCTTCCTTGTGCAGCTATGTGGCCTTCTTGGATGTTTCAACGTTGGCTGTCCGGACATCAGCGTGCTGAACCTCTCTGCGCATGTCCATCTTTCAACGCATCAAGACATCGATCAAGAAATACGCCCACCAGCATTGGAATCTTGGCATCCGTATCATCATTCTTCGGCAACACGTTCTGATTGCCAGGAACCTGGACTGTAGGGGGCATCACAGTGCACTCAAGCTATAAATGGGACTCACGCTCGTTTTGCAACCACTGGGCATGGCAGCATCGACAGAATGCGGAGCACTAATCCGTTTGTCTTCCTTGTGCAGCTATGTGGCCTTCTTGGATGTTTCGACGTTGGCTGTCCGGACATCAGCGTGCTGAACCTCTCTGCGCATGTCCATCTTTCAACGCATCAAGACATCGATCAAGAAATACGCCCACCAGCATTGGAATCTTGGCATCCGTATCATCATTCTTCGGCAACACGTTCTGATTGCCAGGAACCTGGACTGCAGGGGGCATCACAGTGCACTCAAGCTATAAATGGGACTCACGCTCGTTTTGCAACCACTGGGCATGGCAGCATCGACAGAATGCGGAGCACTAATCCGTTTGTCTTCCTTGTGCAGCTATGTGGCCTTCTTGGATGTTTCAACGTTGGCTGTCCGGACATCAGCGTGCTGAACCTCTCTGCGCATGTCCATCTTTCAACGCATCAAGACATCGATCAAGAAATACGCCCACCAGCATTGGAATCTTGGCATCCGTATCATCATTCTTCGGCAACACGTTCTGATTGCCAGGAACCTGGACTGTAGGGGGCATCACAGTGCACTCAAGCTATAAATGGGACTCACGCTCGTTTTGCAACCACTGGGCATGGCAGCATCGACAGAATGCGGAGCACTAATCCGTTTGTCTTCCTTGTGCAGCTATGTGGCCTTCTTGGATGTTTCGACGTTGGCTGTCCGGACATCAGCGTGCTGAACCTCTCTGCGCATGTCCATCTTTCAACGCATCAAGACATCGATCAAGAAATACGCCCACCAGCATTGGAATCTTGGCATCCGTATCATCATTCTTCGGCAACACGTTCTGATTGCCAGGAACCTGGACTGTAGGGGGCATCACAGTGCACTCAAGCTATAAATGGGACTCACGCTCGTTTTGCAACCACTGGGCATGGCAGCATCGACAGAATGCGGAGCACTAATCCGTTTGTCTTCCTTGTGCAGCTATGTAGCCTTCTTGGATGTTTCGACGTTGGCTGTCCGGACATCAGCGTGCTGAACCTCTCTGCGCATGTCCATCTTTCAACGCATCAAGACATCGATCAAGAAATACGCCCACCAGCATTGGAATCTTGGCATCCGTATCATCATTCTTCGGCAACACGTTCTGATTGCCAGGAACCTGGACTGCAGGGGGCATCACAGTGCACTCAAGCTATAAATGGGACTCACGCTCGTTTTGCAACCACTGGGCATGGCAGCATCGACAGAATGCGGAGCACTAATCCGTTTGTCTTCCTTGTGCAGCTATGTGGCCTTCTTGGATGTTTCAACGTTGGCTGTCCGGACATCAGCGTGCTGAACCTCTCTGGGCATGTCCATCTTTCAACGCATCAAGACATCGATCAAGAAATACGCCCACCAGCATTGGAATCTTGGCATCCGTATCATCATTCTTCGGCAACACGTTCTGATTGCCAGGAACCTGGACTGTAGGGGGCATCACAGTGCACTCAAGCTATAAATGGGACTCACGCTCGTTTTGCAACCACTGGGCATGGCAGCATCGACAGAATGCGGAGCACTAATCCGTTTGTCTTCCTTGTGCAGCTATGTGGCCTTCTTGGATGTTTCGACGTTGGCTGTCCGGACATCAGCGTGCTGAACCTCTCTGCGCATGTCCATCTTTCAACGCATCAAGACATCGATCAAGAAATACGCCCACCAGCATTGGAATCTTGGCATCCGTATCATCATTCTTCGGCAACTTGTTCTGATTGCCAGGAACCTGGACTGCAGGGGGCATCACAGTGCACTCAAGCTATAAATGGGACTCACGCTCGTTTTGCAACCACTGGGCATGGCAGCATCGACAGAATGCGGAGCACTAATCCGTTTGTCTTCCTTGTGCAGGTGAGCAAAAAGTATGAAAAATGTTTTCGTTCTAATGACCTATTCCTGTTGGTGCTGCCGTGCCCTCGGCTTTGTTGCTTGCTACAGGTTTTCACATTGTGTCTGAGGAAATTATTATTGTTAGCCGGTGACATTGAATCGAACCCAGGCCCTGACATGACCCGAATTTTACAACAACTTAATGATATTGCAGTCGACATAAAAGATATGAAAGAGAACAGGTTACCGAACATAGAGAACAAATTAGATGCCCTGTCCAGGCTTGAGAGCCGAGTAACGTCCTGCCAAGAACAGGTTAGTTGTATGAGTACAACGATTGAAAGGCTTGAAGCAAGGCTTGAGCAGCTTGAAAATTATAGTAGGAGGTCAAATTTGATCATATATGGCATCCCAGAAACTGAAGAGGAAACAAATGAATCGCTTGAAGAAACCGTAAACAAAGATATTTTTCATGATATTTTAGGACTCGATCCTATACCTATTGAGCGGATACATAGGTTAGGTAAACCGGCAATTGACATAACACGTCCTGTAATCCTAAAGCTTTTAGACAGTAGGCATAAAACTGTGATACTCAAGAACGGAAAGAAACTAAAGGGAAAAGATTATTCAATTGGCGAAGACTTTTCAAAGAACGTTCGTGAACTAAGAAAGAAACTATGGGATAGCGCGAAGCCGAACCGAGATAAAAAAGAAAGGGTTTCCTTGGTGTTTGATAAGTTATATATCAATAATATTCCTTACGTTTGGGACTGCGAAAAAAATGATAAAGTGAGGGTTCAAAAAAACGACGGGATCGGCGCAAGTCGGCCCGTGACGCGAAGTTGTACGCAGTTGCGAAACCGCTCACCGATAAAGTGAGTGGTTCATTTACCTCAGCTTCTTTCTTCACTAAGACAGATAGCTTGTCTTGCCATAGTAACACGGGCCAATCTAGTATAAAAAGCTTGAGAATAGTTAACATTAACGCACGCAGCGTTGCAAACAAGAAAGACTCGCTTGAACTTAAACTGCTGGAGTTCGACCCACACATATCAGTCCTGACGGAAACTTGGTTACATGACGACTTAGCAGATGACCTGGTATTTCCTCCTCATTATAAAGTCGTTCGCAAGGACAGGACCTCAAGGGGTGGTGGCGTAGCCATTCTCTTAAAAGACTCTGTAGAATGCGACCTTGTATATGATGTTCCTGACCTTGAATGCCTTTGCATAAAAATTTCTTGCCGGGGTCATTCTTTCATCCTGTATGGTTGCTACAGGCCACCAGATGCCACACCCGACTATCTTATTAAGCTACAACATCACCTGTCTCATTTCCAAAATAAGAAAATACTGTTAATAGGTGACTTCAATCTGCCAGATGTGTGCTGGGACCGCTTACAAGGCGGTGCTAAGTCTGGGAGCAGTTCAGACGTTCTGTTTGATGTCATGCTTACTCATGATTTAGCTCAAATTGTAAATCAACCTACTCGTGTACAAGGTACATCTTCCTCTATACTAGACTTAGTTTTTGCTAGCCGTCAATATTCTATGCATACTGTATCGGTCGAAACAGGCATTTCAGACCATCACCTCGTAAGCGTATCGATAGATTTAGTTAAGTCCCCTTACCACAACAAAAAAGCCAGTCATGTACGTTTTTTCAAGGATTATTCTAGGGCTGATGATGCCGCAGTGATTGAACATATGGAAACTTGTTTACCGAGCTTCGATGATAATGATGATGTCTGCAAGCTGTGGGAGCGATTCGTCGAAATGTGTCAATATTGTCTAAATGCCTTCGTTCCGAATAAACGCAAAAAAGTTCACAAACGCACACCTTGGATGACGCGGAAGATTATTCAACTGAAGCGAAAACTAAAAAGATCTAAGAAAAAAAAACCACCAGTTAAGTCAGATTGAAACGCTTAAAAATAATCTTGAACGTGCGGTTCGTGAGTCAAAAGACTTGTACTTTAACACAACGTTACCCAGTTTTGTTAAAAATGACCCAAGTAAATTTTGGAACTTCCTGAGTGACAGCAAGAAACATATCTCAAAAATAACAGCGGAGGGAGATAATTTTTTTTTTTATTCGAGCTGTTTGCCATCAGGCATAATGAAAAAGGAAAGAAAGTTATAAAAACGAGTGCAAACAAGCCTCGCTTAAAAAGCGGCACAAGTTCGTGATATAGCGATTATCTAGAGTCCACTTGGTATAGTCGTCTGCAACGTCCCATCGCAGGCCAACCTTTCTTAGTAAACGTCGTCTTACAGAAGCTGTAGCCGGGCAAGTCCACAGCAAGTGTTTATCTCCCTCATTGCGATGAGGGAGATAATTTGACTGATCCGATTGACATTGCAGGCCATTTTAATTCTTTTTTTCACAGCGTATTCTCTGAAGCAGGTGTACAAACTGTACAAAGCGCATCATATTTTCCTGTATCGGAGGTTGACTTTGTTAGCCTCCCTGGTGTATTTGCTTTGCTTTTAGAACTGAAACCTAAAACTTTTTCTGGTCCTGATAATTTACCAAATGTATTTTTGCGACGCTATGCCGAAATAATTGCGAAGTTTCTTTTTGTGTTGTTTAAAAAATCTCTGATGTCATCAAAACTTCCGGTTGAATGGAAGACTGCTCGAGTTGTTCCCATCTTTAAAAAAGGTGACTGCACATTCCTACAAAATTACCGTCCTATTTCTTTAACTTCCGCATGCTGTAAAATGGTCGAACATATTATTGCTAAACATATTAACAAATTTCTCGAAGAACACTCCATATTAAGCGACTTTCAGCATGGGTTTAGAAAGGGCTATTCTACAATAACACAATTAGTTACAATAGTACACACTTTTGCTAAAACACTGGATATGAATGGTCAAATAGACAGACACCATATTTATGGATTTCAGCAAAGCATTTGATAAAGTTCACCACGGAAAACTCATTCAAAAACTAAAAAACATTAATCTTCCAGACATTTTAATATCGTGGATTCAAGATTACCTCACGAATAGAGTGCAATTTGTTTCAGTCGATGGGTGCAGCTCCAGTTGTCTCCCAGTCACCTCTGGGGTGCCCCAAGGAAGCGTCTTGGGGCCCTTGCTTTTTCAGATTTACATCAATGATATTGTTAATGTGGTTACTCCAGGAACTCATATTCGCTTGTTTGCTGATGATTGTGTCGTTTTCCGTCAAATTACGTGTACTAACGATCAAAACGAACTTGACCAGTGTCTTCGAAATGTTCTTGATTGGTGCAGCGAGTTTTCCATGGTTCTTAACACTGAAAAAACAGTTTCGATGCAAATAACACATAAAAAGAACCCAATTAACCACGTGTATACACTCGGATCATCAACACTAAAGCAGGTTAATAGCTACAAATATCTAGGTGTAACAATCACAAGCAGTCTTTCCTGGAACTCACATATAGATAACATATGCTCCTCTGCATTTAAAAAGCTGTGTTTTCTGAGGCATAAACTAAGAAATTCACCTTCTCACGTAAAACTGCTAACGTATAACACTTACATCAGGCCAAAGCTTGAGTATGCTTTGGTTGTTTGGGACCCATTCACTAAACTTAACATATATAAATTAGAAAGGGTTCAAAGAAAAGCTGTTAGGTTTATCTATTCCAAATTTAAAATCACCGACTCCCCCACTGACCTCATGGCGGCTAACAATATTGAAACACTTGAAACGCGAAGAGGAAAATATCGCCTTGAGTTTCTTTATTCTTTACTTAACCAAAAGTTTGCTTTTGATCCTTCACAGTACATATCCCCTTTAACCACACGTTATACCCGACATCATCACATTCACTCATTGACACCGTATTTTGCGAAAACTGACTGTTTTAAGTATTCGTTTTTTCCGCGGACAATATCCGATTGGAACCATGTTATGACATCGTAATAGTTTGCAATATTTGTCTCCTCATTTTTATGTATATTTCTTTTCATTGTGTTCTGTATCTTTTGAGTTTTAAGAATATATGCCTGTCCTGCTTGGACCCTGAAAAGGGTCTGCAGTATGTACTAAATAAATAAATAAATAAATAAAATAAATAAAATAAAAAGGTTTTTTTTTCAGCGTTCTTTCTTCCGCCTTGTCTTCTTTTCGTTTTATATTTTTTGGTTTTGTACTTCAGCGCACTTTTTCCAGTGTCGTCTTTTTCTTTTTCCTAGCGGTGCTGTTATTTATTCTCAAATTTTACTGTTATGTGCATTGTTGCGACCCTTTCTGTGAATGCCTATTTATGATTAATATTTTCTGATTTCTATTTTATTTTAGTGCAATATTTTTAACCTTCTAACAATGCTTTGTACCTACTCCCCCCCCCATGTAATACCCTCAAATGAGGGCCTTTGGGGGTATTTTGAATAAATAAATAAATAATTGATACTTCTGTTAGATGCCTTGCTAAGTCAAAATGTGCTCAGTTATATTGGCATGCAAATTGTAGAAATAAATTGCAAATCATGGGGCTTAACATCTAATCTCATAGTGATGCATTACCGTAGTGAAGGGCTCTGGATGTACTGACAGCAAACGGGCAAGTTCTGCATTTCGTCTCCATCAAATTATGGGGTAGCAGCTGGTACCGACGCCAGGTCCTCTGGCTTGGCAGCTTAGTGCCTTAATTAACCACTTAGCCACCATGCCGGCTTACATTGCCGTGCATGTGCAATATTACACATGGGCATCCCACACTGAGCAAGGCAAATTTTTTTGCCTTGCGGACTTCTTATTGGCTCATGATTGATATCTGTAACAGTCCTTCAAAACTTGTGCTACTTTATGTTGCATTTCTTTGATTGTTTCACCTAACAAAAGCGAAGTGGTGGGTTCGAAGATGGCAACATTGGTCTGTAATGGCCATTGATCCCAGGCCATAAGGACTAGTGAGGTGCTGGCTCAACGCTGAGTTAGTGGCTCTGTGGCACCCACTAAAAGAGCCCTGAGGCAGTCAGCAAAGCAGGCCCAGACACCCGAAAAGATTGCCGTGATTGAAGGTATTGGGGAGTGTTAGAACAGATATGAAGTCTTAATATTTTCTGGTTCTTCATACACTGTGTGGTGCAGTGAAGAATTGTACGTGCCTTCACACATATCTAACAGTCTGCACTTAATGGTGTCTGAAATCCTGCATAATTGTGAATGGCCTGAGAAAGGGTCTGTGCTGATCTTGAGCTGAATACCTTAATTGTTAACTGTCTGCTGAGCAGTGCACTAGTCGGGCAATGTATGACTGTGATTGCTCACTACTTCAAGAAGCATGGTTGTTCACTATGAATTATTTGGCCCTTTTACCACACATGCTGTATCGTACATTGATAGCCATAATAGATATACTTGCATGTAGTATTTTTTAATATTCTACGTAGTCGAGATTTCGACGAAACATCGTCTGGTCAGTAGAGGCATGATAAAAACATAGGGTCACTGACCAAGTCAAAGTTTAGTGAAACGTACTGACGTTTCATTAGGTTGTGAAGAAGGAAGCCGTAGGGCTTCCGAAACGTCAGTACGTTTCATTAAACTTCGACTTGGTCAGTGACCCTATGTTTTAATATTTTAATGTTCTACAATCCTCATTTTACCTTTCCTCTGTAAAATTTCACACAGCAAGCATTTCCAATTGTATTTGTAATTCGCGGCTGCATTTGCGCTTGTGTGACAATTTTTATGGAAGGGCTGGAATTTTTCGTTTTCTCATGTTGCTGCTCTCCCCAACTATTTAGTTTGAGAAGGCATATGCCAGCCAGACTGCTGCATAATGCGCACGTTGACTTTAAAATTTGTTTTTTTTCTGTAGTTTTTAGATTCAGTCGGGCAGTGGGGCTCCCGAAAAGGCGTGTATGTGGCAAACACTGTGGCCATCATCCCGGTACTCCTGACCAAGGAGATTTAGGATGTGAAAAAATCTCTCCTCAGGAAGCTTGGAAGCACCTAAGTCCATGCTAATAAATAGTCTTGACACTTTTCATGCTGTGGGCAGTATGTGCTTCCTGGAAGGTCACTGCCTGCCTTTTGAGCGGCTTTTGACCAGCCACGGTGCACTGTGGCAAAAGCAGCACCAGTAGTAACCATAGCCAGCTGGCAACTGGTCCAAGTTTGGACTAGTTTGCAATGGGTCCCGGCTGTTGGGACCAGTTGAACTGGGTTATGGAGTAATTTTCAATTGGGACTAACTGGCAGTGGGTCCCAACTGGGCAGCTGGGACCCATTGTCAGCTGGTCCCAAATGGGAATTATTTCATAAAACGGTTGAACTGGCACCAGCTAGGACCAGCTGTAATTTTTTCGTCTGGGCAAAGCGCCGCTTCGACGCGTCGGGGGCCCGATCTCGGAGCTACGTCGGCCGAACGGTAAACGGCGCTGCAGCTGCTCCTCGCTGAATGTGTCAAGCGGATTTCTCCTGTCACGAAATACCTGTCCTTATTATCAGTAACGCAATTAAAATCACTAGGCCCGATTATTTCGACATTCGTTCTGATTAATCATCTAGACATCGCCATAGCATGTATATTCCGCCTCCAGTAACTCGTAACGATGCATTTAAATATAGTTTCTTCTCAAGAGCAATAAAAGAATGGAACATGTTGCCCGATTCCGTAGATCAATCTTCTTCGCTCAGTGCATTTTTGGTACATTTAGACTCTTATTTATGCCGGGAGCGCGGTGTGCTAACATGACTGAGTTAAGTCTGTGTATTGTGTTTCGTGTCTTTATACAGTGTTTTACTGTGTAGTTGCTCTGGAGTGTGCGTGATTATGTTTTTGTTGCTCTCTTTTACAATGTAATAGGGCGCTGTGTACACTTCTCTCGTCCTCTTTAATGACTTTCTACGTGTACAATGCGCTTCATGATAGATTTCCATATATCTTTGCTTTCTTTTTTTTGCCACCACTCCTGTAATGACCCTTCCATGGGGTTGACAGTATCAATATTCAAACAAACAACCAAACAAAAACGCGCTCGCGGCGAGCAACTCGAGACGGATTAACCACACGGTAGCCATGTTGGAGAAGACTGGAAAAGATTTAATTGAGACTGCCTGAAGTAGCCGTGTTTGGAGGCTTATTGAAAACTGCATTTTCTGTCTCGTTCTAGACTATTTCATTTCGCGCAAGTGACTTATCGGCCAGGGAAGATTAAGACGTCAATGAGATTAAATTGAGCCTGAAGATTAGACTAAGACTGGACTAAAGAGTTTTGTGCAAGCGGGCCCTGCTGCTGTTTGCCGCGCGCAGCGTCGCTTCTTTAAATGTTTTTGGATGGATTTGGACCTAAACATAGTGGCGCCATCTGGTGACAGCCAGTCAAAGCGATTGAACTGGTCTGGAGAATTTTTTTTAAGTTAGTGGTGAATATACAAGCATTGCCCGAATGTTTTTGTTTTTCAATAAAGAAAGATATGAAAATAGAGAAAAATGTTAAATATGGCACAAAAACTAGTGTTTTCGTTGCTACGCTAGCTACGTACGTGGATAGTTAGGCTTAGCTGCTCGAAAATTGCTGATTTATCTCAACAACAGAGGCTAGTCGCCACTTAAACCTGGACGTAAAAGGGAGAGTATGCCAATTAAGAGCGAATGCCTTCATTTAAAGCAGAAAATGGCGCCGACGAATTCGGCAGCGATGCTATATTTGGTCCGAAGCGCCGTGCATGGCGCCGCCATGTTTGTTTACCTGTGAACGCTAACTCTCTCCGCAACGCTAAAAGAGATTCCGTAAAGTTGTAGCGGCCCGGTAATGGGCAGTTAACGTAAGGCGAAAACGAGTCGTAATGACGGCATACTCACCAGCAATTATTAGAAACAAAAATATGCATGCATTGCAAGCATTTCCTTGCAGTGAGATACTACATGAACTTCACTCGCATTTACTTTTATGCCAACGGCCTGCTCAGCGGCCTTTGAAATACCCTGCCCAGTAGACAATTTTAACACACACAACACAAGAAGCTTGGGTGGCTTGGGAACTTGCTCACTGCGTTTCAAATGCTGTAAAATCCCAGCTACGGCACCTTCTCTTAGCGCTGTGCCGCGTCGCTTCTTTGGATGCTTGCATTTACAGTTTAGTTGGAAGCGCAATGGCGCCATCTAGTGACAATAAGTCAAAGCGCACCAACTCTGGGCTGAATAACCTTTTTTTCTGCATTTAGTGATGAATATGAGAACAATTACCGAAATCTTTTGTTCTTCAAGGAACAAGACTGAAAATAGAAGAAAATGTTAAAGCTGGCAAAAGAACTACAGTGTTGTTGCTATTTTGGCAAGCTACACGGCATATAGTTAACTTTAACTTCTCGAAAATCGCTCAATTATCTCAAAAACATGGGATAGTCACTTAAACCCCAACGTATGAGTGAGAGTTTGGGAATTAAGAACGAATGCCTCCATTTAGATCTGGAAATGGCGCCGTAGAATGCGGCAGCGATGCTGTGTTTGGTCCGGAGCGGCCGTGCAGGGCGCCGCCATGTTTGTTTACAAGCGAAAGCAAACTCTCCGCACAAGGCTGAAAGACATTCCGCAAAGTGCTAGAGCCCCGGTAATGGGCTCGCATGCACAGCAGTCGCGAGCCGAGCCCCGTGAATGGTAACGTAAACACGGTGACTATATGCTAGAACTCTCTAACGACAGAAGCGAGCACGTAATCACTCGTTCTACGAGCGCCGCGAGCGCCACCCCGAGTCCATCTGCACGCATCACCGACAGATGGCGACTGGTGTCTAGAGTAGGGGCGCGGCCACACCCTGCGTGCGAGGGTAAGGGGTTAGGCCTATAAAAGGGGTCGGAGTCACAGAAGCTTTACTCCAGTGCTTTCTCGTGACTGCAGTGGCAAGAATGGCTCCCATGCTTTCAAAGTTGATGCACCAGACAAAGAAGAAGCGCCGCAAGGTGAAACAGGACCCGGCTCGCATCAACCTGCATCGCCTCGTGCTGCTGAACACGATGCTCAATAGGATACGCGTCCTGAAGGCAGAAGCAAAGTCGCAAGAGCCAGCGGTTCAAGGACCGGAAGCCAACAAGGTCAGTCCTGAGAGGAAATCCTAATGAAGTACCGCTTGTCCCCGACGTCTTCACCCGACATTTAGCCCTCGGAACCATCAAAGCAAGACAACGGCCCTTGTCAGGGCCACCTACCTGATGCATTGGCAGAGCTTCGCACGCCGCATCCATAGCCCCGTTTCCTCTCATTGATCGACTTGTGATTTTAGAAGATGATTGTTCATGAAATACGCCCGCAGTGCCTTTACAGTGGCTTTAAGCACTTCGGCAGTCGTTGTTTGTAAATGGCCTAGAAGCTTTGCAGTTGGAAGAATCGTTTTTTTTTTCGATGAACTGGGCAGCAGACCTAGCGCAACAGGCAGCATGTATGTTTTAATTCTATTTGCGGTATTTTGCGCAACACTGAAGTTGCTTGCAGCAGCTCTCCCTGAGTAGTCTTTAAGTCCAAATTCTTAGCTCAGACTTTATTCTCTTCAACTGCGCTTCCAGTATTTGAACTCCATAGACATAAGCGTAGGAATGTGATTCGCCCGTAGTATTCCTACGTATACTTCGAGCTTTTACGTTGCAGTCGCTGCCCTCCTTCTACCAAAGAACCAAACCTCTTTTTTGTTATTAAGAAATACAACAGAAGGCGCTGTCTATGGTTAGGAGTTGAATGCAAGGTTCCAAAAGTTTTTGAAAAGTAAGTTAGGTATCTCAGCGGCGTGGATTTAGGTACATTTATAAATGGCTACCCTATCAGTACACGGGACTAAACCCACCTCATACGAGGTGGGTGGCCAAATCACCGGAGTTTAAAGGGTTTACGTAAGGGATGTTGGTGGTATCCTTTTGAGAACATTATTTTTCAACTTTGAAAATGGGGACGTTCTATCCAAGGGAGGCTTTTTGCGGGACCGAGGACACACAACGAGTACCAGCTGGCCTGAATTGGTAAGGTTCCGTTCAATAATCTCGAGGAGCTTACTGTAGTCTAAAGCGAAGACTTGATAAGCCAGAAAAAAACAAGAAATAAAATACAAATGCCGCCATCATCAAATTATTTTTGCAACTAAAATGCTGGCGCCGACAGCAAGTCTAGGGCGCGAATCTAACAGGATAAGCAGAAATGACGCTGCGTGAAAAACGGTTTCAAGCCTTCCTTTTCGTCACGGACATGAAAAGTTCGAACCACTGGAGGTATAATTTTTTAGCCAATTTTACCGGCTATACATGCATATTTTTTTTTTTTGGCCGGCAGACAATTAACAACATAGGCAGAGAGTTGCACACAAAATATTTTAATACCGGTATGCACATTTCGTGTCATTTTTAGCTCTTTGTCTGCACATTTTTGTTCCTTTTCGGTACAAACTACGCCGAAAGGTATAGGTTTCCCTACGATTCATTTTCAAGCCTTTTAAACTTTGGCGGGCTGTAGGGACCGCCTGTAGAAATCCAGTACGGCGGCCCATGAGATCATTCGTCAGGCGCACCCGCCTTGTGTTTTGTTGGGCCGAGCTCCCTGAAACTGCGTTATAATTTTTCTGCCAATGCGCTCCGTTGGGCAAAGAAGACTCCGATGCAAGCCATGCTGTGAGGTCTGACGCGGAGATAAGCACAGCACTGTCCGCCAGCGCATACAACCGCTCTGTAGACAGGCATCGCAAGTGCGATAGAAACCACACGACGCAAGCGGGGCTGGCCTTGGGCTGCTGACGGGGCGAAGCGTCAGGTGCTACACGCACTGAAGCAGTTCTGACCGCGCCGCAAAGGGCAGCAGGGAATGGCCCGAGAAGAATTTTCGGCTTCTGCCCAATTGACTCGTACTCGCGGACACTGGTATTTCAAGGTCTCGCAGTGTATACTCAGGCGCGCTTTGTCTGATATCACTCGAGAACGAAGCAGCAGGTGACCTTCGAGGGAGGCTTCCCAGCCAATGGCGTCGGCCGATTTCCATGACACCGTTGCTAATACGATTAAGCCCTAGGTATTCCCCATTTACATCATACCCATTGTAATTTCACGCTAGCAGGCCCAAAGGAATTGCTCGGAGGGAAAGAATTGGTCAAGGGAGATAATGCGTCGAGGGTATTGGCTTGAGGGGCATTTTGCGCTCCGTTCTCTCCTGCAATGCGGAGTATGACTGCGTAGTATCGAAGCAACAATAAATCAAAAATACAAAGTAGCAACCTTCAATTGTAGTCGCATTTAAGCCCTACTAAATACTTTAGGCGTGACTCCATTAGGCAATGGTTTTGACTGACGTAAATCGTGAACACAACTTGAAGGAAAAAATTTCTCGACAGCGATCCTTTAACAGCGAGGTGGCTCTTTCCGTACTTTGGTCATTAATCCCCTCGCGTGAGTATATGCCATGTTTACTGAGGTAAACAACGACTCTCACTCTACACAACTGGACCATTATTACTTCAGCCTGCACCGAGAAGGAAGTTGAAATAAACGTTTTTTAAGCGGCACTGCCCCGGTGCAGCGCCGCTTAGTATTTGCAGCAGTTTTTTTTTTCGGCATATTTTTCCCGCAGCTCTTTTTCCGCTGTTCTGACACCTGCTGTTCTATACAGTGCTGATAGTTCGCGTACGCTCCTGTCTGGCAGCCGGGAAACTGCGGCAAGCACAGTTGGCATGCAGGTCCGGCTCCTCCTAATCCCACTAGCCACCCGTAACCTGCGGACGCAGAATCTTGGCCCCATCTGGTGGATTATCACGACTGGCTCTTCTATACTTTGTCCACGTTTACACGAGTGTCACGCGCGAAAAATTTAATGGACTACTTCTGCCGCATTATTGAAAACTCGCCTCCAGACAAAGCTTCTTTTTCCAGGAAGCTTCTCACACAAAGCAACACGAGATGGTTTGGCCCCAGATAAACCTGTTTCGAGATCGTCCTGGCACATCTTAAACAGCCCTACTCTGGTGCACGGAGGAACGAGTACCATTGTGCCGCGCTGGGATTTCAACTTCTGGTGTGGAACTTAATTTAGATCCTTCCCAGAAATGCTACCACCTCTGAACACAAAAAGTTCATAATCGAGGTACTTCGCACTCAGTGCACTTCTGCAAGTTTGAGAACTCTGATATGTCCTGCGGAAGGCTACTAGAGCGTAAAAAAGCCTAGTGAACCTAGTAGGTATGGACGTAGGAATATGGCTCTGAGCTTGTGCACAGATGTCTACAAGGTGTCCAGATAACTTGCTTAATGAGAGCAAACACTTAATTTTAAACACCCTGTTTTTTTCGTCTCACCAGAAATCTTGCTGCCTAGGGTAACAGGTTCCGCAATGGTTTTGTCAGAAACCCTGTAGAAGACGGTTACCGAAAATTTTTTCATCAGCACATGCGATCGTTTTTATATATTCTGATTTTAGATACCGTCATGAGCAACACCGATAGTGATTGCACATCGCCAAGTATTCATGTATCAAAAACAAATGTACATTCCACCTGCCAGACATTAATTAAACATTTTTGGATGGACCAGCGTCCAGTTTAGCTAGCCATGCAAAGCTTTACGGTACAATGATGTGGTCCTCGTCGACGAAAGTTTTAGTGGACAGTGGTTGCCGCTTTATCGTAGAAGGATGGATGGATAGGAGCACCCCTTTGAAACGGGGTGGTGGCAATTACCACCATGCTCAGCTTTTCTTTCTTTGTCTTTGTTAAAACTGTGTCGTCAATTCTCATTAAGATTCGCCATCATCTTTACCTACGGTTTCCTACACTTCTAACCTTATGCCACATCTCTGCTTTTCAGCCAGTAATCCTCCATTCGCTTTTTGCTAACTTCCACTGCAGATTTATTTACATGACAATTGTTATCTTAAAACTCTGGGGCCTCAGGAAGAGTGAATGTGCCTGCATCGACATCCGGATGGATACCATCACATTTGATTATGAGGTGTTCAATTGTTTCCACAGATCTACCACACACTGCACATGCGTCATCATCTTCATTAAATTTCTTTTTGTAGCGGCGCGTTCTAAGACACCCTGACCTAGCTTCAAAAAGTACGGCACTGCCACTTGAGTTATCATGGAAAAATTCTTTTCTGATCTGCCTTTTCCAGTATCGATATAGTTCTACACTATGTTTCTTTTCCATTCAATTAATAAAATTTCTAACTTCCGCGTTTTTAACCTGTCGTTTAATGCTCTTTCTTTCTCCGCCCTTATAACCGGCGTACTTACTGGTTAGTTTTCTTGTTCTTTTCCGCCAATGTGAGTCAACGCTCTTTCTGTATATGTATTTAAATACCTTAGCTGCCTTGCCTGGCATACCCTAGGTTAGAAATGAAAACACTGTGGCGCCATCTAGTCAGGGAAGCTAAAAGCACATCGTCGGCGGTGTGAAACGAGTTTTGCTTCTCATCAAAGGGCGCACTGGACACAGCGTTAATTACGATAAAACAAGACGAACCTCATAAACAAACAATAAAACCGTATGTACATGAAAAAAAATGCAGTAATTTACAGAGATGTGGCCACGTGGTGGGACTCACTGCTATTGGTACGGTTTAACCAGAAGACGACACTTCAGTTGATTTTATGTGATTTTGAGTGCCAAACCAATATTGTACACGCTTGTTTCTTAAATATTGCAGGGCTCAGTTCTTACAACTGAGGCACAAACTTTCAATTTCCGTCATAATACACATTTTGCGCGGTCAGTGGCCAGTTCTTTTAAGAATATCCAGCAAGGCGCCCGCTATGGCTTGAAGTTGAGAGGTACCACCAGTCGGACACCTCGCAACGGGTTTAGAAAGAGGACCACCATCAAGAGGGATGACCACCCTTCTCGTGACCCCAATCTTTCTGAAAATAAAGTCGTCCTGTCGCTCTACATGAGTAAAAATTTTTGAGCCTTGCAGAAAACGCAGTTGCGAGAGGAATTCGCGCTCGTGTTACCAGGGGACCTACACACTCGCAGTGCGGAACGAGTGCAGCCCGAAGAAGCAGTGCAAACTTTCCGCTGTACGGGGTCAGTGCTATCGTCATCGCTCCGTTGTTTTGGGGAACTACGCAAATGCAACTAGCTCGCTTTGTTCCGAATGCCTTTTATCATCGCAAGCACTAAAGTTGAACAAGGATTTTCAAATTTGGGGACCGTAAACACAAGCATGTTAACCCTAGTCAACAAAGTCAACACCCCTACTTCAGCATCCAGTGGGCAAAGGGTGTGTACCAATAAGGTAGAAATGATTCGTGCATCTTTGCTAAGTTCGAAAACATATTCAGCAACAAACGCCGCGTGTAACGTTTCCACGATACGATTAGCCGAGAAGCGCCGAATTATCCGAAGTGTAAACACAGAAAGTTCGCGGCCTAAGTACACGTTACAATAAAGTGACGACGTTTTACCTACGGTTACCCAGCTGGAAAGATTTACACAGCGCATCGCGTAGCTTACAAAGCCCACACTACTTGTTTGGACGCATCAGCCCATGCTGAAGTCTGAACCAACGCCAGCGGACGCGGTGACGGGTGTTGCGCTGACTCAACAACACAGCAATGCCATGGATGTGCCGTTATTGTTGCAAACCGCCTTCCACATGTCGCCGAGGGGACTATCCGCGTGGATTAGAACTCGACTGTATGGCGACCGCCCTATTTGTAAGCTCGGCATTTTTCAGTAGTCACCGAATATCACCCCGTTAACTTAGATAGATTAACTTTTTATTTCAGACAACAAGGTCTCGGATAAAAGGGCGAAATGCACATCTACTGTTCCTGACGGTGCCCATGCACCCGACGCAACGCAAGGTACAAGAAGCAAAAGGAGCAAGAACTTCATACGTTCTCATACCTTTCCCATGACTTAATTGGTTTGGTTTATGGTTTGGTTTATGGGGTTTAACGTCCCAAAGCGGCTCAGGCTATGAGAGACGCCGTAGTGAAGGGCTCCGGAAATTTCGACCACCTGGGGTTCTTTAACGTACAGTGACATCGCAGGAATGACTTAATTATACACTAGATATTTACACGGCATATGATAATGAGAAATACATAGAGTTAACAGAACAACAGGAACATAAAGAATTTCACTGTGAACAACCTTTAATAATTCGAGTAAGAAAGAACGTAAGTAATGGCATTTCTTTTGAAGGAGTTATGGGTAACAGATTTCTGAATAATTTCCTTGGCCTGTGTGTGTTTATTTACAAGATTGGGAATTGGATATGAGAGTGCTTTGCTTCCATGGTTATTCCTTAGGAGTGCCACTCTGTGACTGACGTGCCTATTTATAAGGCGCGTCACTACTTGAGTGTAATTGAACATATCTAGTGGGATGAAGTTTTAAATCGTTAAAGACATATAAAAGCAGTTTCGACTAAAAAAATTCGCTCACTTTTAGGATGGAACGCTTTGAGAAGTGCAAACCTGTATGATCATTGTATGCAAGGTTTTCAACATAACGTATTACTTTTTTCTCTAAGGTTATCCACCTCGTGAGGTTAGTCTTCATTGTAGATCCCCAAACAAGTAAACAAGAATGAAGATGTGATTGAATTAGTGTATATTATAATTGTTACTTCAGCCATTTTGGAACAAGGTCTAATTTTATAGAGTACTCAGAAGGACCTTGATATGCTGGCATGAACCTTGTCAATATGCAGGGTCCAACTCAAGTGTTCTTCAATAACGATGCCTAAAAATTTGTAGAAAGAAACGCGCTCAATTACACTATTTTTGAGCCGCCGCGGTGGCTCAGTGGTGAAGGTGCTCGGCTGCTGACCCAAAAGACGCGGGTTCTCGATCCCAGCCGCGGCGGCTGGAATTTCTTTGGAGGAGAAATTCTAGAGGCCCGTGTACTGTGCGATGTCAGTGCACGTTAAAGAACCCCAGGTGGTCGACATTTCCGGAGCCCTCCACTACGGCGTCTCTCATAGCCTTAGTTGCTTTGGGACGTTAAACCCCATAAACCAATCCATAAACTAACCAACACTATTTTTTAATTTAACCTTAATTTCAGTCATCAGGCTTGTTTCGTGCGTTGAATACAACAACTTTGGTTTTATTAACATTCAATTCTAGCTGATTTATTTTCAACCATAAAGACAATTCTCGTAACCATGACTTCGCATCAGCCTGAATATTACTTAGATGCATGCCAGACAGAAATACTCTGGTATCATTAGTATACAAAATTACTGTGGGAGTACTTGTGATGGCTCTTGTATCATTGATCACTGACATAAATCTTTCATGAAAAAAATGCGAGCAGACAAGGTGGTTTTCAAGCCCGCAGCAATATTTCCTCTGCGCCACGTGCACTGACATATACAAAGTGAAGAAGGGGAGAATGCTTCGTAGCGCGCCGACGTTTCGACAAGACGACATGTCTTCGTCTGGACAAAGCGTCCATTACTGACGGGGTTTAAATACGGCCTTCACACCGAGGAGGAATGCCCTCTGCGGGGGAGGAGGACGGGAAGTGGAAAGGGTGTGAGTGGCCCTCTGCAGTTGTCGAGAAATACTCGAACGCACTTCGAGACGTAAGCGATATTTGGCGAAAGCCTGTCCAACACTCCCGAACAAAAATTTTCAATATTGAAAAATTGTGAGATACTGTTATGGAAATATTGAAGGCAGTGATCTATTCTTCTGACATGAAGCAAAATATTCAATTCAACGTGTTTGCTTTGATCGCTGAGGCAGTCAAGACTGGCACCGATAAAAAAAGGGGGAATGCTTTTGACGTTAGCAAAAACGTTAAAAGCAACAAAAAAATTCAAGACTGCCGTCGGATGTTCAGCGAATATATTAATTGTTGTCCCGAATTCCCAAGATATATCGAAACATTTCATTCATAAACTGTTTACTGCTTAAAAACGCTTTTGTCCGAAATTGTTGGGTTCGTGCCATATTATTTTAAATATATAGCAATGACCGTCTCCAGAACTCAGGAACACTTCGATTTCGCCCTTCCTCTTCTCTCCTTTCCCTCTTCCTGTGGACCTGTAAAGTTTCTCTCTCTTTTTTTCTCTTTTCTTCGTGGTATTTCGTTCCGCCGTTGTGCTAAAATGTGCTCCACTCTATCACTAATACCCTGCCACCTGTCGCATCTCCCCCATGTGTGGACGACAGCCTTCAAGCCCATGTTCGCATCCCCCCCCCCCACACTCCGGATTCCTTTCTACTGAGCTGGCATATTTTTTCCCAGTTTTCCGGGTCTATCTTCTTTCATCATCAGCCTGACTACACCCACTGCAGGGCAAAGGCCTCTCCCATGTCTCCCCAATTAATGTCCTTTGCTAGTTGCCGCCACTGTATCCCCGCAAACTTCTTAATCTCATCCGCCCACCTAACTTTCTGCCGTCCCCTGCTACGTTTGCTTTCTCTTGGAATCCACTCCGTTACCCTTAAGGACCAGCGGTTATCTTGCCTTCTTTAGCTACCATCATTCCTGGACAAAGTTCTCTCGCTACCGTGTTTATTCCAAACCTCTATCCCATTGACCAGCGGTTGTCTTGTCCACTTCTCTTGTCTTTCCGAACGCTTCCAGACGAGAATAAAAGAACGTCTTGCTGGGCAAGCTGGTAACTGTTCATCTTTGGTTACAGGCGCGAAAAAAGACAGAACACAAGACACAAAGACGGGATCCCGTCTTTCTGTCTTGTGTTGTGTCTCTTTTCGCGCCTGTAACGAAAGATGTTCTACAAGAGAGCATGCTCTGCATTTCCGAGGATTTTTGTCTGCTGAGCTGAACTTGTCCCTTATCGCATTCCATCAAGTACTAGGCTAATCTTTCTATATCTCGGGTGAAGCTGTTTCAGTCAGCAGGCGGAAGGGGAAAGAGTGGTGTGCCTGTTGTCTGGCTCCTGGAAAAGAAATAGACCTCTCCCGGCCTACGTCACCAGCGCACCTGTTTATGGTCCGATGGCTAAAACATGCGCTGTAACGACAAGGCTCACACAGGGAGAAGAAAGGATGCGAGGCGTTTCGAATCAGAGAACAAAGGCGGTGGGGGAGCGCACGGCACCAGAAAAACTTGTTCATAACTGAAGTCGACGATTTTGCCCATCGGGTCATACCTTTTTGAGATCACACTGTTTATACCAGGAAGAGGTCTATTGATGGCAGGGAAAACTGCACTGAGAGCACTACCGGGAAGTCACGTGTGCACTGCTTTTAGCCCATGGGTTTCTTAAGAACGAAGCGGCTTTTTCATGTCAAAAGACCTCCCTCCTAGCCGATGGCATGGGCCAACTTTCATGACCCTGCTAGGGTCACAATGCAGGGATCGGTGCCACAATGGAGAGAGGGGTCTATCCCCGACTATGGAGGGAGGGGACTACCTCCTTTCATCTACCACTCCCTGCATTGTCACACCAGCAGGGTCACGAGAATCGGCTGACGCCATTGGCTGGAGGGGGGTCCTTTGACGGGGAAAAGCCGCTTCGTTCTTAAGTTGCATCCGACTATAGTCGCCGAGCCATTTCGCTGAGCCGAGCAAAGGCCATACTGCGCATGCGCGAAGAGCAGTGACGTCAAACGGCGTGCACCTGGCGCGCCGCCACCGTCGCTCCGCGGGTGAATCAGGTGCCGCCGCCCCTGCCGCGCGCTCTTCATCGCCTCTCGCTCTCACCTCGTTGCTTTCGCAATTCTCCAGGTTTATAGAGCTAAACCACTGCCAATTTTTTCTCTCTCGTCTCGCTCTTACCCCCCTTTGAATCGGCCTTCACAGCAAATGCGCAATGTTCCCCTAGGCTCATGTTTTGGGGAATGCTCTGCTATAGACCAGAATCACGGCCGCTTGATGCAAAGCGCAAAGCGAGGTCGCTTTGCGCTTTGTATCTAGCGGCCGTGCCAGAATCCAAAGCCGTTCTGCGGCGCAGCCATTTTTCACCGACTGGTGCGCCGCGGTGCGGTCGTTTCTTTGGGGGCTGCCGCAGCTGCGCGGTCGCACCTGCACATTGTCCAGCATAATTCCGCACCGCGGTTTTGTTGCATGAAGCATTTATCAAGGGAACAAAATTGCTTTAACTTGGTAGATTGATGAGATAAAAATGACATTTCGTTTGACATTCACCCTAACTCTGCCCGCGCTTAGCATGCGCTTGTGCTTATATGGCTACCGTCATCGTGTTTCATGGCAGAGAAAACTTATTGGTCAATATCAAGCTTTAGGTGCAGAGCTAGCATGCAGTCCCAATTCCAATGCGCTCTTAATCCTTCCTGCCGGCCATTAAGCACCAACCGCACATACGGCTTTATTGTCGCCTGCGTGAAGCTGTCACAGTTATATCAACAAATTATTGTTGTAAGCTCCACTGAGTGGGAGCGCTAACAGAAAACTAATTTTCCCATGATTTATATTTTCTGGCACATAAAAACGTATTTTCCCTTAATTTATCAAAGCCTCAATATATTTTACAGAGAAGCTCTGCTTTCACGAATTTCGGGGCCGAGGTCGCGTTTATTTTTTTCGGACGCTGTCGCCGCGTGTGTCAGCATTACGTAGCCTTTTGAGTGAGATTCATAAAATGTAATAAAATAGTTTATATTTTCCTATGCTTAAGGTAGATACCAAAGTAGAAAGATAGTGCCGGCAACCCTTTACCCCGAACATCCCTCTGACATACGTGTAGAAAGAGCAACTGAAATTGGCAGCGGTCATGTTTACATTCCCCTACATGAAATGTCATTTAATAGCAACAATAGCAATCTCAGCTCAAGGATGCCCAAAACATACTGGTAATCGAAACACGCTCTTTGCCGGGACAACATTCAGTCTGCAGCAGGCCTACCCGGTTATTACACCATCGAGCTAAATCAGTAAATACACATTCTGATGCATGAAATTTTCACAGATGGTAGCGCACATCAAAGACGGCAATAAACGACAGGCCAGCGCAGAAATCTCCTCTAAGTACCGGTTTCCAGTCCCTATCCTACCTGGTCGTGTACCCTCGGATGACCCGCTAACGAGCAACTGTGCGTCAGATAACCGCACTACTGTCTGGTAGAGAGAAAATGATCACCATGGGGCGCAACAACAGACTTATAGCATACTGTTACCGTGTTTACGTTACCATTTACAGTACTAGAGAGTTATAGCATATCGTTAGCGTGTTCACGTTAACGTCTACCGTGTTACTGGACGCCGGACTTTCCGGTTAGCCCTGCGCACGCTAGAAGACGTTTTAGCATACCGTCTCTCCTCTAACAAGTAACTGTAAGGCGAAAACAAATGATGATGATGGCAGGTGCCCCAGCATTAATTAGAAACAAAAATACGCATTCATTGCAAGAATTTCTTTGCACTGAGATGCTACATGCTCTTTAATCATCTTTTTCTCTTCGCACAAAGACGTGCACACTACCTTTGTGCCACCGGCCGGCAAGCGGCTTTAAAAATACCCGCACCGCAAGACAAGTCTACTACACAGAACGCACTATGCTTGCGTACGCTGCGCTTACTGTGTTGTGAACGCTTTAATGTGCGCAGCTACATCTTCTGTTCACCGCGCGAAACGTCGCTTCTTTGGATGTTTGGATGTAAATATAGTGGCGCCATCTGGTGACAGTAAGTCAAAGCGCTCGAACTCTGCACTGGAGAAACTTTCTATTTCTGAATTTAGTGGTGAATATAACAAGCATTACATGATTTTTTTTTTCAACGGAGGAAACTATGAAAAAAGAGGAAAATGTCCAAGCTGGTACAAAAACTAGTGTTGTTGTTGCTACTTTGGTTACGTACGCGGATAGTTGGGCTTGACTGCTCGAAAATCACTGAATTATCTCAACAACACGGGATAGTTGTCACTTAAACCTCGACATATGAGTGAGAGTACGCGTAATAAGAGCGAATGCTTTCATTTAGAGCGGAAAATGGCGCCGTAGAAAGGGGCGGCGATGCTGTATTTAGCCCGAAGCGGCCGTGCATGGCGCCGCCATGTTTGTTTACGAGCGAACGCCAACTCTCTCCGCAACGCTAAAAGGGATTCCGCAAAGTGCTAGCGGCCCGGCAATGGGCGCATATGCGCAGATGTCGCTAGCCGAGCTCGGTAAACGGGAACGTAAACACGGTAACAGTATGCTATAGCTCTCTATTACAGGACGGCGCACTTCCGGTTAGCGCTGCGCGTCCCAGAAGACGTGTTAACATACCGTCTCTCCATTAATAAGTTACCGTAGGGCGAAAAGAAGTCGTGAGGACGGCAGATGCCCCGCATTTATTAGAAAGAAAAATACGCATGCATTGCAAGCATTTGCTTCCAGTGAGATGGTACATGCACTTTAATCACCTTCACTTTTTGCAAATGGCCTGCTCAGCGTGCTTTTAAATACCCTGGCCTGTAGGCAATTTTAATACACAAAACACAAGAAGCTTGGACGGCTTGGGAACGTGCTTACTGCGTTGGAAATCATGTAAGAAACCCAGCTACGACACCACTTAGCCATGTGCCGCGCCGCTTGTTTGGATGTTTGATTCCATGGTATAGATGTGAGCGCAGTGGTGCCATCTAGTGACAGTAAGTCGAAGCGCATACCCTGCGGTGGAGAATCTTTTTTCTGCATTTAGTAATAAATATGAGAACAATTACCAAAATATTGTCGTTTTTCAAGGAAGAAAACTATGAAAATAGACGAAAAAGTTGAAGCTGGCGCAAACATTATAGTGTTGTCGTTGCTATTTCCGCAAACTACAAGGGTATACAGATAGGCCTAACTGCTCGAAAATTGCTCACTTTTCTAAAAAGACATCGGCTAGTCACTTAAACCCCTTTGTATGAGCGAGAGGATGCGAATTAAGAGCGAATGCCTCCATTTAAAGTAGAATGCGGCGGCGATGCTGCGTTTGGCCCGAAGCGGCCGTGCAGGGCGCCGCCATGTTTGTTTACAAGCGAACGCAAACTCTCCGCACAACGCTCAAAGAGATTCCGCAAAGTTCTAGCGCCCCGGTAATGGGCGCGCATGGAAAGCAGTCGCGAGCAGAGCCCCGTAAATGGTAACATAAACACGGTAACGATATGCTGCCCTCTAAGACAGATGCGAGCAACTAAAGACGCTTTCTACGCGCGGCGCCGGTGCGACTCGCAGTCCGTCTGCCCCTCAGCACCGACAGAGGAAGACTGGTGTCGAGAGTAGGGGCGCGACAGCCGCCTGCGTGCGAGGGTACGGGATTACGCCTATAAAAGGGGTCGGAGTCACAGTGCTTTACTCCAGTGCTTTCTGGTGACTGCGGCGGCAAGTGAAGAATGGCTCCCCCTCTTTCGAAGCTGTTGCACCAGACAGAAAAGAAGCTCCGCAAGGTGAAGAAGGACCCGGCCCGCATCGACCTGCATCGCCTCGTGCTGCTCAACACGACGCTCAAGAGGATACGCGTCCTGAAGGCAGCATTGAATTTGCAACAGGCTGCGGCTCGAAGCCCACAGGTTCGGTCCTGGGGGGAGAGCTTGATGATCTTCCACTTGGCCCCGACTTCTTCGCCTGTTATTTAGCCCTCGGAACCTTCGAAGCAAGACAACGGCCCTTGTCAGGGCCACCTGCGTGATGCATTGCCAGAGCTTCGCATGCCCCATCCATAGCCCCGTTTCCTCTCACTCGACGACTTGTGGTCTTCGTAGATGTCTTTACAGTAGTGGCTGTAAGCACTTCGGCAGTCGTTGTTTGTAAGTGACTTAGAAGGGTTGGATTTGACAGAATTGTTTTGATGATTTCGCTGAACTGGACAGCGGAACTAGCGCAAGAGGCAGCGTGTATATTTTAATTTATCTGCGGTATTTTTCGCTACACTGAATTTGCTTGCAGGGGCTCCCCCTGCGTTGTCTGTAAGGCCTAATTCTCAGCTCAGACTTTATTCCCTTCAACGGCACTTCCAATAATTGAACTTCACAGACGTAAGGATAGTAATGCGATTCGCCTGTATACCATTGTTACATATGTTTTGAGTTTTTACGTTGGAGTCGTTGCCTTCCTTCTACCAAACAACGAAGCCTATTTTTTTCTCATTAAGAAATACAACAGAAAGCGTTGTCAATGTTTTGGAGTGGAGTGCAAGGTTCCAATAGTTTTTTTCAAAAATAAGGTAGGTATGCCGGCGGCGTCGATTTAGGTACTTTGAGAATGGGTGACCCCATCAGGTAGCTGGACTGAACCCCCTCATGCGAGGGGGGTGGTCAAATCACCGGCGTTTAAAGGGTTTCCGTACGGAACGTTTGGTTGCATCCGTTTGAGAACGTTATTTTTATACTTTGAAAATGGGGACGTTCTATCCAGGGGAGACTTTTTCCGGGACCGAGGACACACAACGAGTAAACGCAGGTCTCAGTTGGTAGGGTGCCGTGCTATAATCTCGAAGAGCTTACTCTAATCTAAAACGGAGAGATTATAAGCCAGAAAAAAGAAACAAGAAATAAAATACAGGTGTCGCCTTTATAGACTTATTTCGCAAGTAAAACGCGGGCGCCGACACCAAGTTCCATGGGGATAAGCTACTAATGACGTCGCCTGAAAAAGGTGTCAAGCCTTCCTTTTCGGCACGGACGTCAAAAGTTCGAACCATCTGGCAGAAGGACTTTTTTGAACCAATTTTCTTGGCTATACATGCGCCTTTTTTTTTTTGCTGGCGGACAGATCATCAACATAGCCAGCGTGAGCCAGACAAAATATTTCAGTGCAGGAATGCCTTTTTTAAAATGATTTTTAGCTCATTGTCTGCACTTTTTTGTAACTTCGTCGGTGCAAACCACATCGAAAGATATATAGTAGAAAGAGGGTATGGTAGATGGCCCTTGGCGATCACAAAATGAACAAGGGAGGGGAAAACCTCAGGTTGGTTGAGCCAACGTTTCGACAAGGGGACTTGTCTTCGTCTGGGCGAAACGTTCATCATTGGCAGGGATTAAATAGGGCCTTCGCTCCGAGGAGGAAGGCCCCGGGGGTGGGGAAGGAAAGAGGTGTGAGAGGGGATGCGTATCAGGAAGGGGAGGGAGGTGAATCTTGATTCGTTAAGCTGCAATAGTGGAAAAACTTATATCCAGGGTTTGTGTACTGAACAAAGGCTTTGAAGGGGCTGCAGCAGTGGGGAAGGCGCTGGGTAGACCTGTAAGACTCAGATAAGAGGATTAGTCAGTGTGGTACAGGGAAATGAGAAAAAGGCAAAAAAATAGGCTGACACTGGAAGGAGACAGAAAGGGGGGGGGCATTCCCAAGGAAGGACAAGGCAGGGGGGGGGGGGGGGAATGGCTCGAGTTCAGAAAAAGCCAAAAGGTGGGAGTTGAGGTGGCAACATGAAAGTCATGGTTTCCGGGAACTGATAGTAGGGGATTAGGAGAAAAAGAGAGCAAAAAAAAAAGGTGAACAAAGGGAGAGGGTGAGAAGGCCGGAAATGTGGTGGAAGATATGACGTGGGAAGGGTGCAAAGAGCGATAATATACTTATGCGAGGTTCTAGGAAATGGTCTAACCACGTGCAAGACATTTGTTAGTTTAAAATTATGCTAACCCTAGAATGTACCTGAGAGATTCCAGGTTTCCTCTGGACATGTTAATCCCTGTTGGTTGCAGTGTTTTAAATTTGTGGATTAGGAATGCTTCTCTTTATTTTCTGTCCCTAGTCGATTTGAAGCCTGACTGAAGAATGAACAATTTGAGTTCGTCGAATTTGTGATGGCGTTGATTAAAATGGGTCGACACTGCCTTCTGTTCCTTCCGTGTTGTGTCAGCCCGGTGCCCGTTTAATCTGGCACTCATTGTTTGCTCGGTTTCTCCGATATAATGTTTCTGGCAGAAGGAGCACTGGAGCATGTAGATAATATTGGACGATGTGCAGTCAAAACTGGTCTTTATATCGAAACTGAAATCGCTTGCCGTACTTTAATGCCAGTTAAGATAACTTAAGATAATGCCAGTTGAGTACACATTGATTAAAACGGCTGGACACTGCCTTTTGGATGCCCTTTCAAGCTGTGCCTGCACGGAGACCATTTAGTCTAGTTCTCATTGATTGTGCAGTTTCTCCAATATATCGTTTTTGACAGTAAGGGCAATTAAGCATCTGGGTAACAGTACACGCTGTGCAGGTAAAGGTAGTCTTTTTATCAAAGGGAAAGTCGCTTGTCGTGCTTGTAACAGTGGTGTCGGTTTGCAAATGCTAGCACGTCTTGCATCTAGGCCTAGAACATAAGGTAATTATGGGCCGGGTTTCTTACCGAGTCTAACGTGTACTAGGATATCTCTCAGGTTTGGGCGGTGTCTGTATGCAACCATTAGTGCATCGGCCAATGTTTTCTTGGGACGATTGTTGCTATTTAAAATAATGCGGAACAAACCCAAGAATTTCGGCACAAAGTGTCTTTGAACGGAAAAGAGCTTATAAACGCAATTTTTTTATATAGTATAAGACTTCAGTATAACAATCATTATATACGCCGACGGCAGTGTTGATGTTTTTTTTTTGCTATTAGCGTTTTCGCTAACGCCCAAATAATTCCCCATTGATTTTCTACGGCAGTCTATACAGCTCGACACAATCGAAAAAGACACGTTAACTGAAATATTTTGTTACACTTCAGATGAATGGATCACTGCCTTCAATATTTCCGCAACAGTATCTCACAATTCTGCAATATTCAAAAATTCTGTACTGGTATATTGGAGAAGTTTCCGCAGAATATTGCTTACGTCCCGAAGTGCGTTCGAGCATTTCGCCATAAGCGCAGGGAGCCGCCACTCCCTTCCTACTTCTCGCCCTCCTCCCACCGCACCAGGCTTTCCTCCTCGGAGTGAAGGACGTATTAAGGCGAAAGCCTTTAATGCCTCATACTTTCGTTAGCAGACGCGTCGGCAGGAGTGTCGACAGACGCGTCGGCAGGAGTGTCGACAGACGCGTCGGCAGCCGTGTCGACAGACGCGTCGGCAGCCGTGTCGACAGACGCGTCGGCAGGAGTGTCGACAGACGCGTCGGCAGCCGTGTCCACAGACGCGTCGGCAGCCGTGTCGACAGACGCGTCGGCAGGAGTGTCGACAGACGCGTCGGCAGCCGTGTCCACAGACGCGTCGGCAGATTCGTCCGCCTTTCGGCGTCACTGCTTAAAAGGCTCAAGGTTCCAGCATGAATAAAGGCGCATCTAGTGAACGCATGGGCTTCAAAATAAAATAAAAGGAGTAAAGTCAAGAACAGGAAAATAAAAGATGAAAATAAGAAAATAAACAAAAATATAAACAAAATAAAAATAAGATGTGGAAATAAAAATAAAACAATAAAGTTAAGTAAAGCAGCCAAAAATAAATAAAAAACAAAGTATGAAAAATAAAAAGTAAATAAAAACAAACAGTGGCCAGGAAACGCTTTCGCCTTGCAGCACTTTATAGATGCAAAGTGCCCCCTGAATTTTTTAAACCCCGCTAGTGACGAACGCTTTGCCGTCTTGTCGAAAGGTTGTAAGCACTCTAGGAATGCTGTCTTCTTCACATTTTATATTCAGTGTGCCTGACATAAATGACATACTGTTACCAGCGTGAAGCCAACCTAGTCTGCTCACATGTATTTTTTTATGAAATAAATATAGGTCATTTAAGAGGATGATAGGCGGTGACTACTGTAAAATGCCGACCTTACAAAAAGAGCGGGTTTCGGCTAGAGGACCCTCGATTGCCATACAGTCACGCTCAGTGACTCAGCTATTCCAATTGGCGACAGGTGGAAGGCGGCATTCAACAGTAATGACACATCCATCCCCTTGCTGTGCTATTCGTGGGCTGACGCAACACCGGTCACCGTGTCAGCTGGCATTGGTGCAAACGTCAACGTGGGTTGATGTGTCGAAATGTAACAATACATGTTGTTTGCGGCATTGTTAGCTATGCGATGAGCGATGTAAATCTTTCCAGCTGGGTAACCCTAGGTAAAAACATCGTTACTTTATTGTAACGTGTGCTTAGGACGTGGAATTTCGGGTGTTTGCATTTTTGATAATTCGGCGTCTTTCGGCTCGTAGTACGGGAGACAGCGCCGAACAACGCAACTTTGATACTGAAAAAAACGGAAATTTTCCCGCAAGGTTTGTGTACTTTGAGTTTATTGGAGGAAGCTGTATTCGAACGCTGATATCCATGAAAATATATCTGGTGAATATGTCTCAGTCCGTCAGATACAGAAATATATGAAAAAAAAAAATGTCATAGTAGCACCTGAGAACCTGGCCGAGCTCTCTCTAAGCACCCAGAAGAAAAATGTTCACTGGAAAGAGCAAAGGATTCCGCGCAGAACTGTAACTAAGGTAGGCAGTCTTAAATGTAAGATATTACTATGGTACGACGTGATATAATGGCCAGTAGTATGTCACGGGAAAACTAAAAATCCTGCGCCCCCATTTTGCTTTTATATTTCTTATTTATTTAGTTATATTTATCTTTTGCTTTTAACTTCGTCCCAAGTGAGTTCCGGTACAGGCTGTTGCAGCATAGAACACAACGATTTCTTGTTGTACTTACACAGTGCATTGTTGCCTCAAATAACCTGCCCGACGCTCCGTAAAAATTGCGAGGACACTTTGGCAACTAATGTGTTGAGAGGCGTAAGCCGAGAACACTATGCTGTTCCCGTGGCTATATCAATGCACAAATTTATTCATTTATTTACAAATACTGCAGGCCCTTCTCGGGCCCATGCAGGAAGGGATACAAAGGATGCAATACAGGGGAAAAAGTTAGGTACACATATAATACAATATAAGAACTCATCATTATAGCGGCATCGTTGTGGTAATGATCCAATTCAGGGAAACAAAAATTATACATCTTTCGCAGATCTTAAGTGTTAATTACGCTTAATTATACATTTTTCCATCTCTGACGTTTTTGACAATTCTGTCACAATTTTCACTATGCCGAGACGACTTCCGATTGAAAGAATCTTCGTGCGGGCTAGTTGGTAAGAATCATTCATAATTAAAATATCATTCATAATTAATTAAGGCATTTCTTATTGCCAAGAGTGCAGATCGATGTGTGAGCACGACGTCAATTCACTTGTCTGATAAAGAAATCGAGTTTCTAGAAGGGAGCAATGCATACCGTCAAGGTTAGATGTTCGCCTTCCTCTTAGTATTGTAGGGTTCATGCGTCACCCCTTTTTAGCTTTCTATAGTTAAGTTCTCACTTTACACTTGTTTCATGTCACCCATTTAGCTTCTATGGGTTTGTTGTCAATATACACTTGTTTCATGTTTCAGATGGGTTTTGTTCATGTAGGATGAGATTGTCTTCTTTTCATTGCTTTTCTGTGATTCTTGGCGTGTTAGACATGTCGTGGACAAGGCACGTGGCTCATGACCTTCGTCTTTTTGAGGTAGAGTTTGCGCGTGGTTATGAGTCACTTGTGTGCCGCTAGGTACCTGGTCATTAAAGTGGATTGTTTCGGACAATCAGAGGAGATAAGAGCACGAGTTTATAAATGTCACGGATGGGGTTGAGGGTGTGTTGATTGTATCCACAGAGGATATAAAAGACTGCGGCAATCTTTTCGAATAAAAGTTGGAAGTCTGCGCTTGTGTGTGTTGTCTGGTTTCTTTCTATTGTCCTTGTTTTGTTCGCGCAGTTTTAATTATTCCGACTGAAGTTACGTCACATTGGTCTCGTGGCTATATCTGCTTGTGCCCTATTTCGACATTTTCACCAATAATTAAATAATTAATTATTCTACCATCATCAAACTTGGCTTCTAGGTTCATTTTTCCTCCTCTATCTACAGCAACCATCGGTTCTTGTTTATCTTTTTTAGTTCTCGACTTAAACGCGTGTCACACGCTTTATTAACGGACAACAGTATGAGCCATTAAAGGCTTTCGCCTTAAAATTCTGCTTTCCTCACTGCCGCTCGGGCGAATAAGCGTCGCCGACTCAGCGACAGAGCGCCGCCGCTTGTGGCGCTCGTGTTGCCCTGGAGTTAGATGTGCACGGTGCCTACACCTAGTGAAGGTCAATACCGGTAGCTGAGCTCTAGCACGAAGACATTGCTCGGCGCGGAGTTTCCGCACGTCGGGACGGCTGAAAACGTCAGCAGATATCGATCTCGAGGACCAGCTCGGAGGGTCGACTTCATGGTTACGAAACCAACGGTTGGCGACGTCCATGATGTAGAAGGGGACGTTGCGCAGTTTAACAGAATCATCCTATCGATCGTAGCTGCTGACACGCGCGTAGCACGCCGACATATCGTCGACGTCGTGGTCGTCGTCGCCACTCAATTGAGAAGGGTCACGCGCCACGGAACAATGGACGGTGGTAGGGATGGGCGGCGATGGTTGGCCCAGACCGTCTTGCATATTGGCCGGGGAGAATAAAGTTCTGCTATGAAGTTCCAGGATGAATATTGAGACACTTCCATCCACTGTAAAAGTAATTATTAGAAGCGTAGGTAGGCGGGCGCTGGCCGATGAGCGTCACAACGGACACACTCACAGACGTCCCTAAGGACCGCGACTCCACTTCGTATATCTCTTTGCCGCCACTCGGTCCCATTACAAAATGCTATTACTAACGTCAGTTAAATACGAGACTGAAGACAATCAAAATAAGCAACACTTCGTCAGAAATTTGTTTCTTTAGATTATAACAGAAGCTAAGTTAAGAAATATGTCCACTGATATTTAAGCACTGGAACGAACTCAGAAAATATTCGCTACCGGTTCAATAACCTTGCGCAAGTCGAAGAGAATAAATCTGCCGTCAAGCATGCACCATCCATACACAAAAAATTAACAAAAGACCTCACAGTTACCCTCTGGTTTCGCCACCGCTGTCCTCACCAAAGTATATTTGGCACTTTTCGCCGGCACCTGTCGAACACCCGTACACGGTCAAGTGAGAGAGAACGGGGCCGCGCTTCGTCCGCGAAGCTCTGCCAATGCACCACGTGGGTGGCCCTGACAAGGGCCCTTTATCTTGCTTGGAAAGTGCGAACAAAACTCAGTCAGCAGTGCTCCAGGCGGGAGCAGGGGCTGCTTGCTGCCGAGCCGCCCAGGACTGGATCTCGTCCTCCGTCTTCTTCAGCATCTTTGTGAGCAGCAGGTAGCGATGCAGGCCCCCGCTGCGCCGGTGATCGTCGGTCAGCCTTCGGAGCTTCTCCGTAGACTCAGACCACAACCACTGCAGGCAGTCACCAATGCGGGAATCCATTCTTCCGTACTAGCGCAGTCGGGAGAAGAGACAGGAATGATGTTTGACCGTTGCGACGCTTTTATAGGCCGCAGTATGATACTCTCGCACCGGAACCGGTTCGCGCGAACTCTCGAACCCGGTCATCAGGCGCCATTTTCTGCCGAGCTACCAAAACGTTAAGAAATGCCTTTGCGCCATGCCTAACAAGCGAGTTTTGTAGCCTCTGAGACTACTTAAGAATGTCAGTGTCATCCTCTCCGAAGTAAAAGAAGTCATCTGGGCCCCACTGCGTTGTCTATGCATGCATTAACAGCCATACGAAAAAAAGCAGCTGGGTTGTGGGGCGCTGTGTGCGATGTGCGTGCTGTTTGTGGAGAGTTCTGCCGCAGAGGAATGATCGGCCTGCATCGCTTATACAGGCGTAAAAAATGTTTATGTGCTTCAAGTATGGATTGCTGCGTTGTATGTAGAATGATATACGAGGCAAATACGGAACCAGGAGCAAGTACTGTCTTTGAAATTGTCAACCTAACTGGGTGGCCATCGCACTACGTTCAGCACTCAGTGACGGTGTTATGGGAATATAAAGGCACGATGAGAGCTTTCGGGAGGGGATGAATAAACGTCTTTTTTCTCGCCTAGTCTAAAAGACTATGGCGAATAAGATACTGGCTAAAACATGCTTCCACTAAAACAAAGCTTGTGGCGTATACTTCCCTAGTGCGTCCACTACTCGAATATGCTGACGTAGTATGGGACCCGCATTCGAAAACGGATGCTAAAAGCTAAGAGCGTGTCCAAAGAAGAGCGCTACGCTTCATTTTCAACGCCTACGGAAGACACGCATCGATATCTGATCTTCTTAGCCGTTCCGGTTTGCCCACCTTGGAATCTCGTCGCAAAACGCATCGCTTGAAAATGTTATTCCACATCGTCAATAATCACACCGGGATAGACTTTCACACTTATATGCAGTATAACAGAACACGACAAACTCAGCACAAACACGATAAATCAATTGTAGTTCCGAAATGCCGAATCACTGCATACAAGCTGTCGTTGTCGTTCTTTCCAAGAACGATATCTGATTAGAATGCATTACCTCGTGAACTGGTCACCTTATCGTCAGCCGAAACATTTTTATCTGCAATCAACCCCAGCCGGTCAAGTTAGGGTATTTGGTTCGATTCTGGAGTGTTGTCCTCGTCGCGTGTTGTTTTGTATTTGAATGTAAAGTGTTTGTTACTCGTCTATTATTTGTGTTGTTCGGCAGAAATTTTGTTGCCTACCTGCTGGCCTTCTTTTTTTTCTTTCGTTGTTTACTGTTGACAAAACACTATGCAATTGTGTCCCCACTCCTGCCTTGGCCACCAAAAGGCGGCTGGAAGTATTGAATAAAGAAATAAATAAATATTCTTACACAATAGAGGACTTGGGAGTCTGTTTCCTTGCTGCGAGCCGCTGTGCCGTTCTTCTTCCTGCGGAGATTGCGTTCCCCGCTGTGGTGCTGCACCGTACACGTGTGGTGATGGCTGGCTGAGGCCTTCGTTTCGCGCGAAGCCACGGTGGTCGATGGCTTGTAGCGATCGTAGCAACCACGACATCGACAGAGTGAAACCCGGCGCCAGTGGTGCTGATCGGCGACACAAGAGGGACAAATGTAGTCCGAAGCTAGAGCGTTGGTTTTCTGTGTTGACACATTAGCAGCATCCGTCTTCATGGGAGCTCTGATATAGCGCAGTTGCTTGCAGTATCACCAGTAGAAGGCAATGAATTTGGTCGATTTGGTGATCTGCCACGAACCCGCATTTCGCAATATCGCGGCCACTCACGTTCGTAATTTGAGGAGCGCAAGAAGTGCTCGCGTCAAAGAATTTGAGATAATGGCTTGACAAATATCATATCAAAGCTGCTCTCTGTGCGCGTATTATCGCGCTAAGGGCGATCATGCATATAGACAGTTTGTACCAATGCTCGCAGCATTACTGACACCAGTCTGATCGTTTCGCATACTTTTAAACAAAACATTGTTTGAAAAAGTCGCATGCGATGTTCTTGCGGCCGTCGGAGGCATTTCCCCCGGTGATCGACAAGGGGCATGCTATCATAGATGATGGATTAAAAATAAAATCTGCATAGTGACCTTCACCACGCAGTGCCTTCCGGGAAGGGGGCAGGCGGATCGAGCGAGGGGAAAGAATTCGGAGTTACCGAGTGAAAACATGCGGCACATCAGGGGGGGGGGGGTGGATAGATCACGAACTTTATTACTTCTAAGAAGCAGACCCCTTTTTTACCCCTGCCTTTTGTAATCACTAAAAAATAAACAGAAAAGACCAGCGCCTTACACTTACTACCAAGTAACTGTAAACTGGATAGCTATCAGGGATGAAGGATTAAAAATAAAATCTGTATAATGAGTGCCTGTATTGCGCTGGCGATTTTGCAGTTTTTTTTTCGCTTGAGATACGCAGTATTAGCTAATATGCAAAGCCTATTCAGCCGTCAAATCGCGCTTGCTTTTTTTCTGTTAAAGTGCGTGTGACCACCGTTTAGACGGAAATTTTCAGTACCCTGACTGTTGCCAGACGTCTCTGGAAAACGCAGACGCAAAGTTCTGAAATTCCATATTTACAACACAGCTACCACCGTCGCAATCTTGCTGCTCATTAACCCTTCACTGTGCCGAGTCTACTTCGAGTAGAGCCATTGCTGAAGGCCATGAATGGCACGCATAGTGTCAAAAAACAGGAGGCAGAGCCTTTCCCCCAGATGCTAAGTCTAAAAGCGAATGCAAAAGAAATTCTACTTTCCTCAGAGTTATCAGAGGAAGGCGCGAAATACGTGGGATATGCATGTCGTGGCCCCACCTAACAAGCTTTTTAATTTCTAGCTTTCGGTTTTACGTCGTTAATGTTTTCACAAACCTCGGAACACATTTTAGACGCCGGCATTGTTGTTGTGCAAAGGCATTGTTGTGCGCAAAGGGGAAGTATCGACAACGATCAGGAGCACCAACTCAAGAACCTGCGGCCAACGCCCCTCAAAGGAGGCGCTCAAGCCAGTAGCGTCTGCGTATTAGGTGCACGCCTGGACAGGGCTGAACAGGCGAACAGCAAATTAGTGCTAAGGATGGATGCGTTGGAAACAGAGGTACAGGTAGAGAGGGCAGAGAAGCGCAAGCTTCAAGAACAGCTTGGTCAGTTGGAGTCAAAAACGGCTGACACCGCCATTGGAAGCCACAATGGCGGGCATTCCAGCGCCAGCCACGTGGATGGGGCTTGCACTGGCATGGACAGCGACAAACAAGTAGGGAAGACATGTTCAGATAGGAACAGCAACGCACAGGTGGCAGCTGGGAAGTCGAGAGGCGATACTGAGAAGGGGAAAAAGCTAATTCCAGGAAATCAAGTCACAGTCGCTGATAAGAGGCAGCAAGATCCGGAAGTTAGGAGGGAGGGGCAGAATACGCTAGTGCTTATCGCTGTGACTCAAACATGAGGCACTTCAAAAGAGCTATACTTGACCGTGTAAAGAGTGATATGCGGGTAGCAGTTGGGGTGTTTCCAGGAAGGACAATGGACGATGTTCTGAGAGAGACGAGATGGCATCCGCTTCAGTGGAATGGTAGGAGAGGAGATAGGCTGGCGCTTGGGAGGCCGAGCGGTAGGTTTTTTACGGGGTCCACAGTGGCTCAGGGCGTAAGGGTAGGTCGAAGCGAAGTAGTGAATGTAACAATGGCGGCTGAGCCCACCAAAATGGCTGCTAGGAGGCCCAGAAAGAAAACGACGAAAAAGAAATTTAACGCCAGGATCAGTTACTTAAACATGCAAGGGGATAGAAAGAGAGCGAAATTGCTAGAAAAAGAACAGCAGTTAAAGGACGAACAAGTAGGTGTGTACGCTCTATGCGAGACACATCTGAGGGATCTAGAAGATCCACCTTTAATCGATGGCTATGTCTGGGAAGGGTGCAAGAGAACAACAACGGAGAAAAAGGGAGGAGGAGTAGGTATGCTTATACATCAAGGAACAAATTGGGAAAGAATAAAATTACCTTGCAAAGAACATGTCTAGGTATCAGGTACAATTGTTGGCAAGAGGACTTTGCTAGGGGTCCATGGTAGAGAGAGGGTGTGGTTGATGGTCCTTTGCGATCACAAAAATGAACAAGGGAGGGGAAAACCTCAGGTTGCTAGAGCCAACGTTTCGACAAGGGGACTTGTCTTCGTCTGGGCCCAGACGAAGACGAAGACAAGTCCCCTTGTCGAAACGTTGGCTCTAGCAACCTGAGGTTTTCCCCTCCCTTGTTCATTTTTGTGATTTCTAGGGGTAGCTTATTTAGAGACGGGGGATGAATGCAGGGAAGAAAAAAAAACCCCAAAAACAAGGTTCTAGTTAAGTGCCTCAATGACGATATAAAGCAGTTTGGAGACGGTGCCGATATCATTCTGCTTGGAGACATGAATGGCCACATCGAGGATATGGATGTACACACAGATTATAACGGGAAGTTAATGCTAGACATCTGTGAGCGGCACAACCTAGTTATTGTCAACAGAGAAACTAAATGTGAGAGACAAATAACGTGGGAATCCCGTAACAGGCAGACAACTATTGACTACGGTCCAATATGCAGGGCATCTATAGCAAGCGCGCAGTAATGGAAATAGACGAAGAGGGGAAGTAAAGCCTAGGAAGTGATCATAAACGTATTAGTCTACAGCTGGGAGCCCTAGTCAAAAGGCAAATGCACCGAAGTCAAAAAAGCAACGCAAAATTAAACGATGAACAAATAGCGCTAATAGCAGCTGATACAGAAGAAGTAATCGAGAAACGCCCCATAGAAAAGTGGGATTATAATCAATTAGCACTACTCAACGCTACAAAAATGAAACAAGTGAAAGCAGTAAACCGCTGGAGAGGAAGCCACGAAGCTGGTGGAATATGGAAATTAAGGAGGCCATCGAACAACGACGGGCGGCCACAAGGGAACACAGAGAAGCAAAACGGGCGCAGTTATTTGAAGAGGAAACAAGCGAAAAATGGGAATCTTATCGACAAAAGAAACAGCAAGTTCAGGTCCTAGTCCAGGCTAAAATAAAGCAGTCATCTGATAAATGACGGGCTGAAGTTCGCGAGGCAAATAAAGGGGGGCCAAGAAAATTCTAGAACCCTATAAGCTGGTTGGGAAAAACAAATCAAAGAAAGCAGGAACAGATTAAAGATGCCGAGGGAAAAGTTTTAGAGGGAGACGATGCTGTGCACTACATTACGTCATTTATAGCTGCGTCTTTTAGCAACGACAATGGGGTAATCTCCCCAAGTAGGGCGGCAACACAGGACAGCAAAATAGAGAGCAGCTTAGAACTTACTAGTCAACTGGAAAAAGACGGAAGGAAATAATCCTAAAACCACATCCGCAAGGATAGATGAAATTCCAATTAAGCTGATTAATGAACTTCGCCCAAGAAGCAAGGAAGCACTGATAAAAGCATTGGAGACAGTCATAACAAATCAGCAAATTCCGCTCAGCTGGAGACAGAGTAAAATGAATTTGATTTACAAAGGGAAAGGAGATAAGATGAACATAAAATCCTTCCGTCCGATTACGATAACATCTGTTATGTACAGGCTGGCAGTGCAGGCGGTGAAATTAAAAATGGAGTCGTGGGTAGAAGGTAATCGCATACTGGCGGAACTTCAGAATGGGTTCAGAATGGGTAGGCGCTTAGATGATAGCCTGTTCGTGCTTGTCGAATGCATGCAAATAGCCAAGGCGGAAAACAGACCTCTGTAGTTAGCCTTTCCGGACAGAAGCGGTGCATACGATAACGTGAACAGGGAACTCCTGTGGAGCATATTGAAAAAGTTAGGTATCCGTCATGAGGTAATTGATTTTCTACAGGAAATCTGCCACGATAATGAATTTGAAATTACATGGGAAGGGAAAAAAAGTACCACAACTGTGGGGTGCAGAAAGGATTAAGGCAAGGTTGTCCTCTATCGCCGCTGCTGTTCATGCTTTACTTAATAAATATGGAAAGAAGGCTAGAAGAAAGTAATCTAGGATATAATCTGTCGTACAGATTAGGCAGAAATGTAGCTGAGCAGTGACTCCCGGGTTTAAAGTATGTGGACGATATTGTACTGTTAGCAGATAGCCAGGCAGAATTACCTACTTCGGTTAATTGTTGTGGAGACGAAGAAGACGCTCTAGGATCCAGTTTTAGCGGAACTAAGTAAGATGTGGTGATTTTCAACGATAAAACTGATCAAGTGCCTACGATACAAGGCCACGAAATACCCAAACTGGCCGAATACAAATACCTCGGGATATGGCTAAACGAAGGGCAGATATACACGGAAAAGCATGAACAGGCTCTCAGGGCACAAGTACGAAGAGATGCCGGGATAATGAAACATAGGGCATTGTGGGGGTACAACACATGTGAAGTACTAAGAGGTATTTGGAATGGAATAATGGTGCCGGGGCTTACTTTCGGCAATGCGGTTCTGTGCTTAAGGGCAGAAGTTCAGTGGAGATTATACGTACATCAGAGAGCTGTTGGAAGATTCGCACTAGGTGCCCAAGGCAAAATCACAAACGAGGCTCTACAAGGGGATATGGGCTGTGCGTCGTTCGAAGCACGACAAGCTAAGAGTAAAATACTACATGAAGAACGCCTGAGGAAATTGGACGATAACAGGTGTGCAGCTGAGGTATTTAATACTTATACAGAATGAGCGTTGACTCAGACTGGCGGAAAAGAACTAGAAAACTAGCCAGTAAGTATGCCGGTCATGGGGACAGAGAAAGATATAGCATTAGACGAAGGGTTAAAATAGCGTTAGTTAAAAATTGGATTAATTAAATAGAAAAGAAGCCTAGTGTACAACTATGTCGATACTGGAATAGGCAGATCAGGAAACAATTTTTCTATTATAACTCAAGACGCAGTGCCCTACTTTTTGAAGCTAGGTCAGGGTGTCTTAGAACGCGCAGCTGCAAAAAGAAATTTAACGAAGAAGATGACACATGTGCAGTGTGTGGTCGACCTGTGAATACAATTGAACACCTCATAATCAAATGTGATGGTATCATTCCGGATGTCGATGCAGGCACAGTCACTCTTCCCGAGGCCCTAGGGTTTAAAGATAACAATCGTCATGTAAATAAACCTGCAGTTGAAGTTAGCAAAAAGCGATTGGAGGATTGGTGGCAGAAAAGCAGAGATGTGGCATAAGGTTGGAAGTGTAGGAAAGCGTAGGTAAAGAAGATGGCGAGTCTTAATGAGAACTGACAACACAGTTAAACAAAAATAAAAGAAAGAAAAGGTGGGCATGGTGACAATTGCCACCACCCCGTTTCGAAGGGGGCGCTCCTATCCATCTATCCAACGATCCGTAATCCATCCGTTTTCAAAATGTATTCCGTAATCCCCTAGGGTGAAATGGTAGGCTGCCAGGTGCATCTGTGAAATGGGATTATCCATCATGTCATGATAGTCGTTCAAATCTGCTAGATGAAGGGCCTCCTTTTTGTGGTATCTGTGAATTCCTTTATGAGTCATATCTGACACTACTGATCACTCATGGAGAGCGCTTACTCTAGTGGGCGCTAAACGATGGCCTCTCCACTTCGCTACAAGTTCGCCGCTCTGTGCCGAAAAAAAAAACGGTTGTGGGAAGAAACGTCCCCGGAAAAAAGGTCCCTGGATATAATGTCCCCTGAGGATGCACCATCTAGGAAAAAATGTCCTCAAGTGATCAAGAAAGTGTCTTCCGGAACCCAGTTGACAGAAAATGTTCCTCTTTATTAGTCTCCTGTTTAGATTTGATTAGGGATTCTTTTTCGTGCCTCTAAAAGTTCGCAAAACAGAGCTCTGCAATTTTTCGCCAGGTACTTTGGCAAAGATGGAAGAAGCACACCTGCATGGTAACTCCTTCCGCAAACACTGCCTTGACAGCATTCATGGTCGCTCTTTCAAAGTCGCACATAACGAGGTCCGGGTACAGAACCAATTCAAGCAGTTCGCACTGGTCACAAAGTGACCTGAACACCTCTTCGTAGGCTTCCGGATTTTTTTCTTGTCATGCAGGCGTAAGCAACTCATACAACGCCCTCGCCTAGTGGTACAAGAATAAAATATAGCTGCAGGAACCCTTGGGTGCGAGGTCGAAGTACCCATCCATGAACCATGTGCTGATCGCGGCTAGAAACTTCAAGCAAGTTGTGCTGGCAAATACAGGAAATAGGTTTTCAGGCTCTGTGCCATTGTCGTAGCAGAGGAAGGGCTCTGGCTTGGTACCGGATGTCATAGTCCACGGTGGCTGAACAACAATGTCCCTGAGGCTGCCAGGATTCGGCGGGTAGATTTTGCTCCGCTTTTGGCGGATGCAGCGTTTCAGGCTCTGCTCGCTGCTTATGCGACATTTTTATTCTGCACTAAGACATCTAACTGCATCTGCGGGAATGGCATCAGGCTTTTTTTTTTAGAAAAGAGCGGTTTCTTTCGTTTTCTGCTTTTTTTTGTGATATTTACAGCAGCATCATCTGCGGGGTGATTGTGAGGAACACTTTGGCGGTACTATGAGGAATTCTCCAGATTTAGAGCACTTCTCCCGCTATTGCTTTTAACACAGCACCAGCGGGGGCCAGAGGCAATATCTTTTTGCCTTGTATAGATAAAGACGTCAAGGCATAGCTTTACGCCTCCTTTGTTCGACTTGATTGTGTCAATCCTGAAATCAAATACAGCATTAAATCAATACTCGGGCAAGTATCCAACATTTAGCGCACCTTATACCGTTACATCACCTCTGCTAAGTCGTCCATTACCTTACAAGAGCTGGTGCAAGCGCGAAGCTGTGGTCTCCAGGTGCAGTGCACAGGCACTGAACTATCCCCCCTTAAATATTGCGTCGGAGTCATGTGATAGCTCGATGATAGAGCAGACGTCACGTGCAGTCCTTGTGCCTACAAACTTGATGCCCAGCAACAAACCTTCGCTGATGATGTCAAGCGCTTTCGTTATGATGTCAAGCGCTTTCGTTATGATCTGATGATGGATTTAATTTTTTACACTTACTTTCTGCAGTCCACGATATTTGCTTCTATTTAGCTTGTAATTAGTTTGTGAATCGAGATGTACTTCTCATCGTGTTTTGCTGCAAAAATTTCAACCGTTGAGTGAGAAACCACTGCCACACCTGCGTTCCTCTGACCATGCCATTGCGTTTACGGGTCAGTCACTTGTTCCACCGGCAAACAACTTGTATCCGCCTCATGCGAGCCGTACATGCATGCGAGTTGCATGCATGTACACATGCGAGTTGGGCGGATGCTCAAATTACAACGGCTTACGATACGTTGGACGTCACCTGTTTGGGGACATTTTTTCCGTCTTCGCAAATCGGGACGTTTTTTCCGGGGATGTATGTTAAGGGGACGTTTTTTCTAGAACATATTTTTCGGCCCCCAGAAGACCTATAGGCACGCAGAGCGCTACTCATGCAGCCTGAAGAAGCTTAATATGGGGGCGCAAACATTGCATTGTACGGGGTCAGTGCAATCGTCATCGCTCCGTTGTTTTAGAAACTACGCGGATGCCACTTGCACGCTCTGTTCCCAATGCATTTTATCATCCCAAGCACTAAAGTTGAACAAGCATTTTAGAATTTGGGTTCCGTGATCACAAGCATATTTACCCAAGTCAACAAAGTCAACACCCCTACTACTGCATACTGTGGGGAAAGCGTGTGTAGCAATGAGGTAGAAATGATTCGTGCGTCTTTGCTAAGTTCGAAAACTTTTTACAGCCGCAGACGTCGCGTGTAACGTTTCCACTGTACGATTAGCCGAAAAGCGCCTAATTATCAGAAATGCAAACGACAGCAAGTCCGCGGCCTGAGCACACGTACCAATGAAGTAATAATGTTTTTATATATGGGTTACCATCGCATTGCTGACATCGCCGCACACCGCATGTATTGTTACATTTCGACGCATCAGCCCATGCTGAAGTTCGCATCAACTACAGCGGACACGGTGACCATGCTGCGCTAGCCCAACAACACAGCAAAGGCACGGATGTGTCATTACTGTTTATGACTGCCTTCCGCATGTCGCCCAGTGGAATAAAACGCGACCGATTGGCGATTGAGTGTCCTCTAGCCGAAACCCGCCCTATTTGCAAGCTCGGAATTTTTCAGTAGTCACTGCCTATCCTCCCCTTATCTGACATATTTCTTTAATAAAAAAAAGACGCGGGCAGACCACGTGGCCTTAGAGCCGGCAGCAGTATTTCTCTCTGACACGTGCACTGACTTATAGAAATTGAAGTAGGGGGGAATGCTTCGCACGGTGCCAACTTTTCGACAAGACGGCAAGTTAACTTGACACTCTGATCCTCCTCCTGGCACCAGTTAAATTTCTTCCTTTGGGTTGTCGTCGGAATGGCCGGTTTGGCCGATGATCGTATAGCACTTCGCGTCTTCGTACGCTCGTCCGGCGACACGTTGCAGGTTTGGGCAGCACTCCAAACTTCTTGAGAAGCAAAACTAGTTTATTTCAGACGTGACCAAAAATAAAGGCAACAGGAGAAAAAGGCGGTTAAAAGAAAGGCTGTCTAAAAAAGGCTGTATAAAAGCGGCCGAGGCTGGGTCTCGGCGCGCTCCTTGCCCTTTGTTTGCCGCGGATTTTAACACCCTCAATAATTGGGCGGAGCTTTATTAAGTCTGTTCTCGCCCAATTTCAACCAATACCGCTGCAATGGCGTCGTAGATACAAGTGGGCGGAGCCCAGTGCACGCCAGAGTCCGACTCTAGAGGCGCCAGTAAGTCCACTGCTTAGATAGAATGTCGGGGGGGTCTCAGAAGTCGCCGACCTTACTGACCCCCACCCACGTGAGAGGTAATCTATTTTCAATGGTCGTCAAGGGACCCTTCCAAGGGTCGTCGGCCCTTTGGTCCCCGTTTCCTGCAGCCTTGGACAGCGTCCGAAGCGCACAACGCGCTGTCACAATTCCTAACCCCTCCAGACGAACACGGTAGGGGGAAATTAACTACTGGCGCCGTAGGCGTCTCGCTTAACACGGCATGTCTTCGTCTGGACAAGGCGTTCACCACTGACGGGGTTTGAATACGACCTCCACTCCGAGGAGCAATGCCCGGTGAGGGGGAGGAGGGCGGGAAGTAGAAAGGGTGTGACGGCCCCCTTGCACTTATATAGCGAAATACTCGAACGCACTTCGAGACGTAAGCAATATTTGGCGGAAACATGTCCAACATTTCCGGGCAAAAATTTTGGATATTGAAAAATTTGGAGATATCGTTATGGAAATATTGAAGGCAGTGATTCATTTTTCTGAAGTGTAGCAAAATATTTCATTTAACGTGTTTCCTTCGGTCACTTGAGCAGTGAAGGCTGTCAATAAAAAAAGGGAATGCTTGTGACGTTATCGGAAACGCTAAAAGCAAAAAAAAAATTCCGCTGCCGTCGGGTGTTGAGCGGATTTACTAATTGTTGTCCCGAAGTCTTGTGATATATCAAAAAATTTCATTCAGAAATTGTTTCCAGCTGAAAAACGCTTTTTTTCCGAAATTGTTGGGATTGTGCCACATTATTTTAACTATATAGCAACGACCGTCTTCAGAACTCAGAAACGCCTTTCTTTCGCACTCCCTCTTTTCTGTTTTCTCTATTTCTCTGGACCTCTAAAGTTTCTCACTCTCTCTTTTTTTCTTTCCTTCGCGGCATTTCGTTCCGCCTTAGTGCTCAAATGTGCTCCAGACTATCCACTCATGCGTGCCGCCTGTCGCATCTCCCCCATTTGTGGAGGCACAGCCTTCAAGCCCATGTTCGCAATCTCTCCACCTTTCCACTCCCCCTCCTCCGGGATTCCTTTCTACTGAGCTGGCATATTTCTTTTCCCAGTTTTCCAGGTCTGTCCTCTTTAGCTACCATCATGCCTGGACAAGGTTCACTGCCAACTGTCTTTATTCTACACCTTTTTCCCGGTGACCAGTGTTTGCGTCGTCCACACCTCTTGTCTTTCCGAACGCTTCCGAAATAGAGCATGCTCTGCATTTCCGTGAATTTTTTCTGCTGAGCTGTCCTTTTCCTTTATCGCATTCCATCAAGAAGTTGACTAATCTTTCTTATCTCGTGTGAAGCTGTTTGTGCCAGAAGGTGGCAGGGGAAAGAGTGGTGGGCTATTGTCTGGCTCCTGGAAAAGAGATTGAGGGTAGGAAAAACTGCACAAACAGCACCACCAGGAAGTGACGTGTGTGCTGCTTTTAGCCGATGGATTTATTTTCCTGCGAAAGGAACACTACGCTAGATGCCTAGAAATTTCGGATAGCCGAGCAAAGGCCATACTGCGCATGCGCGGGGAGCAGTGACGTAACACGGCGCACAGCTGGCGCGTCGCTACCGTCACTGCACGGGTGACTCAGAGGTGCCGCTGCCCCTACCGCGCGCTCTCCGTCGCCTCTCTCTCTCTCCTCGTTGCTTTCCCAATCCTCCAGGTTTAACCAAGCTAAACCACTGAATTTTTTTTTCCTTCATCTCAATGCTGAATTTTCCCCTGGGCTTAACTTTGGTTGTATACTGTGCTATTGACCAGAATCCAAAGCCGTTTTCCGACGCGGCCATTGGATGGATGGATGGATAGGAGCGCCCCCTTTGAAACGGGGTGGTGGCAATTGCCACCATGCTCAGCTTTTCTTTATTTATTTTTTTTTGTTTACTGTGTTGGCAATTCTCATTAAGATTCTCCATCAACTTTGCCTACGGTTTCCTACTATTCTAACCTTATGCCACATCTCTGCTTTTCAGCCACCAATCCTCCAATCGCTTTTTGCTGACTTCCACTGCAGATTTATTTACATGACCATTTATTTACCGCCAATTCGCGCGCCGCGGTGCGGTCGTTTCTTTGGGACGGCGGCAGCTTCCCGGTAGCACCTACACATTGCCCAGCATACTTTCGCAGCGCGGTTTTGTTGCAGCAAGCATTGTGTTATGAAAGGGACAAAATTATTGGGATAAAAATGGAATTTCTTTTGACATTCACGTTAACCTTGTCCGCGCTTTGCACGCGCTTGTACTCATATGGCTACCGTCATTGTGGTGCATGGCAGAGAAAACGTTTTGGCCAATATCGAGCATTAGGTGCATAGCTAGCATGCAGACAAAATTACAATGCTCTCTTAATCCTTCTTGCCGGCCATAAAGCACCCACCGCAAATAGGGCTTTGTTGTCGCCTCCGTGGAGGTGCCCCAGTTATATCACCAATTTAGTGTTGTAAGCTCAACTGAGTCGCAACGCTAACAGAAAACTAATTTTGCCATGGTTTATATTATCTGGCATATATAAACGTATTTTCTCTTAATTTATCAAAGCTTCAATATATTTTACAGAGAAGCTCTGCTTTCACGAATTTGGGGGCCTTAAGTCGCGTTTATTTTATTCGGAAGCTGTCGCCCCGTGTAACAGCATTCCGTAGCCCTTTAGCTTAGTGTAATAGAATGCAATAAAATCATTTATATTTTCCTATCCTTATGGTAGATACCAAAGTAGAAAGATACTACGAACACCCCTTTACCCCGCCGATCCCTGAGACATGCGCGTGGAAAGAGCAACTGAAATTGGCAGCTGTCATGTTTACATTCCGGTACATAAAATGCCATTTAATGGGAACAATAGCCAGCTCAGCACAAGGATGCCCAAAACGTACTGGTGATCGAATCACGCGCTTTGCAGGGACAACCTTCAGTTCTGCAGCTGGGCTACCCGGTTACTACATCATCGAGCCAAATCAGTAAATTCACATTCTGATGCATGAAATTATCGTAGATGGTAGCGCGCATCGAAGACATGCAAGCACAGAAATCTGCTTTAAGTACCGGTTTCCAGGCCCTTCCTACCTGGTCGAGTACCCTCTGATGTCACGTTAACGAGCAACTGTGCGTCAGATAACCGCATTACTGTCTGGTAGAAGGAAAATGATCACCAATGAGCGCAACAACAGAGAGTTATAGCATACTGTTGCCATGCTTACGTCCCCATTTACAGTAGAGAGTTATAGGATATCGTTTGCGTGTTTGCGTTACCGTCTTACAGGACGCCAGACTTTCCGGTTAGCCCTGCACACGCTAGAAGACGTTTTAGGATATATCGTCTCTCCCGCAACAAGTAACCGTAAGGCGAAAACAAGTGATGATGATGCCAGATGCCCCAGCATTAATCAGAAACAAAAATACGCATGGATTGCAAGCATTTCTTCGCAGTGAGATCCTACATGCTTTTTAATCATCTTTTTCTCTTCGTATAAAGACGTGCACAATACTTTTCTGCCACCGTGCTTCAATCGGCTTTAAAAATACAAGCACCGGTAGACAAGTCTACTACACAGGACGCACTAAGCTTGAGTACGGTGCGGTTGCTGCGTTGTAAACGCTGTAATATACGCGGCTACATCTACTGTTCACCGCGCGAAGCGTCGCTTCTTTGGATGTTTGGATGCATGATTTGTATGTAAAAGTAGTGGCGCCATCTGGTGACAGTAAATCGAAGCGCTCGAACTCTGGACTGGAGAAATTTTCTTTTTCTGAATTTAGTGGTGAATATAACAAGCATTACAGGATTTTTTTCTTGAACGGAGGAAACTATTAAAAAAAAAAGAGGAAAATGTTCAAGCTGGCACGAAAACTACAGTGTTGTCGTTGCTACTTTGGTTATGTACGCGGATAGGTAGGCTTGACTGGTCCAAAATCGCTGAATTATCTCGACAACACGGGCTGGTTGTCACTTAAACCTGGACGTATGAGTGAGAGTACGCGTATTAGGAGCGAATGCTTCCATTTCGAGCGGGAAATGACGCCGTAGAATGCGGCGGCGATGTTTATTTTTTTGCGAAGCGGCCGTGCATGGCGGCGCCTTGTTTGTTTACGAGCGAACGCTACCTCTCTCTACAAAGCTAAAAGAGATTCCGTAAAATGCGCCCAAGCTTCAGAACACAAGAAGCTTGATCTGCTTGGGAACGTGTTACTGCGTTGCAAATCATGTTAGAAACCCTGCTGCGACACTTGTTTGCCGTGTGCCGCGCCGCTTCTTTGGATGTTTGATTACATGTCAGAATCGTCTTCTCTTGGGCTTGTTGGTTTTTCATGCTGTAGGTGTTCGCAGCGCATACGAAACACGGACGGACAGAAAAGGGAACGAAACACAGCGCTGACTTTCAACTGAGCTTTATTGGAAAAATAAGCGACTTTTATACAAACATTTTTAACATGTGACTCAGAAGATGTCAAAATTATTTTTCTTCGCTTATTTTTCCAATAAAGCTCAGCTGAAAGTCAGCGCTGTGTTTCGTTCCCTTTTCTGTCCGTCCAACTTTCGTATGCGCTCCAAGCACCTACAGCTTGATTACATGGTTTAGATGTGAGCGCAGTGGTGCCATCTAGTGACAGTAAGTCAAAGCGCATACCCTGGGGCGGAGAAACTTTTTTCTGCATTTAGTCATAAATATGAGAAAAATCACCAAGATAGTCTTGTTTTTTCAAGGAAGAAAACTATGAAAATAGAGGAAAAAGTTAAAGCTGGCACAAAAACTACAGTGTTGTCGTTGCTGTTTTCGGAAACCACACGGCATATAGGTAGGCTTAACTGCTCGAAAATTGCTCAGTTATCTCAAAAACATCGGCTAGTCACTTAAACTCCTACGTATGAGCGAGAATATGCTAATTAAGAGCGAATGGCTGCAGTTAAAGCCGGAGATGGCGCCGTAGAATGCGGCGGCGATGCTGTCTTAGGCCCGAAGCGGCAGTGCAGGGCGCCGCCATGTTTGTTTACAAGCGAACGCAAACTCTCCGCACAACGCTGAAAGAGATTCCGCAAAGTGCTAGCGCCCCGGTAATGGGCGCGCATGCACAGCAGTCGCGAGCCGAGTCCCGTAAATGGTAACGTAAGCACGGTAAAAATATGCTATAACTCTCTAACGACAGAAGCGAGCACGTAATCACTCGTTCTACGAGCGGCGCTATCGCCACCCCTAGTCCATCTGCACGCAGCACCGACCGCTGGCGACTGGTGTCGAGAGTAGGGGCGCGACCACACCCTGCGTGCGAGGGTCAGGGATTAGGCCTATAAAAAGGGTCGGAGTCACAGAATGTTCACTCCAGTGCTTTCTGGTGACTGCAGCGGCAAGTGAAGAATGGCTCCTACTCTTTCGAAGCTGTTGCACCAGACGAAAAAGAAGCTCCGCAAGGTGAAGAAGGACCCGGCCCGCATCGACCTGCATCGCCTCGTGCTGCTTACCACGACGCGAAAGAGGATACGCGTCCTGAAGGCAGAATGGAATTTGCAAGAGGCTGCGGTTCAAAGGCTCGGAGCCAACCGGTTCGGTCCTGTGGGAAGAGCTTGATGAACTTATGCTTGGCCCCGACTTCTTCGCCTGACATTTAGGCCTCGGAACCTTCGAAGCAACACAACGGCCCTTGTCAGGGCCACCTACGTGATGCATTGGCGGAGCTTCGCATGCCCCATCCATAGCCCAGTTTCCTCTCAATCGACGACTTGTGGGTTTCGTAGATGTTTTTACAGTAGTGGCTGTAAGCACTTCGGTAGTCGTTGTTTGTAAGTGACCTAGAAGGGTTGGATTTGACAGAATCGTTTTGATTATTTCGCTGAACTGGACAGTGGAACTAACCCAACCGGAAGCATGTAAGTTTTAGTTGTATTTGCGATGTTTTTCGCTAAACTGAAGTTGCTTGCAGGGGCTCCCCCTGCGTTGTCTGTAAGGCCATATTCCCAGCTCAGACTTTATTCCATTCAACGGCACTTCCAATATTTGAGCTTCACAGACATGTTTCATGTTTTAATCTTGGTACTAATGTTGGTGAGGCTTGTATTGAGGTGTATCTCTTGTTTACCACTTTAGAAGGCTGCTTACTCTGCAACCCCCCTTACAAAATGCCCCTATGGGGCCTATAAGGTATTTTAAATAAAAAATAAATAAATAAGCATAGTAATGCGATATGCCTCTATACCATTGTTACATATGCTTTGAGTTTTTACGTTGCAGTCGTTGCCTTCCTTCTACCAAACAACGAAGGCTATTTTTTTTCTTATTAAGAAATACAACAGAAAACGTTGTCAATGTTTAGGAGTGGAGTGCAAGCTAGGTTCCAATGGTTTTTCAAAAATAAGGTAGGTATGCCAGCGGCGTCAATCTAGGTACTTTGAGATTAGGTGACCCCATCAGCTAGCTGGACTGAACGCCCCTCATGCGAGGAGGGTGGTCAAATCACCGGTGTTTAAAGGGTTTACGAACGGAACGTTTGGTTGCATTCGTTTGAGAACGTTATTTTTCTACTTTGAAAATGGGGTCGTTCTATCCAGGGGAGGCTTTTACCGGGACCGAGGACACACAACGAGTAAAAGCTGGCCTGAGTTCGTAGGGTGCCGTGCTATAATCTCGAAGAGCTCACTCTAATCTAAAATGGAGAGATTATAAGCCAGAAAAATAAAACAAGAAATAAAATACAGGTGTCGCTTTTGTCGAATTATTTCGCAAGTAAAACGCGGGCGCCGACACCAACTTCTATGGGGATAAGCTGCTAATGACGTCGCCTGAAAAACGGTGACAAGCCTTCTTTTTCGGCACGGACGTCAAAAGTTCGAACCATCTGGAAGAAGGACTTTTTTAAACCAATTTTCTTGGCTATACATGCGCCTTTCTTTTTCTGGCGGGCAGATCACTAACATAGCCAGCGTGAGCCAGACCATATATTTTAATGCAGGAATGCCTTTTTTTGCGTGATTTTTAGCTCTTTGTCAGCACATTTTTGTACCTTCGTCGGTGCAAACCACATCGAAAGATATAGGTTTTCGTGGGAATCATCTCCACGAAAAATTTCACTCTTTAAAATTTCGCGTGATGTAGGGAGCCCCTGTAGAAATCCATTACGGGTGCCCAAGAGATCATCCGTCACGCATGCTCGCCTAGTGTTGTGCTGGGCTACTCTCCCTGAAGAAATGTATTGAAAATATTTCTGCCAGTGTGCCCCGTTGGGCAAAAAAGATTCCAATGCATTGCATGTTGTGAACACTGGAGCGAATATAAGTAGGGCACTGTCAGCCAGCGCATACAACCCCTCTGTGAACAGGCATCGCAGGTGTGTTAGAAACCGCGGGACGCAAACGGGGCTGGCCTTGGTTTACTTACGGCGCGAAGCATCAGGTGCTACACGCACTGAAGCAGTTCTGACCGCTCCGCAAAAGGCAGCAGGGAATGGCCCGAAAAAAATTTTCGGCTTCTGGCCGATTCACTGGTAGTCGCTGACACCAATATTTGAAGGTTTCGCAGTGTATACTCAGACGCGCTTTCCCTGATACCACTCGAGAACGAAGCAGCAGCTGATCTTAAAGGGAGACTTCCCAGCCAATGGCGTGGGCCGATTTCCATGACACTGTGGCTAATTCGATTAAACCCTCGGTATTCCCCATTCATGCAGAACCCACTGCGATTTCACGCTAGCAGGCCCAAAGGAATTGCTCACGGCGGAGATGGAGAGTGTTTGTCAAAGGAGATAATCCATCGAGGGTATTGCCTTGAGGGGCATTTTGCGCTTCGTTCTCTAGTTGTATACGGCTATAGTACAGACATTCCAAGTTTCCGTACAATGAGGTGTCTGACTGCCTCGTATGGGGACAACAAATCAAAAATACAAAGTAACAACGATGGATTGCAGTACGCATTACAGCCCTGCTAATTTGTTTAGGCGGGACACTGCAATGATTTTGACTGACGTAGAACATTAATAAGACTTCACAAAAAAAATTCTCGGCAGCGATCCTTTAACAGCGACGTAGCTCTTTCCGTACCTTGGCCATTAAACTCCTCGCCTGGGTATACGCCATGTTTACTGAGGTATACAACGACTGTCGCTATACACAACTGGACCATTATCACTGTCGCCTGCACAGAGTAGGGAGTTGAAATAATCGTTTTTAAGAACGTTTTTAAGAGGCACTGCCTCGTGCGGTGCAGCGTCGTTTTGCATTTGCCGCAGTTTTTTTTTTTCCGGGAAATTTTTCCCCCTGCTGATTTACCGCTGTTCTGACGACTGCCGTCCTATTGAGTGCTGGTCCCGTGCTGTCTGGCAGCCGTGCGACTGCGGCCAGCTCAGTTGGCAAGCAGGTCCGGCTTCTCATAATCCCACTAGCCACCCGTATCCTGCTGAGAGATTCTTGGCCGCGTCTGGAGAATTATCGCGACTGGCTCTTCCAGAGCATTGCTCGCATTTTCACGAGTGTCATGCACGAGAAATTGAATGCACTACTACTGCCGCATTCATGAAAACTCGCCTCCAGACAAAATTCCGAGTTCCAGGAAGTCTCTCACACAAAACCATACGAGAGACGGTTTGGCAACCGATAAACCTGTTTCCAGCTCCTCCTGGCACATCTCAAACACCTCTACTTTCATGCGTGGAAGAACAGATGACATCGTGTCGCGGTTGGATTTAGACACCAGGCGTGGAACATAATTCAAATCCTTGATAAAAATGCTGCGATCTATGTACACAAAAAGTTCACATTCGAGTTACTTCGCACTTCGACACTTTCGCAAGTTTGAGATCTCCGACTTGTCCACAGCGGAAGGCTACTTAAGCGTAAAAATGCCTAATGACCATAGTAGGTGAGGATCTAGGATTGCAGCTCTCAGCTTTTGCGCAGCAATCTACAAGATATCCGGATAGGTTGCGGAATGAGGGCGAACACTGAATTTTAAACGCTCCCTTTTAAGCATGAAATGCTTTTTGCTCCCGTTGTCGGCAGTGTGGTGACGTCTCGCCGAGACAGAGAGCCAACAACCGGGCACTGAATTCCACTCATCCGGGCACTGAAACGAGAGCATCCGAGCGCCGTACGATATTTAACGACACTCTCTAAGCCCTCCTATAGGACCGGCATTCAAGCGCCGGTAGCTTCGCGCCGAACGGGTGGTGGCCTTCCTGGACTGCTTGGCAGCGCTACAACACGCTGTCACATTCCACTCCTAAAGGCCAAGCTTAAGCGTCATTAAATAACAGGTAATTAGTATTTGTCCTTAATCAGTAATTAGTTGCTAATTAGTAATTTGTCATTACTTCGTCAACAATTATGTGTTACGTAATCCACTGGTGACGTCACCAGTGTCACATAGGCAAAGTGATGCGGAAAACCCTTTCGCCTCTATGCACTTTAGATAGTTTCGAACGCGCTGCATATACATTCTTCTCAGGGCTGCATCTTGCCGTGCTTGTGGTGTGGTGAACACTAGACCCATTTCAATATTTTGACTAGTACCATTTACTACCAATGTGTTATGCCCGTAAACATTTCATGCTTACTTTGGTCTCGGTTACGGGAGAGGCAAAGAATATTTTACTCAGCTCGCCAGATATCTTGCTGCCTAAGCTAATAGATTCCGCAGTGGTTTTTTACACACCCTGTAGAAGACTGTTAGCGAGAATATTTCAATAATCACATGCAATCGTTTTTGTTTATTTTGATTTTAGATACCGTGACAAGCAACACCGATGGCAATTGCACATCGCCAAGTGTTGATGTATGAAGAACAAATGTAGATCCCACCTGCCAGACCCTAATCAGATATTGGACTTGTAGCTGGACTTGTTCATTGGCCCGTGACGGTTCGTTAAGTTAGTTGCGCATTGATTATTAGCACCTTTCTTGTCTACTTGTGACGTCACATCCTGTTAGTGCCCTCAGTTAGTGGTCCTGGTAGACAGAGCAGGCAGATGGATTGCACACAATTCGAGGAGGAGTGCCCGGTGAGGGGGAGCAGGGCGTGACCTTGCAAAGGTGCTAGGATGCAGAGTGTGAACCTTGTCCAGGCATAATGACAGCTAAAGAAAATAGACCTGCAAAACTGTGAAATGAAATACGGTAACTCCGTACAAAGAAATTCCGTGGGTGAGAGGGCGGAAAAATAGGGAAAATGGGCTCGATGGCTGTGCATTCCCACATAGGGAGCTGCGACAGGTGGCACGGTATGACTGACAGAGGGGACCAAAGTTGAACAGTAAACCCGAACGAAATGCCCGGAAGGAAAAAAAAGAAGAGGGAGGGGTTCAACGAAAGAGCGAAACAGTAGGTGGAGGGAGTGCGAAAGCACAGGGTTCCTGAGAAATGATAGCGGGTGGTGCCGAGCTAAAGGCAAGAATAGATAAGAATAACCGATAAGAAAATGGAGGGCAGTAAGGTGGAAGAACCGATAAGCAAGAGATATGCAGCAATGAAAAAACCCGTTCTTTTTCTCAGAACACATGCAAGACTTTTTTAAAGAATCAAGACAATGGCAGCATTTAACAGATATATTCTCTGGTACATGCTGTAGATATGTTGATTTGTGCCGCTTGAGGTTTTAAGTTTGTGCATAAGGCATGCTTACTTGTATTTTCTATCTCTTCCAGATTATAAGGCTGATTGCAGAATGAATAACTTAAGAACATGCCAGTTGCATCCACATTGATTAAAACGTTTAAAAAAAGAAACAGCGCGACCAAATACGGACACACGAAGAAACGACACACACACGAGCGCTGACTCACAACTGAAAGTTTATTCTGGTGGAAAGTCGTGTAAATAGAAAACATGAGGGAGTGGGAAACAGGGCTGCTCCAGCGATAACCGGGAATCAGCGTGGTCGCGTCACAATATCACGCAAAAACACAACAGGGAACAAGAGAAAGTCATAAGCGATGAAAAAATGGTGCAAAGGGCCGCGTAACGGTGGTCAGGGAGGTAACATTAACAAAAACCATGAAAAGGTACCCAAAAGGGCGGGGAAAGGTAAAAACTATGAAGGACACAGATGAAGATTATACAGGTGAAAAGTATGCATAAAAATATAAAAAATGTAAAAACGTAAATGTAAATGTAAAACTTTTAAAAACGTGCTCAAAAGTGGGTGTGCAACTAAAAGCAAGATAAAAGCGGTAGCAACAAGGATTCCTTGAATTAATCAGCTCTGTGCGGCGCACCAGAGACCTTAGCCGTTAGTCTACGCACCCAGAAAATCTAGCTCTTTTTTTTTTTTTTTTACAAGGAGAGGGATGGAGTACTGACGCAGTCTTGACCGGCACAATGGATCTGGAGGGCTTCAACGATTTCTCTTGTAAACCTATCTCTGGGGGCGTTGACTAACGCCTAAGGCCTCTGGTGCGCCACACACAGCCGATAAATTCACGGAATCCTCGCTGCTACCGCTTTTTCCTTGCTTTTAGTTCCACACCCGCTTTTGGGCACGTTTTTAAAACTTTTACCTCCTTCACGTTTATACATTTCTTTTTATATTTTTATGTTTTCACCTGTATTATTTTCATCTGTGTCCTTCATAGTTTTTACCTTTCCGCGTCCTTTTGGGTACTTTTTCATAGTTTTTGGTGATGTTACCTACCTGACCACCGTTACGCGGCCCTTTACACCGTCTTTTTATCGCTTATAACTTTCTTTTGTTCCCTGTTGTGTTATTGTGTCATCATGTGACGCGACCACACTGATTGCCAGTTACCGCTGGAGCAGCCCTGTTACCCACCCCCTCATGTTTTCTATTTAAGGGACTTTTCACTAGAATAAACTTTCAGTTTTGAGTCAGCGCTCGTGTGTGTGTCGTTTCTTCGTGTGTCCTTGTTTCGTCGGGCTGTTTCTTCCTTTAAATGCATTACCAACTAGCCCGAAACCTTGCTCTTCTGATTAAAACGGCTGGACACTGCCTTTTGGACGCCCTTTCTACCTGTGTCTCCACGGTGACCATTTAGTCTAGTCCTCATTGATTGTGTGGTTTCTCCAATATATCGTTTTTTACAGTAAGGGCAATAAAGCATCGGGGCAACAGCAGAAGCTGTGCAGTTAAAGGTAGTCTTTTTATCGAAGGGAAAGTCGCTTGACGTGTCGGTTTGCAAATGCTAGCACGTCTTGCATCTAGGCCTAGAACATAAGGCAATTATGGGCGGGGTTTCCTATCGAGTCTAACGTGTACTAGGATATCTCTCAGGTTTGGGCGGTGTCTGTATTCAACCATTAGTGCGTCGGCCAATGTTTTCTTGGGACGGTTGTTGCTATTTAAAATAATGTGGCACAAACCAAATAATTTTGGCACAAGGTGTTTTTGAACAGAAAAGAGCTTTTAAACGCAATTTTTTCATATAATATAAGAGTTCAGTATAACAATCATTATGTCCGCCGACGGCGGTGTTGATTTTTTTTTTTTTGCTATTAGCGTTTTCGCTAACGCCAAAATAATTCCCCATTGATTTTCTACTGCAGTCCATACAGCTCGACACAATCGAAAAAGACACGTTAAATGAAATATTTTGTTACACTTCAGAAGAATCGATCACTGCTTTCAATATTTCGGCAACAGTATCTCACAATTCTGCAATATTCAAAAATTTTGTACTTGATAATTGGAAAAGTTTCCGCAGAATATTTCTTAGGTCTAGAAGTGCGTTCGAGTATTTCGCCATAAGCGCAGGGAGCCGCCACACCCTTCCTACTTCTCGCCCTCCTCCCCCCGCACCAGGCTTTCCTCCTCGGAGTGAAAGACGTATTTAAATCCCGCCAGTGACGAACGCTTTGCCGTCTTGTCGAAAGGTTGCAAGCACTCTAGGCATGCTCTCTTCTTCACATTGTGTATTCAGTGTGCCAGACATGAATGAAATACTGTTGCCAGCGTGAGGCAAAGCTAGTCTGCTGGCATGTGTTTTTTTTTTTTATGAAAGAAATTTAAGGCATTCAAGAGGATGATACTCGGTGACTACTGTAAAATGCCGACCTTACAAAAAGAGCGGGTTTCGGCTAGAGGACCCTCGATTGCCATACAGTCACGCTCAATGACTCAGCTATTCCAACTGGCGACAGGCGGAAGGCGGTTTTCAACAGTAATGACACATCCATCCCCTTGCTGTGCTATTCATGGGCTGACACAACACCGGTCACCGTGTCAGCTGTCATTGGTGCAAACTTCAGCGTGGGTTGATGTGTCGAAATGTAACAATACAAGTTGTTTGTAGCATTGTTAAATACGCAATGAGCGATGTAAATTTTTCCAGCTTGGTAACCCTAATTAAAAACATCGTTACTTTATTGTAACGTGTGCTTAGGCCGTGGAATTTCTGGTGTTTGCATTTTGATAATTCGGCGCCTTTCGGCTCCTCGTACGGGAGACAGCTCCGAACAAGGCAACTTTGATATTGAAAAAAAAAACGAAATTTTCCCGCAAGGTTTGTGTACTTTGAGATTATTGGAGGAAGCTCTATTCGAACGCTGATATCCATGAAAATATATCTGGTGAATTTGTCTCAGTCCGTCAGGTGCAGAAATATATGAAAAAAAGATGTCATAGTAGCACCTGGTAACCTGGCCGAGCTCTCTCTAATCACCCAGAAGAAAAATGTTCACTGGAAAGAAAAAAGGATTCCGTGCAGAACTGGAACTAAGGTAGGCAGTCTTAAATGTAAGATATTGCTGTGGTACGACGTGACGTAATGGCCAGTAGTATGTCACGGGCGAACTAAAAACCCTGCACCCCCATTTTGCTTTTATATTTCTAATTTATTTATTTATATTTATGTTTTGCTTTTAACTTCGTCCCAAGTGAGTTCCGGTAAAGCCTGTTGCAGAATAGAACACAACAACTTCTTGTTGTCCTTACACAGTGCATTGTTGCCTCAAATAACCTCCCCGGCGCTCCGTAAAAATTGCGAGGACACTGGCAACTAATGTGTTGAGAGGCGTAAGCGGAGGACACTATGCCGTTCCCGTGGCTAAATCAATGCACAAATTTATTTATTTATTTATTTGCAAATACTGCAGGCCCTTCTGGGGCCCATGCAGGAAGGGATACAAAGGATACAATAAAGGGGAACAAGGTAGGTACACATATAATACAATATAATAACTCATCATTATAGCGGCATCGTGGAGGTATGATCCAATTCAGGGAAACGAAAATTATACATCTTTCGGGGAGCTTAAATGTTAATTACGCTTAATTACACATTTTTGCATCTCTGACGCTTTTGACAATTCTGTCACAATTCTCACTATGCCGTGACGACTTCCGATGGATGTTACGTCACATTGGTCTCGTGGCTATATCAGCGTGTGCCCTATTTCGAGATTTTTGCCTATAATTAAATAACTAATTATTCTACCATCATCAAACTTGGCTTCTAGGTTCATGTTTCCTCCTCTATCTGCAGCAACCATCGGTTCTTGTTTATCTTTTTTAGTTCTCGACTTAAACGCGTGTGACGCGCTTTATTAACGGACGACAGTATGAGCCATTAACGGCTTTCGCCTTAAAATTCTGCTTTCCTCACTGCCGCTCCGCGAATAAGCGTCGCGGACTCAGTGAAAGAGCGCCGCCGCTTGTGGCGCTCGTGTTGCCCTGGAGTTAGATGTGCACGGTGCCTACACCTAGTGAAGGTCAATGCGGGTAGCTGAGCTCTTGCACAAAGACATTGCTCGGCGCGGAGTTTCCGCAGGTCGGGACGGCCGAAAACGTCAGCAGATCTCCATTTAAAGGAGGACCAGGTCAGAGGGACGACTTCATGGTTACGAAACCATCGGTTGGCGACGTTCATAAGGTAGAAGGGGACGTTGCGCAGTTTAACAGAATCGTCCTATCGATTGTTACTGCTGACACGCGCGTAGTAGGCCGACATATCTTCGACGTCCTAGTCGTCGTCGCCACTGAATTGAGAAGGGTCACGCTGGCGCCGCGCCCCGGAACAATGGACGGTGGTAGGGATGGGCGGCGATGGTTCGCCCAGACTGTCTTGCATATTGGCCGGGGAGAGCAAAGTTCTGCTATGAAGTTCCAGGATGCATATTGAGACACTTCCATCAAGGGTAAAAGTAATCATTAGAAGCGTAGGTAGGCGGGCGCTGGCCGATGAGCGTCACAACGGACACACTCACAGGCGTCCCTAAGGACCACGACTCCACTTCGTGTACCTCTTTGCCGCCACTCGGTCACATTGCAAAATGCTATTACTAACGTCAGTTAAAGACGACACCGAAGACAATCGAATAAGCAACTCTTCGTCAGAAATTTGTTCCTTTAGATGCTAACAGAAGCTAAGTTAAGGAATATGTCAACTGATATTTAAGCACTGGAACGAACTCAGAAAATATTCGCTACCGGTTCAATAACCTTGTGCAAGTCGAAGAGAATAAATCTGCTGTCAAGCATGCATCATCCCTCCACAAAAAAATAAACAAAAGGCCTCACAGTTACGCTCTGGCTTCGCAACCGCTGTCCTCACCAAACTATATTTGGCACTTTTGGCCGGCACCTGTCGAACAACCGTACACGGTCAAGTGAGAGAGAACGGGTCCGCGCTTCGTCCGCGAAGCTCTGCCAATGCACCACGTGGGTGGCCCTGACAAGGGCCCTTTGTCTTGCTTGGAAAGTGCGAACAAAACTCAGTCAGCAGTGCTCCAGGCGGGAGCAGGGGCTGCTTGCTGACGAGCCGCACAGAGTTGGACCTCGTGCTCCGTCTTTTTCAGCATCTTTGTGAGCAGCAGGTAGCGATGCAGGCCCACGCTGCGCCGGTGATCGTCCGTCAGCCTTCGGAGCTTCTCCGTAGACTCAGACCACAACCACTGCAGGCAGTCACCAATGCGGGAATCCATTCTTCCGTACCAGCGCAGTCGGGAGAAGAGACAGGAATGACGCTTGCCCGTTGCGACGCTTTTTATAGGCCGCAGTATGATACTCTCTCACCGGAACCGGTTCGCGCGAACTCTCGTAATAGATCACGAACCTTATTACTTCTAAGAAGCAGACCAGCCACACCCCCGGTCTGCGCCTTGCATTCACTCACCGGAAGCTTCCACCCCGGTCAAGAAGATAAAAACATCAAGCAAGAAACTGGTTTCGAGCTCTCTTTTTTACCCCTGCCTTTTGTAATCACTGAAAAATAAACATAAAAGACCAGCGCCTTACACTTTGCACCAAGTAATTGTAAACTGCATAGCTATCACAGAAGAAGGATTAAAAATAAAATCTGCATATTGAGTGCCTGTCTTCCGCTGGCGATGTTGCAGTTTTTTTTTCGCTTGAGATACACAGTATTACCTAATGTGCAAAGCCTACTGAGCCGTAAAGTCGCGCTTGTTTTTTTTTTCTGTTAAAGTGTGTGTGACCACCGTTTAGACGGAAATTTTCAATACCCTGACTGTTGCCAGACGTCTCTGGAACACTCAGATTCAAAATTTTGAAATTCCATATTTACAACACCGGTAGCGCCGTCGCAATCTTGCTGCTCATTAACCCTTCACTGTGTCGAGTCTACTTCGAGTTGGACCATTGCTGAAGGCCATCAATGGCACGCATAGTGGCAAAAAAAAAACAAAAAAAAAACAGGAAGCAGAGCCGTTCCCCCAGCTGCTAAGTCTAAAAGCGAATGAAAAAGAAATTTTCCTTTCCTCAGAGTTATCAGAGGAAGGCGCGAAATATATCGTACATACATACATCTTTATTAACTCTCACAAGGTTACATTAGTAACAGAGGAGAGAGGACGCAAGGCAAAAAGCTGCGTTGGTGCCGCTTGAGGGTCACCCTACGCCCTCTGCCGGCGGTATCGCCTGGCAGCTAATCACAACCGCAGTGGAAGAGCGCACTCACAAGCACAATAGATAATACAGCCACAAAATATATACATTAACATTTGCATGATGTTATGCCTCTATTATCAATCGGCATTATTGAACAAAAGGAACTGCTCAAAATTATTATGTACACGAAACGCCTTTATAATCAACCGAGATACAAATCAAGTAGAAAAAAGATACACAAAGCTATATATATATGTTCTAATCATGATGTCAAAATGATGCACATTCAAACAAAGGCACACATTAAACACATGGATACTCGAGATATGCATGTCGTGGCCCCACCTGACAAGCTTTTTTATTTCTAGCTTTCGGTTTTCCGTCGTTAATGTTTTCACAAACCTCGAAGCACATTTTAGACGCCGGCGCACCAAAAGAAAAGGCATTGTTGCGTGCAAAGGGGAAGTATCGACCGCGATCGGGAGCACCAGCTCGAGAACCTGCGGCCAACGCCCCTCAAAGGAGGCACTCAAGCCAGTAGCGTCTGCGTATTAGGTGCACGCCTGGACAGGGCTGAACAGGCGAAGAGCAAATTAGGGCTAAGGATGGATGCTCTAGAAACAGAGTTACAGGTAGAGAGGGCAGAGAAGCGCAAGCTTCAAGAACAGCTTGGTCAGTTGGAGACAAAAACGGCTGACACCACCATTGGAAGCCACAATGGCGGGCATTCCAGCGCCAGCCACGTGGATGGGACTTGCACTGGCATGGACAGTGATACGCAAGTAAGGCAGACATATTCAGACAGGAACAGCAACGCACAGGTGGCAGCTGGGAAGTCGAGAGGCGATACTTGCAGGGGACGAGCTAAATCCTGGAAATAAAGTCACAGTCGCTGATAAGAGGCAGCAAGATCCGGAAGTTAAAGGGAGGGGCAGAGTACACTAGAGCTTATCGCTGTGACTCAAACATGAGGCACTGCAAAACAGCTATACTTGACCGCGCAACGGGTGATAGGCTGGTAGCAGTGGGGGAATTTCCAGGAAGGACAAAGGACGATGTTCTGAGAGAGACAAAAAGTAAAGAGCAAGGCGTAACTTCGTAGTCGTAGCGGCGGGGCTAAATGATGTCCTGAATGGCAACGCCGCACAAGTAGGGAAAAGATTAGCTGAGTGAGTTGACGGTATAAGGGCGACAGCACAGGAAGCGCAGATCGTGGTGTGCACAGTGCCGAAGGTACAAGGAAGGAATGGAGAGGTTGCTAACGACGTTGTGAATCTTAATCGAGAGATAGGGCAGTTAAGCCTCGAGACAGGCTTTGAGGTGGTAGAGATAAACAAGGAAGTGCACAGAGCAGGTTTGGGCAGAGACTTTGTACGAGATGACATCCGCTTCAGTGGAAGGGTAGGAGAAGAGATAGGCTGGCGCTTCGGAGGCCGAGCGGTAGCTTTTTTACGGGGTCCACGGTGGCTCAGGGCGTAAGGGTAGGTAGACGCGAAGTAGTAAATGTAACAATGGCGGCTGAGCCCAACAAAATGGCTGCTATGAGGCCCAGAAAGAAAACTACGAAAAAGAAATTTACCGCCAGGATCAGTTACTTGAACATGCAAGGGGGTAGAAAGAGAGCGAAATGCCTAGAAATAGAACAGTAGTTAAAGGACAAAGAAGTAGGTGTGTATGCTCTATGCGAGACACATCTGAGGTATCTAGGAGATCCACCTTTCATCGATGGCTATGTCTGGGAAGGATGCAAAAGAACAACAACGGAGAAAAAGGGAGGAGGAGTAGGTATGCTGATACATCAAGGAACAAATTGGGAAAGAATAAAATGAACTTGCGAAGAACATGTCTGGGTATCAGGTACAATTGTTGGCAAAATGACATGGCTAGGGGTAGTTTATTTAGGGACCGGGGATGAATGCAGGCAAGAAAAAGACAAACAAAAAAACAATGATCTAGTTAAGTGCCTCAATGACGATATAAATCAGTTTGGAGACGGTGTCGATATTATTCTGTTTGGAGACATGAATGGCCACATCGAGGATCTAGTTAGTCATATGGGGTTTTATGGCGCTTAAGAAACTGTGGCTATCATGCGCCAAACACAAGGTTAGATGATGTTATATTAAGTGCATAGATGTTACTTTATATTAGATTTAAAACATTGGCTTTCTTTAGAAACTTGCAAACAATTGAAAACATGATGAGTGTGTGCTCGCCTAAAAGCAATGCGGGATAAAATGGGATGTGTTCATTGTAAAATACAGCAAAAACTTTTTTTCTAACTTCTTCGAGATGCGAACATGAAATTAAAATGTTATTAACTGTGAGCTCCTCACCACACATTTCACACACAGGTTTGTCTTTTTTTTTTGTTAATATGAAGCTATGGGTGATGTGTCTGTGACCTATGCGTAAACGACATAAAATTACCTCGATCAAACGCTCTTTATGGCGGCATGATTTCCATTCTTTCAAAATGGGCTTTACAGTATGCAGTTTGTTGTTTCCTTCATTTTCCCAGGAAGCTTGCCATTTGGCTGTTGGTTTGCTATGCACTAACTTCATGTAATCCCTACGAGGCAAATTCACATGTTTTATTTCCATGGTTCTGTCTTGTGCAGCACACATGTCGGCTCTCTCAATGTCCCTATTGCCAACGTGGCTGGGAATCCAGCAGAATTTTATAACATGTTTTTGTGTTGTGACCTTTACTATATTGTGTGTGATGCTTCCTATCAGTGGCTCCGTGGCATTTTCGGAGTTTAATGCTTTAAGGACGCTCAGTGAATCTGTATAAATGATGCTGTTTTTGATGTTTTCATTTGTTATTTTCTGTACCGCAACACAAATGGCATAACACTCAGCGGAGAACACTGCAGCACATGAAATCAGACGTACTGCATTTTTATTTTTTCCTTGTATTACTGCGCTTCCTACATGAGGACGAGCTTTTGAACCATCAGTATAAAATGCAGTATAGTTCCTGTATTTTTGTCCTAGCGCTAGATATTCTTGTATTATATGGTCGTGTGGCGTACAGGTTTTCTTGAGGCGTGTTAGTGTGACGTCACACACTGTGGGAAGAGTGTACCACGGTGCTAGCGCTTCGTGTCTTGGGGCAATATTTAGTATTTTTTATTTATATTTATTATATTTTTCTATTTATATTTTTTAATTTCATTGAGTATGTTCAGAGCTTGGCATTTTTTTTCGAAGCGCAAGAGCAACGGCTTAATCGCGTGAGGCTTGTTGTTGAAGAGTATTCGGGATTGGCATTTCGTGACAATTGGGTAACAGAGATGTTTGGGTTGAGAAAGGATTTTGAGGATGTGTGTACAAGTTAGTGCAGTTCTTCGATCTTCTAAGGAAGGTTCATTGTGTTAGTTTCCACATATACGCTTGGTATTGGGGAAATACTGTAAGCACCGGAAGACAACCTTAAGCCAAGATTGTGGACAGCATCCAGTCGTTTTATGTAGGACAGTCTTGCTGAACCATATACTATGGACCCATAGTCTAACTTAGAGCGAACGAGAGAACGACATATATGTAACAGGCATGCCCTATCAGCCCCCCGCGATTTCTTGACAGTTTGTTCAGTACATTGAGGGCCTGGGAAGCTTTTTTCTTTAAGCTGTTTATATGTGGCAAGAAAGTGAGCTTTTTGTCGAAAGTTATCCCTAGAAAAATTTGCGCTTGTTTGACAGGTAATGGGGCTTGGTTTAGATGTACTGTGGGGTCGGCCTGTAGGCCTCGTCTCAAAGAGAACACAATCGCTACTGTTTTCTGAGGGGAAAATCTAAATCCGTTTCCATCTGCCCAGGTAGCCAGTTTATTTATTGTTATTTGTATCTGTCGCTCACAGGTAGGTATGCTGGAAGACGTGCATGCTATTTGGAGGTCGTCTACATAAACATGTACATTATGGATTTTGCGATTAATTTTCCTATGGAGTTCATTTTGATGATGTATAAGGTCGTGCTGAGGATGCACCCCTGAGGTACGCCACTTTCTCGAATAAAAGTGTTGGAGAAGGTTGTGCCTAGGCGGACTCTCAACGTGCGGTTGGTTAGGAAGTCGCTCAAACCGCCTAGCATCCTGCCGGGGATACCTAGCTCTGCTAGGTCACGGAGGATACCGAACCGCCACGTGGTATCGTAAGCCTTCTCCAGGTCGAAGAAGACCCCGATACAGTGTTGGTTGTGGAAGAACGCTTCCCGGATGGTGTTCTCAAAGCGAACAAGGTGATCGGTTGTGGAACATGTCTTTTTAAACCCGCACTGGTGTTTATCTAAAAGTTGCCGGGACTGAAGTATGAAGGTTAGTCTGATGTTTAGAATGGTTTCGAATGATTTTGCTATAGAGCTAGTGAGTGCTATTGGCCTGTAACTGGCGGCACTAGTTGGTGGTTTTCCAGGTTTTAGGAAGGGTACTATGATTGCTTCTTTCCATGCTTGGGGGATTTCTCCACTCATCCATATTTTATTGACCAAATATAGGAGAGCCTCTATGACAGTCTCAGAGAGGTCAGCAAGCATGGCATAATGTATATTGTTTGGGCCTGGTGCTGTCTTTTTACCAGATGTTAGTACTGTGTTTAGTTCCTGTATTGTAATAAGCTGATTGTAGTCTTCATGTATGCATGTTCTGAAGGGAAGTTTTTGTTTTTATACTATTGTTTTGTGCTTTTGAAATGTGTGTGAGTGGTTGGATGAGCTTGAAACTGTGGAAAAATGCCCACCCAATATGTTGGCCTGCTCTTCTAATGTTGTTTGAGTACCGGGTGGTGTTAGCATTGGAAATGTAAACGGAGTAAAATTTCCTGTGAATTTCCGCACCTGCTCCCACATTTTCTTTGATGATATTGAGCTGTTTATTGAGGACATGTTATGAGCTGTTATGAGGACAGGGGGGTTACTCTGCAACCCCCTTTACAAAATGCCCGTACGGGGCCTGCAAGGTATTTTAAATAAAAAATAAATAATTAAGCATAGGAATGTGATTCGCCTGTATACCATTGTTACATATGTTTTGAGTTTTTACGTTGCAGTCGTTGCCTTCCTTCAACCAAACAACGAATCCTATTTTTTTTCTTATTAAGAAATACAACAGAAAACGTTGTCAATGTTTAGGAGTGGAGTGCAAGCTAGGTTCCAATGGTTTTTCAAAAATAAGGTAGGTATCCCAGCGGCGTCAATTTAGGTACTTTGAGATTAGGTGACCCCATCAGCTAGCTGGACTGAACCCCCCTCATGCGAGGAGGGTGGTCAAATCACCGGTGTTTAAAGGGTTTACGAACGGAACGTTTTGTTGCATCCGTTTGAGAACGTTATTTTTCTACTTTGAAAATGGGGCCCTTCTATCGAGGGGACGCTCTTTCCGGGACCGAGGACACACAACGAGTAAAAGCTGCCCTGAGTTGGTAGGGTGCCGTGCCATAATCTCGAAGAGCTTACTGTAATCTAAATTGGAGAGATTGTAAGCCAGAAAAAAAAACAAGAAATAAAATACAGGTGTCGCCTTTGTCGAATTATTTCGCAAGTAAAACGCGGGCGCCGACACCAACTCCTATGGGGATAAGCTACTAATGGTGTCGCCTGAAAAACGGTGACAAGCCTTCCTTTTCGGCACGGACGTCAAAAGGTCGAACCATGTGGCAGAAGGACTTTTTTAAACCAATTTTCTTGGCTATACATGCGCCTTTTTTTTTTCTGGCGGACAGATCACTAACATAGCCAGCGTGAGCCAGACCATATATTTTAATGCAGGAATGTCTTTTCTTGCGTGATTTTTAGCTCTTTGTCTGCACATTTTTGTACCTTCGTCGGCGCAAACCACATCGAAAGATATAGGTTTTCGTGGGAATCATCTCCACGAGAAATTTCACTCTTTAAAATTTCGCGGGATGTAGGGAGCCCCTGTAGAAATCCATTACGGGTTCCCAAGAGATCATCCGTCACGCATGCTCGCCTAGTGTTGTGCTGGGCTACTCGCCCTGAAGAAATGTATTGAAAATATTTCTGCCAGTGTGCCCCGTTGGGCAAAGAAGATTCCAATGCATTGCATGTTGTGAACACTGGAGCGAATATAAGTAGGGCACTGTCAACCAGCGTATACAACCCCTCTGTGAACAGGCATCGCAGGTGTGTTAGAAACCGCAGGACGCAAACGGGGCGGGCCTTCGTTTACTGACGGCGCGATGCATCAGGTGCTACACGCACTGAAGCAGTTCTGACCGCGCCGCAAAGGGCAGCAGGGAATGGCCCGAAAAAAATTTTCGGTTTCTGTCCGATTCACTGGTAGTCGCTGACACCAGTATTTGAAGGTTTCGCAGTGTATCCTCAGACGCGCTTTCCCTGATACCACTCGAGAACGAAGCAGCAGCTGACCTTCAGGGGGACTTCCCAGCCAATGGCGTCGGCCGATCTCCATGACACCGTGGCTAATTAGATTAAACCCTCGGTATTCCCCATTCATGCAGAACCCACTGCGATTTCACGCTAGCAGGCCCAAAGGAATTGCTCACGTCGGGGAGGGAGAGAGTTTGTCAAGGAAGATACTCCATCGAGGGTATTGGCTTGAGGGGCATTTTGCGCTTCGTTCTCTAGTTGTATACGGCTATAGTACAGACATTCCAAGTTTCCGTACAATGGGGTGTCTGACTGCCTGGTATGGGGACAACAAATCAAAAATACAAAGTAACAACGATGGATTGCAGTACGCATTACAGCCCTGCTAATTTCTTTAGGCGGGACACTGCAATGATTTTGACTGACGTAGAACATTAATAAGACTTCACAAAAAAATTCTCGGCAGCGATCCTTTAACAGCCAGGTAGCTCTTTCCGTACCTTGGCCATTAAACTCCTCGCCTGGGTATACGCCATGTTTACTGAGGTATACAACGACTGCCGCTATACACAACTGGACCATTATCACTGTCCCCTGCACAGAGTAGGGAGTTGAAATAAACGTTTTTAAGAACGTTTTTAAGAGGCACTGCATCATGCAGTGCAACGTCGTTTTGTATTTGCCGCAGTTTTTTTTTTTCCGGGAAATTTTTCCCCCTGCTGTTTTACCGCTGTTCTGACGACTGCCGTCCTATTGAGTGCTGGTCCCGTGCTGTCTGGCAGCCGTGCGACTGCGGCCAGCTGAGGTGGCAAGCAGGCCCGGCTTCTCACAATCCCACTAGCCACCCCTATCCTGCTGACATAGATTCTTGGCCGCGTCTGGGGGATTATGGCGACTGGCTCTTCCAGAGCATTGCTCGCATTTTCACGAGTGTCATGCACGACAAATTGAATGCACTACAACTGCCGCATTCATGAAAACTCGCCTCCAGAAAAAATTCCGAGTACCAGGAAGCCTCTCACACAAAACCATACGAGGGACGGTTTGGCTACCGATAAACTTGTTTCCAGCTCCTCCTGGCACATCTAAAACACCTCTACTTTCATGCCTGGAAGAACAGATGGCATCGTGTCGCGGTTGGATTTAAGCATCAGGCGTGGAACATAATTCAAATCCTTGACAAAAATGCGGCGATCTCTGTGCACAAAAAGTTCAAATTCGAGTTACTTCGCACTTCGACACTTTCGCAAGTTTGAGATCTCCGACTTGTCCACAGCGGAAGTCTACTTAAGCGTAAAAATGCCTAATGAGCATAGTAGGTGAGGATCTATGATTGCAGCTCTCAGCTTTTGCGCAGCAATCTACAAGATATCCGGATAGGTTGCGGAATGAGGGCGAACACTGAATTTTAAACGCCCCCTTTTAAGCATGAAATGTTTTTAGCTCCCGTTGTCGGCAGTGTGGTGACGTCTCGCCGAGACAGAGAGCCAACAACCGGGCACTGAATTCCACTCATCCGGGCACTGAAACGAGAGCATCCGAGCGCCGTACGATATTTAACGACACTCTCTAAGCCCTCCTATAGGACCGGCATGCAAGCGCCGGTAGCTGCCACATCCTGTTAGTCCGCTCATTTAGTGGTCCTGGTAGACAGAGCAGGCAGATGGATTGCACACAATTCGAGGAGGAGTGCCCGGTGAGGGGGAGCCGGGCGTGACCTTGCAAAGGTGCTAGGATGCAGAGTGTGAACCTTGTCCAGGCATAATGAGAGCTAAACAGAATAGACCTGCAAAACTGTGAAATAAATTACGGTAACTCCATAGAATGGAATCCCGGGGGTGGGAGGGCGGAAAAAAAAATTCGCTGTGGCTTAGCTTGGCTAAGCCCGGTAATTGCGAAAGCAATATCCGTACCTATGCCATGGTTCAGCTGGTAGTGTAGCTGGTGGTGGTGCTTGTGGTTTGACTTCCGGCGATGCATCGGTTATGCAATCCAATCCATTATAATCTAATCGAATCCAATCCAATCCAGTCCAGTCAGGCCGCCGTTCATATGCACCGCCGTCGCACACGGACGGCGCGAGATGGTCGCCCAGCTCTTTGGCGTGACGTCACAACACCTGTGGCGCTCCTGGCGGAGAGAGCGGGAGTTAGGCTGGTGTTCATGTGCACCGCCGTCGCACACGGACGGCGCGAGATGGTCGCCCAGCTCTTCGGCGTGACGTCACAACAGCTGTGGCGCTCCTGCCGGAGAGAGCGGGAGTTAGGTCGCCCAGCTCTTCGGCGTGACTTTACAACACCTGTGGCGCTCCTGGCGGAGAGAGCGGGAGTTAGGTCGCTCAGCTCTTCGGCGTGACGTCACAACACCTGTGGCGCTCCTGGCGGAGAGAGCGGGAGTTAGGCCGCCGTTCATGTGCACCGCCGTCGCACACGGACGGCGCGAGATGGTCGCCCAGCTCTTCGGCGTGACGTCACACACAGGTCATGCGAAAGGTCATTCCATGTGCACAGCCATCGCACCGCAAAGGCTTGAAAGTGAATGTAGTATTGCTTTCGCAATAATAGAGAAAATGGGCTAGATGGCTGTGCATCCCCAAATAGGGAGCTGCGGTAGGTGGCACGGTAGGACTGACAGAGCGGACGAAAGTAGAGCAGTAAGCCCGAACTAAATACCCGGAAGGAAAGAGAAAAAAGAGGGAGGGGTTCAATGAACGACCGAAACAGTAGGTGGAGGGTTTGTCTAATGTTTAGGGGAATCCCCCAAGGGGGAGTTGATTTGTAATAAGGGAGTACTCCCTTATTACAAATCTACTCCATCTTGGGGGATTCCCCTTAACATTTGACCAAGACTGTTCCCAGTTCGAGTTATTGATCAATTCGCTCTCGCCCTACCATATGCTTGCCGTCCCGGTTAGCTCAATTGGTAGAGCGACTGCTCCGGTGTAGCGGTAGTCCCGGGTTCTAACCCCGGACCAGGACGAAGTTTTCTTTAACTGCGAAGTTTCTGAGAAAGCTGTATACCTTTCCTTTGTAGCCGTATGGCTGCGCTTGGGTGGACATCAATGAGTAATTACTCCCTTATTAGTAGGTGGACGGAGTGGGAAAGCACAGGGTTCCTGAGAAATGATAGTAGGTGGTGCCGAGCTAAAGGCAAGAATAGATAAGAATAACCGATAAGAAAAGGTAGGGCAGGAAGGTGGAAGAACCGATAAGCAAGAGATATGCAGCAATGAAAAAACCCGTTCTTTTTCTCAGAACACATGCAAGACTTATTTAAAGAATCAAGACAGTGGCAGCATTTACCAGAGATATTCTCTGGTACATGCTGTAGATATGTTGATTTCTGCCGTGTGAGGTTTTAAGTTTGTGCATAAGGAATCCTTACTTGTTTTTATGCGAAGCATATTGCTAGAGCTGCTACTCACGCCGTCGCCGTGGGACCCCTAGCCGTGACACCACGTGACACCGTGACGTCACACCACGTGACATCGGATGAGAGAGCCGGCCTCCACCTCGCGCCGTCGCCGTGGGACCCCTAGCCGTCCCCCCACGTGACACCGTGACGTCACACTACGTGACATCGGATGAGAGAGCCGGCCTCCACCTCGCGCTGTCGCCGTGGGACCCCTAGCCGTCACACCCACGCATTCCGGCGCATTTCGAACGCGCGTTCACTCTCGGTGTAGTTGAAACGCTCGCTCAACCGGGCAGGCAGACGCGACTTCCCTGGCAATCCAGGCGCTCACCCAACGCGCGTCTCGGGGTTAGTCGGCGTTCCGCTGTAGCCATGCCGTTGTCTTCCCCCACGACGAAGGCTTCTAGTGGTTGTATTAAAATGACCAAGTATTCAACCAAGGAAAGCCATGTATTACCAAGCCTAGCCACTAATATGCTTCGCATTCCCCACGCTTAGCCAAGCTGAGCCTCAGCAATTTTTTATATCGCTTCCAGATTAAAAGGCAGATTGTAGAATGAGTAACTTAAGATAATGCCATTTGTGTACACATTGATTAAAACGGCTGGACACTTCCTTTTGGACGCCCTTTCTAGCTGTGCCTGCGCGGGGACCATTTAGTCTAGTTCTCATTGATTGTGCAGTTTCTCCAATATATCGTTTTTGACAGTAAGGGCAATTAAGCATCTGGGTAACAGTACACGCTGTGCAGGTAAAGGTAGTCTTTTTATCGAAGGGAAAGTTGCTTGTTGTGCCTCTAACAATAGTGTCGGTTTGCAAATGCTAGCACGTCTTGCATCTAGGCCTAGAACATAAGCAATTATGGGCGGGGTTTCTTATCGCGTCTAACGTGTACTAGGATATCTCTCAGGTTTGGGCGGTGTCTGTATGCAGCCATTAGTGCGTCGGCCAATGTTTTCTTGGGACGGTTGTTGCTATTTCAAATAATGCGGCACAAACCCAAGAATTTCGGCACAAAGTATTTTTGAACGCAAAAGAGCTTATAAACGAAATTTTTTTATATAATATAAGAGTTCATTCTAACAATCATTATGTCCGCCGACGGCGGTGTTGATTTTTTATTTGCTATTAGCGTTTTCGCTAACGCCAAAATAATTCCCCATTGATTTTCTACTGCAGTCTATACAGCTCGACACAATCGAAAAAGACACGTTAAATGAAATATTTTGTTACACTTCAGAAGAATGGATCACTGCCTTGAATATTTCCGCAACAATATGTCACAATTCTGCAATATTCAAATATTTTGTACTGGAATATTGGACAAGTTTCCGCCGAATATTGCTTACGTCTCGAAGTGCGTTCGAGTATTTCGCCATAAGCGCAGGGAGCCGCCACACCCTTCCTACTTCTCGCCCTCCTCCCCCCGCACCAGGCTTTCCTCCTCGGAGTGAAAGACGTATTTAAACCCCGCTTGTGACGAACGCTTTGCCGTCTTGTCGAAAGGTTGCAAGCACTCTAGGCATGCTCTCTTCTTCACATTGTATATTCAGTGTGCCTGACATGAATGAAATACTGTGGCCAGCGTGAAGCCAACCAGTCTGCTGGCATGTTTTGTTGTTTTTTTATGAAAGAAATATCAGTCATTTCAGAGGATGATAGGCTGCGACTACTGTAAAATTCCGACCTTACAAAAAGAGCGGGTTTCGGCTAGAGGATCCTCGATTGCCATACAGTCACGCTCAATGACTCAACTATTCCAATTGGCGACAGGTGGAAGACAGTTTGCAACAGTAATGACACATCCATCCCCTTGCTGTGCTATTCGTGGGCTGACGCAACACCGGTCACCGTGTCAGCTGGCATTGGGGCAAACTTCAGCGTGGGTTGATGTGTCAAAATGTAACAATACAAGTTGTTGGCGGCATTGTTAGCTATGCGATGTAAATCTTTCCAACTGGGTAACCCTAGGTGAAAACATCGTTACTTTATTGTAACGTGTGTTTAGGCCGTGGAATTTCTGGTGTTTCGATTTTTGATAATTCGGCGCCTTTCGGCTCGTCGTACGGGAGACAGCGCCGAACACCGCAACTTTGATACTGAAAAAAAAACGAAATTTTCCCGCAAGGTTTGCGTACTTTGAGTTTATTGGAGGAAGCTGTATTCGAACGCTGATATCCATGAAAATATATCTGGTGAATATGTCTCAGTCCGTCAGATGCACAAATATATGAAAAAAAAATGTCATAGTAGCACCTGAGAACCTGGCCGAGCTCTCCCTAAGCACCCAGAAGAGCAACGTTCACTGGAAAGAAAAAAGGATTCCGTGCAGAACTGGAACTAAGGTAGGCAGTCTTAAATGTAAGATATTACTGTGGTACGACGTGACGTAATGGCCAGTAGTATGTCACGGGCGAACTAAAAACCGTGCACCCCCATTTTGCTTTTATATTTCTTATTTATTTAGTTATATTTATCTTTTGCTTTTAACTACGTCCAAAGTGAGTTCCGGTAATGGCTGTTGCAGAATACAACACAACAATTTCTTGTTGTCCTTACACAGGGCATTGTTGCCTCAAATAACCTCCCCGGCGCTCCGTAAAAATTGCGAGGACACTTTGGCAACTAATCTGTTGAGAGGCGTAAGCCGAGGGCACTATGCCGTTCCCGTGGCTAAATCAATGCACAAATTTATTTATTTATTTATTTATTTGCAAATACTGCAGACCCTTCTGGGGCCCATGCAGGAAGGGATACAAAGGATACAATACAGGGGAACAAGTTAGGTACAAATATAATATAAAATAAGAACTCCTCATTATAGCGGCATCGTGGTGGTAATGATCGAATTCAGGGAAACGAAAATTATACCTCTTTCAGAGATCTTAAGTGTTAATTAGCTTAATTATACATTTTTCCATCTCTGATGTTTTTGACAATTCTGTCACAATTTTCACTATGCCGTGACGACTTCCGATGGAAGTTACGTCACACTGGTCTCGTGGCTATATCAGCGTGTGCCCTATTTCAACGTTTTCGCCCATAATTAAATAACTAATTCTATCATGAAGAAACTTGGCTTCAAGGTTCATTTTTCCTCCTCTATCTGCAGGAACCATCGGTTCTTGTTTATCTTCTTTAGTTCTCGACTTAAACGCGTGTAACACGCTTTATTAACGGACGACAGTACGAGCCATTAAAGGCTTTCGCCTTAAAATTCTGCTTTCCTCACTGCCGCCCGGGCGAATGAGCGTCGCCGACTGAGTGAAAGAGCGCCACCGCTTGTGGCGCTCGTGTTGCCCTGGAGTTAGATGTGCACGGTGCCCACACCTAGTGAAGGTCAATGCCGGCAGCTGAGCTCTAGCACGAAGATACTGCTCGGCGTGGACTTTCCGCACGTCGGGACGGCCGGAAACGTCAGCAGATATCGATCTCGAGGACCAGGTCGGAGGATCGACTTCATGGTTACGAAACCATAAGTTGGCGACGGCCATGAGGTAGAAGGGGTCGTTGCGCAGTTTAACAGAATCGTCCTATCGATTGTAACTGCTGACACGCGCGTAGTAGGCCGACATATCGTCGACGTCCTGGTCGTCGTCGCCACTGAATTGAGAAGGGTCACGCTGGCGCTGCACCCCGCAACAATGGACGGTGGTTGGCCCAGACCGTCTTGCATATTGGCAGGGGAGAATAAAGTTCTGCTATGAAGTTCCAGGATGAATATTGAGACACTTCCATCAAGTGTAAAAGTAATTATTAGAAGCGTAGGTAGGCGGGCGCTGGCCGATGAGCGTCACAGCGGACACACTCACAGGCGTCCCTAAGGACCACGACTCCACTTCGTCTACCTCTTTGCCGCCACTCGGTCACATTATAAAATGCTATTACTAACGTCAGTTAAAGACGAGACCGAAGACTATCGAATAAGCAACTCTTCGTCAGAAATTTGTTTCTTTAGATTCTAACAGAAGCTAAGTTACGAAATATGTCAACTGATATTTAAGGACTGGAACGAACTCAGAAAATATTCGCTACCGGTTCAATAACCTTGTGCAAGTCGAAGAGAATAAATCTGCCGTCAAGCATGCACCATCCATCCACAAAAAATAAACAAAAGACCCCACAGTTACGCTCTGGCTTCGCTACCGCTGTCCTCACCAAAGTATATTTGGCACTTTTAGCCGGCACATGTCGAACAACCGTACACGGTCAAGTGAGAGAGAACGGGGCCGCGCTTCGTCCGCAAAGCTCTGCCAATGCACCACGTGGGTGGCCCTGACAAGGGCCCTTTGTCTTGCTCGGAAAGTGCGAACAAAACTCAGTCAGCAGTGCTTCAGGCGGGAGCAGGGGCTGCTTGCTGACGAGCCGCACAGAGTTGGACCTCGTGCTCCGTCTTTTTCAGCATCTTTGTGAGCAGCAGTTAACGATGCAGGCCCACGCTGCGCCGGTGATCGTCCGTCAGCCTTCGGAGCTTCTCCGTAGACTCAGACTACAACCACTGCAGGCAGTGACCAATGCGGGAATACATTCTTGCGTACCAGCGCAGTCGAGAGAAGAGACAGGAATGACGTTTGCCCGCTGCTACGCCTTTTATAGGCCGCAGTATGATACTCTCGCACCGGAACCGGTTCGCGCGTACTCTTGAACCCGGACATCAGGCGCCATTTTGTGCCGACCTACCAAAACGTTACGAAGCGCCTTTGCGCCATGCCTACCAAGCGAGTTTTATAACTTCTGAGACTGCTTAAGAATGTCCGTGTCATTCTCCTGCTAGTAAAAGAAGTCATCTGGGTCCCACTGCGTCGTCTATGCATGCATTAAGAGCCATACGAAAAGAAGCAGCTGAGTTGTGGGGCGCTGTGTGCGATGTGCGTGATGTTTGTGGAGAGTTCTGCCGCAGAGGAATGGTCGGCGTGCATCGCTTACACAGGCGTAAAAAATGTCGATGTGCTTCAAGTATGGATCGCTGCGTTTTATATAGAATGATATACGAGGCAAATACGGAACCAGGAGTAAGTACTGCGTTTGAAATAGCCAACCTAACTGCGTGGCCATCGCGTTACGTTCAGCACTCACTGACGGTGTTATGGGCATATAATGACACGATGAGAGCTTTCGCGAGGGGATGAATAAACGTCTTTTTTTTTGCTTTACATTCTTATACCGTGAAGGATTTGGAAGTTTGTTTCCTTGCTGCGAGCCGCTGTGCCGCTCTTCTCCCTGCGGAGATTGCGTTCCCCGCTGCGGTGCTCCACCGTACACGTGTGGCGATGGCTGGCTGAGGCCTTCAGTTCGCGCGAAGCTCGAAGCCACGGCGTTTGATGGCTTGTAGCGATCGTAGCAACCACAACAACGAAAGAGTGAAACCCTGTGCCAGTGGTGCTGCTCGGCGGCGCAATGGGGACAAATGCAGCCCGATGCTAGAGCGTTGGTTTTCGGTGTTTACACGTTAGCGGCATCCGTATTTATGGGCGCGCTGATATAGCTCGCTTGCTTGCATTATCACCAGTAGAATGCAATGAATTTGGTCGAGTTAAGCGATCTGCCATGAACCCCGGATTTCCTAATATCGCGGCCACGCACGTTGGTAAATCAAGGCGCGCTAAGAGTGCCAGCGTCGGATAACTTGAGATAGTGGCTTGAGAAAAAAATCATATCAGATCTGCCATCTGTACACGTATCATCGCGCTAAGGGCGGTCATGCATATAGACAGTTTGTGGAAATTCTCGCAGCATTACTGACACCAGTGTCATCGTAGCACTCACTTTTAAATAAAACATTGTTTTAAAAAGTCACATGCGAAGTTCTTGCAGTCGCCGGAGGCATTTGCCCCGGTGTTGGACAGGGGGCCTGGAAAACCCATCGCCAGTTAACGTAACGGCGTCGCTGAAAGTCCCACGATAAAAACCTCGATCGCTACAAATTGTTCCTTCAATTACGGCGCCGTGCAGCGTTTACATAGGGCGGTTTAGCCGCTGGTCTATTGTGTGCCCTGTGTAGGAACGCGTGGCGTAGCTGCCAGAAAGTCCGCGTTCAACACTTGAAGCCACTGCCCTTTGAAAATGGCGGCACTGAATCTTCTTTCCTGTCCAGGTGCATATAAACGCGTTTTTTCCTTCCAAAATTAATAACGACAGGGTAATAGAACGATTTTACAAAGCGCACTCCGTATGCTTGGGTTTACCAGACGCTCCTAAGCGTCATGTTTTTCGTAGCCTTTCGCGGCTGCATCTGCACGACAGAACACTTTTCTTGGAGCCTTGGCTGGCATTAGACACCGTGCAGTAGCTTTCTTTCGTGTTATTTATGGTGTTAATTTAATGGAAATAAATGCGCCACCACACAGTTTCCAGGCGTGCTGTGCCAATCGCAGCAGGTGTAGCATTGAAATGGTGTGAAGTTGCCGCATGGAGTGGGGTGACAGCTGCGCTTGGTACTGATGCCTTCGTGTTAAAATAGTGGAAATGACGATGGAAACATGCTTAAATGTGACTTGCGCTCATTTCGCAAGCAGAAGACGCCTATGCATAGCGATGTCGTGTTTGGGAGCCCTCAGAGTGTTCACATTTCTTGACATCTCATCTTGCCCTGCTAATTTTCGAGATACCCATCTACACATGTCACCGAATGTTTACAGTCTTTATTTCAATGTCATACGCTTTTCCGAAAAGTTATTGTGCGGTTGTCATTGTTTTGAATGATAAACATATAAATAGAATCACTGAGTGCTTCGTAGCTTACCATTCAGAAAACTGAGCAGTTTGATATGGCCGTTTCAGTTCAAACAATTGTGACAAAGCATGCGTTCAGTGTACAATGAGAAAAAGATTAGCAAATTGGGAAGGTTTTTGTGTGCGCCAGATTAGGATAAAGAACGGTTATATACTTGTTGCCAAAATGTTGACTTCGGTGCGGATTATCGCAACACTCAGATAATAATAAAACTGTTATTTCCTCTTTCCAGTACAAATGCGGGCCCGCCTGCCAAAGCCTCAAAAGGCTGGAGTGGCAGTACTCGGAGCAAACAGCTTATGAGTCATGCACCGAGCTGACAAGTTACAAGAAAAGATGGGAAGAAAAAAAAAGAAAGCATGTGAGAAGAAAAAAAATTGTTCAAAAGAGCGAACGCCCAAAAGGAGAGAAAACAAAATCATGTGACAAACATAGCATCAACACAGAATACTGGAACTAACAAGCTAATTTCAAGAGCCAAGCTTTCACAATCTTTTTGGAACTAGCAGAATATATTTATTTGGGTAACCGGTTAAGAACAGAAGGAACATAAAATTTTTGAAGACGCTCACCATAACGGATTCGCACTCTAGGCACGCGAAAACGATCGCGACTACGCTGATCTTTAACAGGAACATATGGCGGACCAAAATCATTTGTCCAGATGTGTTTAAATACTACTCTTTCAGAAAATAGATGAGAAAACTCAGACGTATGTAAAAGTTCAAAAACGCTGCTATCTTCATCTCGTGACCTGCCAGGTAATACTGTAATTATCTATGCAATTTCTTTGTGATTAAGAGTCATGCACATTTCTTGCTAGGGCACTTCACCTAAAACTCGCTCTCGTTATGTTCTTAGTGCGGGTCTAAACGTACTGATGAGTAATATTTTGCATTGTTTGAAATGGGGTTGATGCTCTCGCATAAATGGTAGGTTGCTGAAATGGGACATAATATATAATTTCAACGACCACTGCACAAAAAGATCATGAGTTGTTGCACATTTTCACGGTTTTATAGCTACAATGTCTGAATCCATTAACTAGAGGAACCACTACCGCTGTTATAGAAGCTTGAGGTATCAGGGTTCGAACACGTGCCTCAAACGCGCAGACTCTATGGATACCTACATATGGCAATAAAACATCGCACAGTTCTTCACCCGCGGCCTTACATCGCCCAGAAACCACTGTAAAGGCAGCCTGATGAAGCAGCACGAAGTTGGATCCTGTGGCCTCTTTGTTCGCAGTTTACCAGCATCCCTCAAAAGTGACAGGCGCCTTAAAGTCTGTTCAGAGCATCAGATCTCGAAAATTCACAATTTTTCGATGTACACTGATTAGTAGGGACAAGACGGCTAAATAAGCTGAACAGGATTGCTGCAGCTGCCCATCATGTCTACTTTATTCGCCCTATTTCGAAACCGTTTTCTGTTTTTCGACAATAAGAAAATCGAGGGCCCCTTTTTCGCTCAGTTGTCAGAGCGCTTGACGCGCATTAAGCAAACCCATTTGTCCCACAAATTCAGCACTTATGCAGATAAACACCGTTTGGCGACGCCAACGCGAATGTTTCTCGCGCGTACGCCACGACCCGCACCGGTAAGCGATTGCCGGTCGGATTGCTACAACTCCCACAATGCACTGCGGCGGCAATGGCGTGGCGCAACTCTTCTAGACATCGGTCTATTGCCGCAGCTCCTAGGACAGCAGAAATGTCGTCACCTTCACCAAGTGAAGGTGGAGGCATGTCTAGCACAAAGTATTGCACCTTCACTAAACAATGCCTTTCGGGAAGGGGGCAGGCGGAACGAGCGAGGGGAAAGCAATCGGAGTTACTGAGTGAAAACATACGACGAATCAGTGAGGGAGGAGGGTGGAGTGATAAGCTTGATCAGGTACCTTATTACCTCTAAGAAGCACACCAGCCACACCCCTGGTCTGCTGCTTGCATGCACTTACTGGAAGCTTCCACCCCGGTCAAGGAGATAAGAACATCAAGCAAGAAGCTGGTTTTGAGCTCTTTTTTTTAACTCATTACTTTTTCTAATCACTAAATAATTAATAGGAATAACCAGCGCCTTACCCTTAGTTCCAAGTCATGGTAAACTGGATAGCTGTCAGAGATGAAGGAGTAAAAATAAAATCTCCATAATGAGTGCCTGCATACCGCCGGCGATTTCTAGAATTTTTGTTCGCCTAAGGTACACAGTATTAGCTAATATGCAAGGCCTATTAAGCTCTGAAATCGCGAATGCTTATTTATGTTAAAGTGTGTGTGACCACCGTTTAGAGGAAAATTTTTCATACCCCGACTGTTGCCAGACGTCTCTGGAACACGCAGATGCAAAACATTTCTGAAATTACTCATTTACAACACAGGTACCGCCGTCGCACTCTTGCTACTTATTAACCCTTCTTTGTGCCGAGTCTACTTCGTGTAGAGCCATTGCTGAAGGCCATGAATGGAACGCAGAGTGGCAAAAAAAAAACAGGAGGCAGAGCCTTTCCCCCAGCTGTCAAGTCCAAAAGGGAATGCAAAAGAAATTCTCCTTTCCTCAGAGTTATCAGAGGAAGGCGCGAAATACGGGAGATGTGCATATCGTGGCTTCACCTAGCCAGCTTTTTTATTTCTAGGTTTCGGTTTTCCATCGTTAATGTTTTCACAAAACTGGGAGCACATTTTAGAGGCCGGCGCGCCGAAAAAAAAAGGCATTGTTGTGTACAAAGGGGAAGTATCGATAACGATCGGGAGCAACCACTCAAGAACCTGCGGCCAACGCCCCTCAAAGGATGCGCTCTAGCCAGTGGCGTCCATCCGTTTTCAAAATGTATTGGTGATCCCATAGGGTGAAATTGCAGTCTGCCGGGTGCATCTGTGAAAGGGGATTATCCGTGATGTCATGACAGTCGTTCGAATCTACTAGATGGAGGGCCTCCTTTGTGTGGTATCTGTGAATTCCTTCATGAGTCATATCTGACACTACTGATGACTCATGGAGAGGGCGTAATGTTGCGGGCGCTAAACGATACCCTCTCCACTTCGCTAGAAATTCGCCGCTCTTTGCCGAAAAAAAAACGGGTGTAGGAATATGGGTCCCCGGAAAAAAAGTCTGTGTAAATAAGGTCCCCTGGGGATGCACCGTCTAGGAAAAAATGTCCCCAGGGGAAGAAGAAAATTTCTTCTGGAAATCACTTGACAGAAAATGTACCTCTTAATTGGACTCTTCTTTGGATTTGAGAATACCTTCTTTGTCGTGCCTGTAAAAGTTGGCCAAACAGAGCTCTTGAATTTTTAGCCAGGTGCTTTGACACAGGTGGAAGAAGCACGCCTTTATGGTAACGCCTTCTCCAAACACTGCTTTGACAGCATTCATGGTCGCCCTTTCTAATTCGCACATAAGGAGGTCCGGGTAGAGAACCAATTCAAGGAGTCCGCACTGGTCACGATGTGACCTCAACAGCTCTTCGCACGCTTCCTGATTTTTTCTTGTCATGCAGTCGTAAGCAACTGATACAACACCCTCGCCGAGTGGTACAAGAATAAAATACAGCTGCAGGAATCCCTTGGGTGTGAGATCGAAGTTCCCATTCATGAGCCAACTGCTGCTCTCGGCTAGCAACTTCAAGCAAGTTGTGCTGGCAAATACAACAAATCGGTTTTCAAACTCTATACCATTGTCGTAGCAGAGCAAGGGTTCTGGGTTGCTACCGGAAGTCATAGTCCACGGTGGCTGAACAGCAAGGTCACTGAGGCTTCCAGGATTCGGCGGGTAGATTTTGCTCCGCTTTTGGCGAATGCAGCGTCTCAGGCTCTGTTCGCTGTTTATGCGACGTTTTTATTGGGCACTAAGGTATGTGACTGCATCTGCGAGAACGGCAACAGGCTTTTCTTTTGAGACAAGAGCGGTTTATTTAATTTCCTGCTTTTTTTGCGATATTTACAGCAGCATCATCTGCGGGGTGATTGTAGGGAACACTTAGGCGGTACTATGAGGAAATCTCCAGAATTAGAGCACCTTTGCAGCCCTTGCGTTTAACACAGTACAAGCGGGTGCCAGAAGCAATATCTTTTGGCCTTGTATACATAAAGACGTCAAGGCATAGCTTTACACCTCCTTTGTTCGACTGGATGGACTCCATCCTGAAATTAAATACAGCATTAAATCAATACTCGGGCAAGTATCCAACATTTAGCGCACCTTATACCGTTACGTCACGTCTGCTAAGTCGTACACTTACCTTACAAGAACTGGTGGAAGCGCGAAGCTGCTGTCTCTAGGTGCAGCGCATAGGCCCAGAACTATGGCGTCATGTGATAGCTGGATGATAGTTTAGAAGACACGCGCAGTCCTCGTGCTTACAAACACGATGCCCAGCAAGAAACGTTCGGTCATGATGTTCAGTGCCTTCGTCATGATCTGATGATAGATATAATTTTTTACATTTCCTTTCTGCAATTCACGGTATTTGCTTGTATTTAGCTTGTGTAACGAGATGTCCTTCTCATCATGTGTTTTGTTGCAAACCTTCCAAGCACTGAGTGACAAACCACTGCCACACCTGCGTTGCTCTGACCATGCCGTTGCGTTTACGGGTGAGTGACTCGTTCCACCGGCAGACAACTTGTATCCGCCTCATGCGATCCGTACATGCATGCGAGTTGCATGCATGTACACATGCGAGGCGGCCGGATGCTCAAATTACATACGTTGGATGTCACCCGTTTGAGGATATTTTCTCCTTCTTCGAAAATCGGGACGTTTTTTCCGCGGATGTATTTTCTGTGGACGTTTTTTCCGGGACGTATCTTCCGAGGAGGTTGTTTTTAGAACATTTTTTTTCGGCTCCCCAGAAGTATAGATACGCAGAGCGCAACGCATGCAGCCTGAAGAAGCTTAATATGGGGGGGCAAACATTGCGTTGTACGGGGTCAGTGTGCAATCGTCATCGCTCCGTTGTTTTGGAAACTACGCGGATGCCACTAGCCCGGTTTGTTCCGAATGCTTTTATCATCCCAAGCACTAAAATTGAAGAAGCATTTTCGAATTAGGGTTCCGTAAATACAAGCATGTTAACCCAAGTCAACAAGGCCAACACCCCTACTACTGCATCTTGTGGACAAAGCGTGTTCAGCAATGAGGTAGAAATGATTCGTGCATCTTTGCTAAGTTCGACAACTTCTTACAGCCACAAACGCCGCGTGTAATGTTTCCACTGTACGATTAGCCGGAACGCGCCTAATTA